>NC_059341.1:86311694-86911694 GCF_018350155.1 Leopardus geoffroyi | reverse complement strand
GTATAATTTTATTCTTTTTAAATTTATTGAAGTTTTTATGTCCTAGCATATCATCTCTCCTGGAAAATATTCTGTGTGCACTTGTTAAGAATACATATTCTGCTGTTTTGGGTATAGTCTTCTACAGATGTCTGTGAGGTCTAGTCGGCATATAGTAATGTATTTTTAGTATAAGAATGAAATACAAAGTTGGAGACTCGGTATGTCTTTTCATTTTCCAGAAACATCATCCTCACAAATGTCTCTTTCAATTTTAATGTTTTCTTATACTCAAGAAATGTGTTTTATTCTTTTTTGCCTTCCTAACTATCATAGTAAACATATTTATTAGGTTTAAGGGAATTACTTTATTTTTATGTCTCCCAATTGCTATGATTAAGCACCTCTGCTATAAAATCAAGGACCAAGCTATTTACACTAAAATGCAACTAAATTATTTAATGATATTATAGCTAGTTGGTGTTAGGTTGAACACTCATGGTAAATGATTCTTGTGGTTCATTTCCAAAATTCTTTAACCTTCACGCTTACAGGATCAAATATTCTCTCATTCAATTAATTATGAAATATAATTGAAAATATATTTCTATTAATTTGCTCTTTAACATAATACAAGTTCATGTACTTTTGACATACTCTAAGTTAAATAATAGGCATATAAAAGCCATTTTCTTATAGTTAAGTTGAAACTATGACATTTAAAAATATAAAATATATATATATACACAAACACACATACACACACATATATATAATCTTTGTCCATTATAGTATGCAGTTCCAGGCCCTACTTTTTAAAATGAAAATAATTCAGGAACTTTAAAATTAAACAAACTACTAGAGACAGCAGAAAGTAAAAGAGCAAAGATAAAAAAAATATAGTAAAATAGATTGGCAAGTCCCTGTAAAATTGCTGCATGCACAGAACTTTCCAAATTAGAAGTCATGGTCTTAGGATAATACATCTGCAACAGCTGACTTAAAGGACATTAGTTCAGGGCTTTATGAGTATTTATATCTTCTGTAAAAAATGTATACTTTTTGGAATCAAAAGTTAGTCATCAAAACATACCACAGACATATTTCCTTTTAAAAAGTGAAGCCAATGATTTAAAACAGAATTTACTTCTTTAGTCTTCTTATAAGCAAGATAAATTTTCTCAGTAAAAAGGCATTTTCTAAGCATACTGAAAGTAACTTCTAGCTGCATAAAATATCTTTGTTAAATATTAAAATCTTTGTTAATTACTGTACTATGGACACTAAATAAGAATATGTAGACTTTCACAATATTTCTAAATGACCTAGAATAAATTTTAGGCATTCTAAATAGATAAGATATTATTTCCCCTTAATCTTTATTTTAAAAATTTCTATGGGCGCCTGGGTGGCGCAGTCGGTTAAGCGTCCGACTTCAGCCAGGTCACGATCTCGCAGTCCGTGAGTTCAAGCCCCGCGTCGGGCTCTGGGCTGATGGCTCAGAGCCTGGAGCCTATTTCCGATTCTGTGTCTCCCTCTCTCTCTGCCCTTCCCCCATTCATGCTCTGTCTCTCTCTGTCCCAAAAATAAATAAACGTTGAAAAAAAAATTAAAAAAAAAATTTCTAACATTTATTCATTTTGAGAGAGTGGGGGGGGGGGGGGGGAGGGGCAGAGAGAGAAGGAGCCACCAAATCCGAAGCAGGCTCCATGCTCTGAGCTGTCAGCACAGCATGGCATTGGAGCTCGAACCCAGGAACCATGAGATCATGACCTGAGTTGAAGTGGAACGCTTAACCAACTGAGCCACCCAGCCACCCCTTTCTCCTTAATCTTTAAATTAAAGTTCAACTTGTAATGTGCAAGTTACTTTTCATAATAAATACCTGTTGTGGGGATGCCTGAGTGGATCAGTCAGTTGAGCGCCCTACTTCGGCTCAGATCAGGATCTCGCGGTTTGTGGGTTTGAGCCCCGTGTCGGGCTCTGTGCTGACAGCTTGGAGCCTAGAGCCTGCTTTGGATGCTGTGTCTCCCTCCCTCTCTGCCCCTCCCTCGCTCACTCTCTGTCTCTCAAAAATTAATAAATGTTTAAAAAAATAGAAATAATAAATAAGTAAATAAATAAATATCTGTTGTGCACAGGATAATGGCCTCCCAACAATGTCCATGACCTGATCCCAGCAACCTGAAAATATGTCAACTTCATATGGCAAAAGAGACTTGTCAGGTTAAAGAACTTGAGATGGGGAGATTATGAAGGATTATATAAGTAGACCCAAATTATGATATGATCCTTAAAAGAAGAAGAAAGAGGCAGAAGAGTGGGTCAGAGAGAAAAGACACAAGAACCAAAGCCATGAGCCAAGAAAACGGTGGCCCTACAGTTGCCAACAACTTGAATAAGCAAGGAAACTGAATTCTACCAACAACCTGAAAGAACAGAGGAATCAAATCTCCCCTGAATTCTCTAGAATGAAACACAACCTAGCAAGCCTTGATTTCAGCCTGGTGAGACCTGTATTAGACTTCTGACCCTCTGTAAGAACTCTAGATAATAAACTGGTGATTCAAAGATGAAAAATAGCTAAGCCTCTTCTACAGTGAACCACTGAGTAAAAGATGGAGACATTTTGCTGGTGCTGCTCTCATTCTGTCCTCCTCCCATCGAAAGGAATGTGTCATTACAACCTTGGTAGAAGGTTGGGGGTTTAAGCGAACTAAAAATTTCTTGAGGATTTGGGATATTTGAAACAGGAGTGAGAATGTAGAGACAGTGGTATTTGAAGTAAAACAGTAAAATAATAATTCAGAAGAGCTGGGTGACTGATCAAGTCTCCTCTTGTTTCCTGCATTTCTTAAAGGATCTGGGAGTGAACTTAGAGATTATCCAGCACAGATGCACCAAGCCACTGGGAGGGTAAGGGAATAGTCCAAGAGCAGGAAAGTAATAAGAGATAGATGGGCTCTTGTCACTCCTACCTAAACGTCCTCTCTTTCTCTGTAAAACACTGGCTTTCCGTACAACATTGTACATCTTCCTTAAGCACAGAGGAGAGGAATCAAGGAAAAGATTCTTTATAAAAATGTTATAATAGTCACTCATTGTAGCTAAAAGGATACAGAAATAGAAAGGTTACAAAGGACACTTCTTTAAAAATCATTCATTCTAATAGGACTTTGACAAATGACCTCATATATCTTTCTCAATGCTCTCATCTAATTCAGTTTGTATAATCTTTTCTAAATGCATTACCCCAAGTGGCATAACTGACAATGGTTCATAAAGTTTGTGAATTTAATAGTCATAAATTGCTATATATTTATTTCTTAAGTTTAAATAAGAGAAGATTCTAGTGTAAAAAGAATCATATATTTTAAGAGCTATTTAATTGTAGCACACCGCTCACTCCCTTAAGTAAGGAAACCATGCTATCCAATGGTATCTTGCTTGGAGGTTCAGGGGGGTACAGGCCTCAGGGGGTAAACTGGCTTGACAGCTTATGCTAACATTTGTGTCTCCTAATATCCCCAAAGGTTGATAATCGGAATAAACTGGAGTTTTCCTCATTCTGATACTAGGAGATTTACTGGAGTAAAAGCATATGATGGATGAAAGAAGAAATGGGTAGGGAAGAGATGGATGCCCATTTCTTGAATTCATATGTGCTGATGCTGGAAAATATTGAGCCTGAGCATAAACACCAGCAAGCAAACCATCCTAAAGGTGAAAACAAGGCAGAAGCTACAATGCTTGCATTACTAGTGATCTTGCTATGTCCAGGGCCCTGCATTATCCAGTTAAGTTATTGTGCACTTACCCAGGGTGCTAACTCCTTTACAACTGACAACAGTGGAGGTAGGAACCATGTAAATTAAAATGGGATTTTTACTCTACATAGGAAGCCTCACAATTCTCGGCTAACTGCAGGGGCAAAAACTACAGTATCTCCCAAGGTACAAAGGAGACTTCAAACTACATTAACTATCAAATTCTTCAGCATTTTCTCCTTCCACTAATCTGATATATAACCAAGTTTTTTTTCTGACTCCATGCAAGCTGTAATGTGGATCAGTTGTGATGGTGAGAGAGACTGTCTGCTCCATGCAGCCATTTGGGACCTAGTTCCATTCTAGCGAAGGGCCTGCTTATTCTGCAGGGCTTCAGCATATTCCACTGGCAATGGTATCCCACAAGCTAGTGACCAAAGAAAGAGATCTTTGGAAGGTACTCAGGGACATTTTAGTGGCCAGAATCTCTGTTTACATTTCACTGGCTAAAATTGGGTCACTTGGCCCCAAGTAGATGCAAAGATCCTGCTGATGTATTCTGAAAAAAAAAAAAAAAAAAGTTTATTTATTTAATTTAAGAGAGAGAGAGAGAGAGAGATAGCACAAGTGGGGAAGGGGCAGAAAGAACGAGAGACAGAATCCCAAGCAGGCTCTGCGCCATCAGCCGCAGAGCCCAATGCAGCTTTGACCTCACGAACTGTGAGATCATGACCTGAGCCAAGATCAAGAGGCGGATGTTTAACCGAGTGTGCCACCCAGATGCCCCTGAACGGTTTTAAATAGACATCATGATATAGGTAGATAACTCTCTGTTCCAGTAAATATCATTAAATTATTCAAATAAGCAAAATTAGCTCACGAATAGATTCCACATCTAGCAGGTATTTCCTCTGTATTCTCTTGATCCTGCATGTACTTTATTACTACGAATATTCTAAATGAGACTAGTTCTCTGCCATCCACTATCACTACAACTCGGCATTCACACTCCTTTTAAAGCCTGTAAAATCAGCTGCAATTCTGTTGCCTAATAACTAAAACACTGGGTGACACCTATAATCCGCCTCCAGTTCAAATACTGTAGGTAGTTACTCCAGATATCCCTGAAGATTCAGTTGAACAATTATCCTTGAGAAGCAGATTTTTAATCAAGGAAATAGGCATGGTTAATTATGCACATAGGCTGTGCTTTAAACGACTCTTATTAACTGTGTGCTTCACCTCCTAGCACACAACCCAGCTGTGACATGGCAGTGCCTCCTTTAACTGATGCTTTTGCTGAAACTACAGTTAGAGGCAGACTTAATCCAATTAACAAAGCCATCCTCATGTGAAAAGCGAAACACTGCTGACAGTTGCAAAGACTCCCATTAGTGATTTTCTATTGCTGTGTTCTCTAATTATATCCCTCCACTACCACAAAGGTGCCACAAAAGACCAGCAAACAATGAAATAACAAAAAAAAAAAAGCTACTTTCTGATAGAAAAACTGGAACACAAGGATCTGTGGCGCAATATTAAAAATAGGCATTCACTTGAAAAATGTGATTTTTAAAATGTCCCACATAACCCTATAACTTGGTTTTTTTTTTCTTTTCTTTCCTTTTTTTTTTTTTTTTTAATAGGTTCCATGCCCAGCACAGAGCCCAATGCCCGGCTTGAACTCACGACCCTGAGATCAAGACCTCAGCTGAGACCAAAGGTCAGACACTTAACTGACTGAGCCACCCAGGGAACTGTTTTTTTTTTTCTTTTTTTAAATGTTTACTATGGTGTGAAGAAAAACGTTATAAGAAAAAAAAATCAATGGAGAATAAAAATCTGAAATAGCCTGGAGTTTTCTAAATTCTACTAGAATGAATTTCATTGTGAGTACTGGATCCACGTAGTGTAATTTATCCTTAATGGGATTATTTGAGTAATTTTCTTCAAGATAAGGTGTTCACGTGATATCTCATAACAGTGAACATTCTGCCCTGTTGCTAGAACAAAAAGGAAATTCAGAATGGAACAGCCTGGGTCCTCACGTTATGGTCTTTATGATGTGTTTCATATCTGTTATAAGAGCAATACAGCTGGGAAATGAGAGTCCCCGCTTTGTATTTAATATAAAGTGCTACTCGTTTAACCTGATTATGTCACAGGTCCATAAGAAAAGGGCATAGACACATAGTATTTTTGTTTAAAGTTCTAAAAATATGAATTTATATCTGAAAAGTATGTTTGAGAGGAACTTCAAAAAAGCTGAGAGTAGAGATTATAGCATCACTTTTAGGTTTTCATAAGCCGCCTCTTTTCCTTAACAAATTTTCATGGTAGAGGAATGAAAAGTGTGAGGTATACATTTTTTAACTTTAATTATGTCTTCTCACTAAAGAGCATAAGCATCCTGGATACACTCATTTTCATATAAACAGTGGGAATCATATTCTTCTGTGTAGATAATTGTGAATTCTGCTCAGGGACTATATTACATTTTCTCAGAAATGTCCATATCAGGGCTCAAACAATCAAAATAACAGAAACAGTGGGTGATATTTTGTTAAAGGCAGGAAGATATAATACATAGATATGGTTTTATATGGATAATAGATATTGATATGCATATGATCGTATATAAAAATATATAATTGTGGCTTTACTATACCATAATACTTAAATACATGAGTAATAATTATATTTAGATTTAATCACATAATTTTAATATGATATCAAATTATTCATGTCTATCTATCCACATCTCAAATGTTGAAGATGAGATTAACAATCTTCTTGAACTCTCAGAAGACCTTATTATAATATTCGATGAGTCACTGAACCCTCATACTAAGGATTGGTGAGTTAGAATTGATGAGTAACATCAATTATTTATATCATAATATATATAATATATAGATTCATATTATGTATATCAATTATATTGATATCAATTATACTGATATAAATAATTGAGAAATATAATTAAGTGAGGAAACATTCTAAAATTATTCTAGATGGTACAATGCTAGACATACAAAAAACGTCTCTGAAAAGGCAGCAAGTTAATTTTATAATCATAATAACAGAAAATAAAAGTTTTGCCCTTTCTGGGACTAATGTGTGTGGTTTAGTTTTTCCATGGATGTCTAATCGAATGATCCAGAGAATCACATAAAACTCTTACCTAATCAAGATGCAAAATGCATTGATGTGTGATGCAATTAAGCAATAAATTCTAGATGTACTCATTAAATAGGAATTGAAAATAAATATGATTTTAGGGTCAAGTCCTTTAAAAACTGAGTCAGTACTAAAGTTGCAACAATTATCTTAGCAGTTACACTTCTATGAAGTTCAAAATTTTAATCTGTGTATCCTGATTAAAGACAGTGCTGAAGTTTTCATTACCCTTATAGAAACAAAACCAAAACACTACTCATCTCTTTCCATATTAAATTTAGTTTTTAACTACATGTTACTGCTTAATATGAGAATCACACTATTTGTATGGTAGAACTTTCATTTTTACTATAAATAGAAATGTTTAGAATAAAAAGCTATGTGAATAGTACCACTTTAACATAGCTGAGAAAATTAGCATTGTTTAATGAAAAAAAATCACAATAGGAAAAAAAAAACTTAAATGTAATGTTTTATTTTACTCCAGTATATTTTTATTCACTGCAAAGTGCTGCTATTTTACATGAAATAAAATAAAATAATTCAAAGAGATTCTATCCAAATATTTCCATATTTTAAAATAAAATTTTCTTCCTATAAACAAATGGAGGATTAATTTTCCCTCTGTAATCTGATAGATTATTTAATACTACAAGAGCTACTGTGAGTATTGTAATACACATAGAAAGGTTTCTGGAACAGCTCTAGGGTGTGAAGTACAGGCCCCAAATTGGATGAAAAGACACACATACACACATCACTCACATTTTCTTTTCCTACATATATAAAGAATTATGGTCACAAAATCATAACATTTTGGTGAGGTATTTCAAAATTTTCCCATGACTCTTAATTTTTATTTTTAAAAATTTTTAAACTAACCTTGTAGTATTTATTACTAAACTTATTCATGTATTTAAAATTTTCAAATTGTTGGGGCGCCTGGGTGGCGCAGTCGGTTAAGCGTCCGACTTCAGCCAGGTCGCGATCTCGCGGTCCGTGAGTTCGAGCCCCGCGTCAGGCTCTGGGCTGATGGCTCAGAGCCTGGAGCCTGTTTCCGATTCTGTGTCTCCCTCTCTCTCTGCCCCTCCCCCGTTCATGCTCTGTCTCTCTCTGTCCCAAAAATAAATAAACGTTGAAAAAAAAAATTTTAAATTTTCAAATTGTATTAAAAAAGAAGTCCATGGAAAAATTAAGATACTTGCTTTCGATACTTGTTTGTGATAGGCAGATTTAAAAATAGAATTTAAAAACATGAATTCAGGGGCACATGGGTGGCTCGGTCGGTTAAGCATCTGATTCTTGATTTCGGCTCAGGTCGTGATCTTGTGGTGCATGGGATCGACTCCTGTGTCAGGCTCTGCACTAATCTATGAATAAAGCCATTCCTACAGTCATATGTCTCTGCGGATGCTTTTGATGCTGCCTGGTTGTCTTACTGCCCTCACTTATCTGTTTGCTGAAACCTTTTACTCATCCTGGCTTTGAAGACCCAGATCAAATAGCATTTCTCTGCCTTTTTCCCCCAACAATCATCGATCCATTTACTCCAGAACTGACTGCCTTTTAATCTTCACTCCATACACCTTTGCCTGTTATTTGGTTTTGATATTAGTCACAAAGTATTGTGACAAATAAAGTATTTTTATTTGTCTTTCTACTTAACTACAACTATAGTTTCAGATCCTCAAGGACAACACATGGTTTTTAGTCATAGACAGAATTAAATTTAAAAATCCTAGCCAGCCTCTTATCAGTTAGTCAACTTTGGACAAGTATGTTGATGTATAGTTTTCTGGTTTGTAATATTGAGATCATAAAATCAGTTTCACGTGGTGGTTTATTATGCTAAGTGAAATAGGTCAGACTGAGCAAGACAAATACCACATGATTCCACTTAAAAGAGGAACTAAAAAAATAAACAAACAAAAACAGAATCAGAACTATACATACAGAGAACAAATTGATGGTTTCCAGAGGGGAGGAAGGAGGTAGGGGGTTGGGCAAAATGCATTGAGTAAGTCACAGGAATAAAAAGCAGAGTGAAGGAATACAGTCAATGATATTGTAATAGCAATTAATGGGGCAGCTGGTAGCTACAATTGTGGTGAACATAGAATAATGTATACACTTGTCAAATCATTAAATTGTACATCTGAAACTAATGCAACATTGTGCCTCAAATAAGGAAGGGAAGGGAAGGGAAGGGAAGGGAAGGGAAGGGAAGGGAAGGGAAGGGGAGAGGCAGATTTAGGGGTTATACTACTAAAGTGAACAGGGGAGCCAAAGAGCAATTTAAAAATAGTGATACAGCCATATCAAGGTAAGCCCTCATGTTATCAAGTCAAGAAGTAGTAATAAAAGCATATTATTAAGGGGAAAAGGAGGTAAACACTAAACAGATACCAGATAAATATAAAAGGTTTTGCCTCAGGCCTGGAGAACTTAGTTAAAAAGTATAGAGAGGGATTTACCACTTTTCATTATATTTCTGTTTCACTATTTCATTTTTTTTTTTTGTGAAACTATGTATGCATGCACTGTTTCTATTAAAAATTAAAACATTAAAAGAGAAAGGATTGCGAAAAGACTTCTACTTCTAGGGGCGCCTGGGTGGCGCAGTCGGTTAAGCGTCCGACTTCAGCCAGGTCGCGATCTCGCGGTCTGTGAGTTCGAGCCCCGCGTCGGGCTCTCGGCTGATGGCTCAGAGCCTGGAGCCTGTTTCCGATTCTATGTCTCCCTCTCTCTCTGCCCCTCCCCCGTTCATGCTGTGTCTCTCTCTGTCCCAAAAATAGATAAACGTTGAAAAAAAAAATTTAAAAAAAGACTTCTACTTCTGAATAATTCTTAAGGTACAAAATAAAAATTATTTACATATGGAAACAAAAAAGATAGATTTAGATAGAAAGGGTAACTGCTTAACATGATGCTTGGCATAACATAAATGGGCCCAGTTCCCAATGCAACTCCCATATACTTACTTGTTCTAGTTTAAATGCCCAGAACTACAATCACTTGCTAAGTGCTGAGTATTCTCCTTCATTCTCCTATTTATCTTCAAACCACAAACAGGAAAAAAAATAATTGCACTGAATTGAATTATGTGTGAATATTTTTTTTTGCTGACCTAACTTTAAAAACTCTTATTATAAAATAATACAGAAGTTAAAAGATAAAAAAATAAAATGAGTAAACATTCCATTGATCTCAAACATCACAGGTAAATGCGCACACATATGCAATATACATATGCCTACATGCACATACACAATGCCTTCTCTGTTCTTTATCACAGAAGTGTATTATATGTATTATATATCACTTATTATAACATGATAAAATATACACTATGCATAGTATATATATTGTACTATATATATTATATATGTATATTTTAAAATATCTAATATATAATTAAAATATATAATGCTATATGCTATGTATACTTTTATGTATAAATACGTATACATATTTTGTCCTACACTCTTCATTTTAATATTATATTTCAATCATGCACATGGTTAAATATAGTAGGACACATTATTTACACTGCCCGAATACTATTGTATCAAGTGATATATTATCATTTACCTAACCATTCCATTGTTTTCGAGAGATAGTTAACTTTGTTAAGGTTTTGTCTCAAAAATGTAACATATACACATTTGCTCCCAAAATTAATGTTTCCTTTTATATAAAGTTTTTTTTTTCTTTTTTGTTTATTTGATGTTTTGTTTGCTTTTCTTTTTTGAGGAAAACATGGAGTACACTAAAAACTTAAAGTGTGTTTAAAACTTAAATACAATCTCTTTTGTTATTTAAAATAATATTGGTAGAAACATACTGAGCACATACATTAAGAAATATCAGATGTATAAAAGCTTATTTTAAGTTTTGAGGAAACTGTTGTAATCACACCCAAAGAAAGAAAGCCATTCAACACACAGTCATCAAAATAATTGGTTTACCTGCTGAGTATTTTATGAATTCAAAAACACTATTGCTCTATTACTAAAGAGATGTTACAGAAGTAATGTCATCTGGGTTACAGATTCATCCTGCTATCTTATTAACAATCTTGTAGTTTATTTTAGTTTTCTTCTTTTCTGTCACTTTTCTTCCTTTTGAATATTCACCCTTAATAGATTTTTCCTTACTAACTTACAAAATGCTTTAGTGAAGTGTTTTTAATAATAAAATCATTAATTGAAATGAGTGACTATAAATGTATGTACCAATATCCATGGACTTTTCTTTTTTTTTTTTTTTTTTAATTTTTTTTTTCAACGTTTATTTATTTTTGGGACAGAGAGAGACAGAGCATGAACGGGGGAGGGGCAGAGAGAGAGGGAGACACAGAATCGGAAACAGGCTCCAGGCTCTGAGCCATCAGCCCAGAGCCTGACGCGGGGCTCGAACTCCCGGACCACGAGATCGTGACCTGGCTGAAGTTGGACGCTTAACCGACTGCGCCACCCAGGCGCCCCATGGACTTTTATTTCTACTATTGGCATGCTATTCTCAATGTAACTTCCCCTTTATTCATCTATTTAAGCCAACATAGTCAATATTTTTCTAATATCCATCTGGATAAATTACCACCATAAATAAGTTTGGATGTTTGAGATACATCAATGCCAAATCAGGTTAACAGCTACAAAATGCAGTAGCTTACTATAATTTTGATTTTGTTTTTGTTGATAAAGTTGCTAATTTTATTCTAAATAATGCAGATATTGTTAACTAAAGTAGATGCTGTTTTAACACTGACAATTAAAAAATCCTTAAAAAAAAAAAAAGAACATTAGTTAGACGTTGTTCGGGCAGAGACGACACTAATAACAGAGCTGGAAATTTGGAGACAGAAACTCTTCATTGGTAAAAGGTTGAGAGATTCAAAGTCGACCAGGTTTCCTTCTAAGGCTAGTGCTGCGTGGGAAAACATTAAGAAACAGAAAACTGGATCATCCATTTGCTATAACTAGTTGAGTTCATCCAGTTATTAGAGGAAAGACATGAGCTCAAGCGAGACTGATCAAGTTTCTGAGCAAATAATATAAATTAATAAAAAGAATCCAAAATCTTGGGGCCTCCAATATTTGAAAAGCCAACTACTTCTAGGCCTCAAAAGTAAGAGATGTGACTGAAATATAATTTGGATGGTCAAGGTCCATTAAGATCTATACTTACAAGATTAGATTAAGAGTGGGGTCTTTCTCATCCAAACATGGTCTTCCAGGGAGGCCTCAAGCTATCCATTTTTTTTTTTTTTTGAGACAAATAATCAAGGGAGTTAAAAACAGAGAAATAAATCAGTTTTAGAAGTTTTATCTGGACAGGATTTTTAGTGTGGTTATTGGCTGATTGAGCCAACTAGAAATAAATAGATTTCAAACACACTAAGTTTTTAAGGAAATTGTGTAGTCAAATAAATGACTGACCTGAAAATGCTTTGAATATTTGAATCTTAAAACAACCCTTGGATCCCCAAATTTGAAAGAACAGTAAGCCTCCAGAAGAGGGTTCATCAGACATGTCTAGGGAGGAAAATAGACAAAGGAACCCCCTCAGACTGTTGAGCCTGAAACATGGACAATAGAGGAAGGAATTCCCCTTAGAAAGCAGAATCAAAGGGTTCACCAGGAACTTTATCACTGCCATAAAAGCAGGATTCACCTGCAGGAGTTTGTCATTGCGATGCTGTGGGTTTTAATAGGACTAGGGTCACCTTCTAATAAAAGCGTTTGCTGCAGTTACGGGAACTAGTATATGTGTGCCTGTCATGGGGACTATAGAGACAAATAAACTGATTTTTCATTAACAGAACACCAGATTGTGTGCAGCTGCATTTAAAAATGAAGGAAAGAAGCGCACATTGGACTTCTTGATCTTTGAGCTGAATAAAACTCCATTAAAATTAAATAACTCCATAGGACTGTGGAATATTTGTTTGGGAAAGACTGTGAGGGTGTTCTGGGTGTGGGGAATATCTGCATGTTGATTTTTGTTAGCCAGAGTGAAAAGTGTCCAGAGAAAGCTTGCTTTCTACCAAAGATTTATCCTCTTTCTTAGTGTCATCTTACTGGGGTGCAGTTTCCCAGAAAGAGATTATTTTTTTCAACACTCCTTGTCTCCTGGGAACTTACATGAATAATGTAATCATTTTCTAAGAACAGAAAGCATAGGTGAGAAAGAATATTGGGATAGAGGGTGAATGAATCAAGATAGCTATTTTTGTATGGGTTTAGTTTGAGATGGTTATTAGGTATCTGGTTAGAAATGTCAATGTCAAATATGCAGTTAAGGAGATTGTTTTGGAGTTTTCTGTATTAAAATCCCTTTGGCTTATTAATGGTTATTGAGGCACACTCCGTAGCCTGATGTTAAGGGGAGTACTAAGGTCATGCTTGGTTTCTTTCTCTATTTTTATAGCTAGTATTAGAACTCTATCATTTTGGAAACCATTTGCCCTAATGGCAAGTGCCATTTTCCAGAAAGGAAAAAAAACATACAGCATAATGGCTCAAGACAATGTATTCAGGGTGTATGGATTTATATTTTGTTCTGAAACTTTTTAGTTATATAACAATATCAGTTTCTTCAAAGTTTGTGTCTTCCTATGTAAAATGGCATAAACATTTGTCAACTTGATGTAAGGATTAAATGAGCTAGCATATTTAATATGATTTAATATGTTAACCATAGAAAGTTCTTGAAATGTCATTAAAATAAGATGACATTAATTCTGACAGGTATATTGATAATTCCCCCCTATTGTGCACAAATTCAGTACAAAATCACATTGTACACTTCTGGGCCAAATGGTTCATGGATTGAGGAGTGACAGCTTAATGCTATCATATTTTATTATGAAGCCCAATGAGTTTTCTTTTTAGTAAAACCATGATATCAAACCCCTAGCTATATTTTTTAATTTATAAGTGAGTCTCAAAGTCATAGTCTTTTAAAAACAAAGTTACTTTTGCTACTTTTTCTTGACAGAAAAGAATAAAATCCATTTATATTCTGCCTATTGACATAATGTTGTGAAATATTCCTACAGTTTAGACCATTAATTTTGATTAAGGGAAAAGCAAGAAAAGGGAGTTGCTTGCTCTTTTTTTTTTCAACTATTAACTGCCATCAATCTCCTAGCCTTCAATTCAAACTAAAACTCCTTTTCATAGATATCTTGTGGATATTGGCAAATTTCTATGGTTTACTTTCATTTCACAATGTAAGGAGTATAATCTGTGGAATTCTGCCTTAAAATTTAATATCATAACAAACACTTAGTTTTAATGAAAAGTTGAGCTAAAGGAAATTCGCACCTGACTTTTCTTTCCTGTTTTCAGCTCTAAGATGGTGATTTTAAATAATATAACTCTTTTGCACAGTATGTCAGAGGCATAGGAACATTTTTCATATATTTAAAATGGCACATCACAAGTTATTAGCCCATAAATTTAATTTCCTTATTACTAGTAGAATGACTAAATGCTTTCATCTGGTAACCTTGCCTATAACTAGTTTCCATGCGACATATTTCCAATGATGAGAGATTTTAAAAAATATTTCCAGATGTTTTTTGTCTTGCCCAGAAAAAAGTTCTTACCACTATATAACAATGGTGGGATGACCCATTTAAGATTCGTCCAACTTCCAAAAATGAATTATAAATGATCCATGTATATATAATGCTCCTAAAGTGTAGTAAGTGGTGCTATTCACTGGGAACATTTTGATACTTCAACATTTGGCAAACAGGGGCAACAGATTTTAAATCTACTTGCTCTTAGAAAATAGGAGTTTTGATTATTTTTAACTTGGCTGAATTTGCTAAAGTCACTCAATAAACAAACTATTGAGAATGTATTTCACGCACATAATAAAAAGGCAAAATTCCAAAGCAAACAAACAACAAACCAATATATTCCCAGGCAGGTGTTTTCCAAAGTTTATTAAGAGAAGCAGGAATAGTACAGATGCTCTGGGAACATTTAACAATAAAAGTCCTCATGCTGCCTTACTTAGAACAGGAAAGAGTCAAGCAATAGTGTCTTGTCTTCCTACTCTGCATTTGAAATCTCTGTTGAACTGGAAATTCTACAAGCATAAATTCTTTCCAATTAATCCTAATACAGATTGGGGTAGGTACCCTACTCTTAATTTTCCTACTCTGTATTTGAAATCTCTGTTGAACTGGAAATTCTACAAGTATAAATTCTTTCCAATTAATCCTAATACAGGTTGAGGTAGGGACCCTATCTCCTCCTAATGGTAAAACTGCCAATCAAGACTACTTTATCCTTAGCAAAATGCAATAAAAACAAATTAGTGTCAATATCTGGGTAAAGCACAAAACAAAAAGAAAAAAATAATTCCTTAACAAAGTAATTAATTTATAAACATTAATATTTCATACCATACAAGAATATAAAATGATTGACCAGAGTCATTTAGATGACAAAGATAGGCCTGCACAAGTATGAAGGGTAGACATTGATTAAGTCCTTCCAGAAGTGTATAGAACTATAATCCTGGCTGCATCATAGTACATGATAACAACTGTTGCTTGTTCAAGCCTTGGGATTTACAGAGCACTTTACTACCTATACCTTCTTCAATCATTTATTCATGTATTCAACGTATATTTACTGAATCCCTATCATATAAATTTGAAGCTGAGTTGTAAATTAAGACATGGTGACGACCATACAGATGGTTGTTGAAGTTAGAAAGGCAGAAGAGTACTTCCCAGGAGAGTATGTATTTAGGTGACAAAACGAGTAGGTTGATCTAGACACTGTGAAAAATACTACTATTACAGATTTGGGTAGAGAGATGGAATTATTGGAAAAGAGTAAATGTGACAAATGAGGATGGAGTTTAAGACATCAAGGGTATTAAGAGTATAAGAGAGAGGGGTAAGCATCAAATGATCAAGAAGTTCAATAGAACAAAGACTAAAAGTTTGGTCATTACAATTTCAAGCTGGCTGCTGGTTTTCTCAAAGGATATATTTGTTGTGCTTTATAATTAGATATGGACAATATATATTCACCACAAAGAGGGCTAGTTAATTAGCCTCCAAACAATCTGTATATCATCCACTGGACTTGGCTGATTGGTTCAAAAATAACTATATGATCTACACTCCATCTGACAGAGATCTTCTAAGTTATTGGAAGAACACAATTATTCCTATTCTAGTGGAGATGAGAGCCATAGGAGATGTGACATGTTGATTTTTAAAATGGCCAGAAACCATCATCCCTCCTTATAATAACACTTTTTTTTTTTTTTTTTTTTTTTTTTTTTTTGCAATCTTACTTTCCAATAAGAAAAGAAAGAGGCGCGCCTGGGTGGCTCAGTCGGTTGAGCGACCGACTTCAGCTCAGGCCGTGATCTCACAGTTCGTGAGTTTGAGTCCCACATCGGTCTCTGTGCTGACAGTTCAGAGCCTGGAGCCCACTTGGATTCTGTGTCTCCCTTTCTCTCTGCCCCTCCCGCACTCATGCTCTGTCTCTCTCTGTCTCAGAAATAAGACATTATAAGAATAAATGGATTAAGCTGGCCTTATGACTTTCTTTAGCAAATATAATGTGGAGGAATTGAGGGTGTGACATTATGATCCCAGGACTAAAGAGGCCCAGCACATTTCTGCCCCCTTTACTGTATTTCTGCCTCCATGAAAGCAAACCTGGATAGCCAGTTGGATGATGAGAAAGCATGTAGAAGAGAATCAAGTTCCTCTAGGCAACAGCAAACCAACAAATCACCAGAAGCAGAGTTCAGAACTTCCCTGGCTGACCTAAAGCTCACTGAAGATACATGATGATACCCAAATGAGATTAGAGGGGGGAAAAAAACCCAAGAACTTCTCAATTAAGTACAGTAAAATAACTGCTGATGGTCAAAATCATAAGCTAATTAATTAGAGGTTGGAAAACCATGGCAGGATACCAAATCCAGTTTGTTGGATTTGGATTGTTGCCTGTTTCTATAATTATTGAAACACAGCGCATTCATCTGTTTATGTATTGTCTATGGCTGCTTTAACACTACAACGACATGTAGTGTTACCTAGTTGCAACAGAGACATTATGGCCAACAAAACCTAAAGTATTTAGTATATAGCTCTTTCCAGAAAAAGGTTCCTGACCCCTGAAGTAGATCATTGTTGTTTTATACCACTAAGTTTTGGGTGACTGGTTACACAGCAATAACTATCAGCTACCAGAGTGAAAATTAGGAGTTCTCAGGGACTATATGTCTTGGTGTATGGAGGTAATCCCGGATGTATTAGGAAAGGATGAAGCTGATGGGTTGATATGAGCAAATAAAAGAGATGGAAAAGATAGAACACCAGTAAATTTTAAATTCAGATTAGCTGTCCTTGTGGTCCAAATGCACCTATTTTTCTACTAAAGAATATGCAATATCCCTTTATAAGCCTCCATTAGTAATTTATTTTTCTTCAGTTAGACTTAAATTTTACTATTTTTAAACAAAAGAGGCTTTTGTTTAAACAGGCTACACACAAGAAAAGTTTTTAAATTACTTAATATAAAAAGTAATTTAATAATTTATATGTGCCCTACAATTCAATCACAAGTACTAAAGCTATTTTTATTTGAGTTGGATGAACAAAAATGAATTATGGAAGCAGAGAGAAGGCTATAGCTACAATTATATATCATAATACTAATATATATTATGCATAATTCATTGCCATTATTAAATATTGATTATTTCACTATCAAAGCTGCCTAGTATGGACAATTAAGTGTGTGTGTGTGTGTGTGTGTGTGTGTGTGTGTGTGTGTGTTTAAGATCCTAATCAAAAATTGTTCTAGAAATATTTCAACTAACAAATTTATATTATACTTTTAACAGAGGAAATTCAAACACTAGCCACATTTTGAACACAATTGAAAATCTTTTTGAAAACAAGATAGTTAACTAATCACAAATTTGCCATATGATTTAGCTATCTTCATTACATCATATCACCCTGTATTTAAAAATTTTAATACACGTTTTTAGACCAGTTTTATGTTCACAGAAATATTGAGAGGAAGATACAGGGATTTCCCATATACTCTCTGCCTCCACACATGCATGTTATTCCCTACTATTAATATCCCCACCAGAGTGGTATATTTGTTATAATTGACAAACCTACACTGACACATTATTATCACCCAGAGTCCATTATTTACATCAGGGTTTATTCCTGGTATTGTACCTTATATAGGTTTGGACAAATATATAATGGCATATATACACCAACATGGCGTCATACAGAGTAGTTTCACTGCCCTAAAAATCCTCTGTGCTTTATGTATTTATCCCTCCCTCCTTCCAATCTCTAGAAAATGGTGACTATTTTACTTTCTCCATAGTTTTGCCTTTTCCAGAATGTTACATAATTGGAATCATACATTACATGGCCTTTTCATATTGGCTTCTTTCACTTAGTAACATGCATTTAAGTTACCTCCATGTCTTTTCAAGGCTTGATAGCTCATTTTTTTTAGCACTAAATAATATTCCAGTTTTTGGATATACCACAGTTTATCCATGTACCTACTGAACAACATCTCGGTTGCTTCCAGGTTTGGCAATTACAAACAAAACTGTTATAAACACCAGTGTGCAGATTTTCATGTTTACATAAGTTTTCATCTCTTTTGTGTAAATTCTAAAAAATGCAACTGCTGGATCATAAGATATGACTATGCTTAGTTTTTAGAAACTACCAAACTGTCTTCCAAAGTAGCTGTACCATTTTGTGTTCAGACCAGGAATGAATGAGAGTTCCTGTTGCTCCACTTCCTCACCAGCATTTGGTGGTGTCAGCTCTCTGGATTTTGGCTTATCTGGAAGAGATTTTGAACATGGCTTTTGTTTACTGCCATAAAACCCAAAAAGATTCTCAGGGGATTCTCAAGTGTTTTTAAGAGTTATATGTAGAGAGACATTACCAGTTTGGATCGAGGTTCATTGGGAAGGTACAGAATGAGAAACAACCTCTGGAGCCCCAGAGTTCTACTGACAGGAAGCAGACTGAGATAGCTGCTCAGCTGCAAACATTTGGTGATTTTAATATTAAAATAAGTATGATGTAGAGGGTGGAGCCAAAAGTAAAGAGAGTATAGACTAGAGCCAGAGTAGCAGTATTAGTCCCAGACCTTGAGACCTAATCAAGAAACTTTCCTAACTGAATTTTAGAATTGTTACGAACTAAGGGCTACTTTGTGCCACTCATTTTCCCCCTTTTAACAGAAATGCCAATGTTACATGACCACTATAGTTGTATGTGAAAAATACAGATGACTTACCTGTCTTTTAATTTTGTAGGTCTTCAGATAAAAACCAACAAATGGTACATGAAGAGGTGTACTTAAGGAATTACATAGGAGAAGCTTCATTCATATGTGGACATGACCTATGTGATGAGATTCTAGATTTTGAGTTAATTTTGTAATTAAATTAGATTTGGGGACCTTTAGGAAAGTGTGGGTGTATTTTGCACATGTCAGGGATGCGAATCATTGAGGGCCAGAGGGTAGATTGTGTTAAGTATCCTCTAAGAAGATCCTCAAAGATTTAGACTTCCTGGCATTCATAGCCTGTAAAATTTCATCTCCTAATTCATGAATTAGACCCACTGACTCACTCTAACAAATAGAATACAGTGAAAATGGTGGAATGTAAATTTCAAGATTAGGTTATAAAAATAATATGGATTCTTTCTTGGGTATTCTCTCTCATTCTCTTACTCTCACTATCTGATGACTCTGGAGATGTCAGCTGCCATATTGTGAAACAGCCTTGTGGGAAAACACAAATATAGAGAGTGAGGCCTGTTGCCAACCATACAAATGAACTTGGAAGCGGACACCCCAAAGTTGAGCTTTCAGAGGAAGCTGTAGCTTTGGTGGACAGTTTGAATACAGCTTTATGATAGACCATGTACCTGTGGAAACCAGGAAGTTATGTCCAGCTTTCTGACACACAGAAACTATGAGATAATAAATGTATGTTGTCTTCAACTACTAAATCTTGGAACAATATGTTAACCTCAATAGAAAACTAATCTGATATTTTATTCCCGCCAATTTTGACATTAAAAATCAGTATTAACAAAGGGAAGTAAGACTGAAAGATAATAGTAATGTTATTTATGAGTGGATAGTCATATATTAACTGCAATCATTATTAATTTCCCTTGCTGAGATTATATCTATCTTTAAAATTATCGTAAGAATTCTTTTAATAATTTTATTTTTTGTGTGTGGGACAGTTTGCAATTTTTAATTTATTTTTACTTTTTATCTTATTTAAATCCAACTTAATTAACATATAGTGCAAGAATGGTTTCAGGAGTAGAATCCAGCAATCCATCACTTACATATAACACCTAGTGCTCATCCCAACAAGTGTCCTCCTTCATTCCTATCACCCATTTATCCCATATCCCCACCCAACACCCCTCCAGCAATCCTCAGTTTGTTCTATGTATTTAAGAGTCTCTTATGGTTTGCCTCCCTCTCTGCTTTAATCTTATTTTCCTTTCCTTCCTCTATGTTCATCTGTTTAGTTTCTCAAATTCCACATATTAGTGAAATCATATATCTGTCTTTTTCTCACTGACTTATTTTGCTTGGCATCATACACTCTAGTGCCATCCACGTTGTTGCCAATTGGAAGATTTCATTCCTTTTCATATATATATATATATATATATATATATATATATATATATATTCTTCTATACATATATATATTTCTATATATTTCTATATATATATCTTCTATATATTCTTCTATATATATATTCATATATATATATATATATATATATATATTTTCTTCTATACACACACACACACACACATATATACACCACATCTTCTTTACCCATTCACCAGTTAATGGACATTTGGGCTCTTTCCATAATTTGGCTACTGTGGATAGTGCTACTATGAACATTGGGTGCATGTGCCCCTTTGAATCAGCATTATATCAGCATTATATCCTTTGGATAAATACCTAGTAGTGCAATTGCTGGGTCGTAGGGTAGTTCTATTTTTAATTTTCTGAGGGACCTCTATACTGTTCTCCTGAGTGGCTGCACCAGTTTGCATTCCCACTATCTTTCAATAATTTTAGGCTAAGGTTTTTGCCTCAACCAGATAATAATAAAATTCTGATAACTTATATTATCCTGTCCTTAAACAACAGATTATAACAGTGCTCCCAATATTTCCAGTTGTGAATGTAATAAAATATGCTTAGTGCAATTTAAAGTCCATGAACATTTAGATCACATAAATATTGGTTTTTACTCGTAATTGTAACTGATAATTATAGTACATGTAAGCACACCATAATTTCTGTTTGAAAATTTAATGTATATAACTGTGCACTAATAAAAATGTGTCATGAGAAAAGAATTTGGAATTAGCTTCCAGTCAACATTTTGAAAATATTTCATCTGAATTGTTGCATATAACAGTGCAATAGTTACCAGTTTTTTAGAATGAAGATCTATTTATAATGACAATAATTTATGTGATAATAGCTACTCTATTTATTCAGCATATAATCATGTTTAATATTTAGATAGATTGCTGAATATCTTAGAATAGCTCTATACTTTTCATGAGACCTAGTGATCCATAGTCAATAGGTAAGAACTCTTTGCAGTCAGAAGCAAGAGATCCAAAATAAGCTTTACTAAAATTTTTTTCAAGACTGTTTTTATATTATCTTGAATGTATCATTCAAACTCAAGATTTGAAGAGGCAGCTACATTGATTATATGGAAGTTCTCCTTCAGTTCTTAACTGAAGTATTCCTCTACCATGATGCTACAGATAAGGAATTAGGCAGAATTTTTCCTACATGTTCCACAAGCTCCTACTTGAACATTATGATTGTTACACCAGCCTTCATTCCATTATGCACTAGACATTTAGTTTGGTTAGGATTTATCCTATTCCTAGCTCATGTATTAGACTCTAAGCCAATAGGAGCATTCTAATTCTATCACAGAAATTCAGGAAGTTCAAATTTTAGCCAATCAGACAGAATTTCTCTGCTCTATAGGGGAGGCCTATTAGTGCCAAGCTCAATACTTTTTTCTGGGAATTCTGAGACACAGAAACTCTCCTTAGACCATGTAAAATGCACACATGAAACTACAAACGATGGCAGCCATTTTTCCATGTTGAGGGATGTGATTTTGAGGAACTAAGATGAGCAGAGCTAAGACAATCACATATAAATAAAACTAGACAACTGATCAAACCAGGCCAAAACTCCATTCTATATCTGAATGTCTTAATCATTGAGACAATAAAACTCATTCATACCTTAAGCCAGTTAGAGTTGTGTTGTCTTTTATAGTACCTGAAAATATTCAACTTGTAAAAGGTCCATTGTGAGAAATAAATGAAAAAAAGTTTTTAAACTTTAATACGCCGTTTGTTTGTTAAATAACATTTACCATGTCATAACTACAGATAGGAAAGTCTTAAGGAGAAATAGTTGACTTGTTAGAACTGATCTCTACTGAGCAATTAACATATGCCAGGCATTAGGCTAAATGTTTTCACTTTCATCTTTTCATTTTAAATTCTTAACAGTTTGTGAATTAGGTGTCAATTAAGTAATGATAATAAGTGAAATCTAAAATTAAACTGTTAGGAAGCATCAGAGCTAAAATATAAATTTCAAACTCTATTGACTTTTCACTGTACCACAATCCCACAAAAGCAGTATGACAAATATGTCCAACTGTACTTACTATGTTTTTTTATATATGCAACGTGTATATTAGCATATGCAAATGTGAGTTGATATAAATTTGCTGACACTATGAACATAGAGCATGGCATGAGATTTTTCACTTAAAAAAGATGACACACACATTTTATACATTCACAGAAAAAGGTAGGTGAATAGTACAAAGATACATATAATTTATTAGTCTTTAGCTTATGCTCCAAGTAGGATACATTACTGATAATGAAACAATTTGGTTTAAATATTCTCATTTATATTCAACCAAAAACTTGATCTCAGTAGCTTGACATTCAAAACTATTGATGACTACAGTCACATGATATCAAAACCAGTTTTATAATTGCTTTGATTCAATTTTCCTATATTTGTCATTGTCCATCATATCCTCTCTATCTTAGTTCTAGAGAAATAACAAGACCCTGCCTTTTACTGTTTTTTTTCCTCACATTTTACAATTTCCATGTCTATTTTGCCATTTAGTATTCATGACATCCTATTGGAGAGTTATGACAAATTTTTACTCTCACTAATTTAACAGGTAGGAAATAACAGGCATTGTGAAAAGTCAAGTGTCATAAGATAATCACTGATAGCTTTCAATATTAGAATGCAATTATAATTGTTAAATATGCCCCAGTTTAGGGTTTCTTCCACGACACAAATGTGTTTGTCCTAGTTTGTTCTCCTTTATAACTCTCTCTGTTCTCATTATTTGTGTGATTTCCCACATCAGGAAGCCACAGTAAACATAGAGACCACCTCACAGTAGCCCCACTATTCCATTGGTAAACGTGATGATGTATTTATATATGTGATTATATTTGCATGATCACATTTTTCCATTAGTGTATTTTGGCCCTGTTCTGTTACACAATGCAACAATGTTTGGAGTCATGAGCAAAACAAATGAAATAAACATATTTCAAACAGCATGATTGGTATTTTGAACATTTGATAAAATTCAGTTTTCACTTAACATCTAAAAATGTACGATACACATATTTAAAGTCTCTAGAATAAAACAGTTCTCAATGTTAAGTGTGTCATTAGTAACAGCAGCCCAAGCTTTTAAGAAAATCCCAAGAGGATTCTTTTGTGTCATCTCTTCAGGGGTAACTTGTTTCATTCTATAAAAAAAAACCTGCATCTTGTTTCTATAATGCCTACTTAATTTTTTAAAGAATTATGACACACTTTCATTAAGTTCATGATGCTTGAAGTTGTCTATGGGGTAGTCCCCTCTTATCCACAGTTTCAGTTAGATGTGGTTAACCATGGTCCAAAAGCAGATGATCCTCCTTTTGAAATATAGTCAGAAGGTCAATACCTTCTTGACAAATGCCTATGTCATTCACCTCACTTCATCTCATCACATAGGCATTTTATCATCTCATCTCATCTTATCATAAGGATGGTGAGTATAGTACAATAAGATATTTTGACAGAGAGACCACATTCACACAGCTTTTTTTTTATAATATACTGTTATGGCTGTTCTACTTTATTATTAGCTACTGTTGTTAACCTCTTACTGTGCCTAATTTATAAATTAAACTTTATCATCTGTATGTATGTAAAGGAAAAACAGTGTATATATAGGTTTGGTACTATCAGTCATTCTGGGTATCCACTGGGGGTCTTGGAACATATACCCCGTGGATGGGGGGGGGGGCTACTTTAAAGCAAGGCGAAGGTTTCAATGTCAATATACAAAGAACTTCCTTTTAAGCCTATAATCAATACTTGTCAATGATGAATAAACATCAATTATTAACGATGGGTGGATGTGGTTTAGGTTGTTTTACTTATGTCTGCTTTTAGAGCATTTATAATGTATTGTTATTGCCAGGTGCATCCACTAAACAGAGTTCAGTCTCTTGAAAGCACAGAGAAGGGTCAGAATTGTTGATAAGCGATGTTTAATAATTCCAGATTATCTCTTTTTAATTCAAAAACTTACTCCCTGTAATATACTAAAAAACTTGGCTTACAGATGGATGTATTATTTATAAAAGAAAGAAATATTAGGACTATTATACATTCAGATTCTATTGAACTTGCAATAACTTTACAAGATGAAAATTTGCCAAAGATTAGACATATAGATTTTTCCATAGAACATTCCCAAATAAGAGTCAAGAATTTTTATTAAAATAAGGGAATAAGTTACAAACTGAGATAAAGTCTTGGAATGAGGCAGTATGTGGTAGCATTACAGTTTGGAAATAAACTACAGTTAGTGATTTTTTTTAGAGGGTATTATCGAAAACCCCAGAGGAAATCAGTGTGGAGCAAAATTTCAGATTACAATTTATCCAAAGTATAAGGGCCATTTGTGGAAAAAAGAACTTTAAGCAGGGATCACTTATGTTTCAAATTAGAAACCCAAGTAGAATAAAAGGCAGCCAAATGGTAGAAAAACACTTAACACCTTGAATTTACACCATGACAGAAAATGTGTCACAGCATAAAAGTGAGCAAGAAATACACATAGATGTGTAGCTTTTCTGTAAAAGAATGACAAAAGAGTTGGACCTATTCAAAGGGAAATAACTATGGAATTAGTTATTAAAAGTATATGATTACTAGTTCATAATCAATTATATGTAATAACTATGTTCCAAGTTCCTGTGAGTTCTCTGAAGTATAAAAGGTAATACATTTAGTTATTAAAACAGCTTGGTAAGGATTACATGATAATATTTATTTCATGTAGGAAACTGAGGTTCAAAGACATTTAGTAACATGCCTAAGATATTACAGCTAAATATGAATAAAATACAGTTAATCATGTTGTATCTTATCTGATTTGTGGTTTAATATTGGTGTCTTACGTAGCAGACAGCTAAGACCAAGAGTAGAACTTAAACTAAAATGTCAGCTAAACCTTATAATTTGCACTTTCCCCAATATCCCATCTCTTGCATGCATCAATTGCCTAGAAATATATCAATGCATTAAACAGAACAGAACTACATTTAGCACCATTAATTTCTGGGCTAATGCCTGATATCAAAATATATTTCCTCATTTTCAAATTCTAACTCGAGAGTTTCTACCAGGAGTTGAGTTTCTACTTACAGTAGTAGCTGAGGTTGTAGATTGTCTTTTCTTAACCTGAAACATGCTTTCTTCCAAACTTTTCTATGACAAATGTTAGGATCTCTGACATATAGCTCTGCCTTTTCAAGGCTGAGTAAACACTCTGCCCTCATGTGCTTCCCAGCTTAGTTCAGTCACTTTGAAACCTACTGAATGTACACAACAGCTGGCAGTTTCAAAAGGAAGATTTTTGCCTTCCTTTCTCCCAGGGGATTTTGTCTCGGTATTCTGCTGCAGAATTAGACATTTTAAACTTTCAGACGCATCCTTCTTTGATGGCTTTCCACAGTACCTTTTCTCTACCACGGTTTGTGTGTTGAGTAGTTTCTTTGTATTAAATTTAAAATCCTTCAAAATCTTGCTGGTTTGCAACAAATTATATAATTTCTCCACTTATAACTATTTATTGACAGAGAATATCACCGAAGTATGTCTTGAGATAACTAAGATTAAATATAAATGGTACCGAAAAATTAATCCGACCTTTTTACAGAGTCATTACAATTTTTAACAGAGTTCAGCTTTACAATGATTTCAAACACTGGATTAAAACATGATTCTCTTTTATATATTTAAATACCCGTAGCTTTTTATTCTTTTATTTATCTGAATAAGTGTTGAGTATCTCAAGATATTTAAATAAGAATTTACCAGCCAAACATAAGTTTCAATGTCGAGTTGTTTTTGGCCTCAAAGGTCTATATAATTAAAGTTTAATTCTGTAATATAATGAGCCTAATATTTCCCTTGGATTTTCTCAAACAGTCCAAACCATATATCTGGAGAAGGAAGTTAGTTTAGTTTAAAAATGAAAAATCAGAATTTATTGTTTGTTGGATTCACTGAGTTAAATATCTACAGAATAAAGAAGGAAGCCTTACATAAAGAGTTTGTTCATTTATAAAGAGAAACCCTTCTTTCAAATGGTTTCATTGTAAACTTTACTTATCTTATTAGCTTTTATATATAACACAATTAATCACCAAACATTACAATAAAAACCCTAATATCCTGATAAAATCACATCAAACATGTATTTTCAAATGCATGTGTTGTAGAGAATTTAGTTTGAAGATTAAATCATTGTGCAATTTCTCCAAGATTAGAGATCTAAAATGTTTGCTTTCTGAAAATAGGGAAGTGCTTTACTATTTACCTTTGGGAATACTAGGCATTTAACAGCAGAGAACATGTATTTAAAAAAAAAAAAAAAAGACTGAGAGTGCTGTTATCTGAGCCTTTCCTCTGTGGTCAAATGCTTTTTGCCATAAACTGAAATGGTTCTACAAGACTCAATTTCACATCACTCTAATAGAATCAAACGTGATCATACTTCCATCTATTCCCTTTCCTAAAATTAAAAGTCTTTTCAAACATTCTTTAAATTAATATAAGCATTTTAAATTGTTAAATGAGAATGGAAACTAGTTTCTGTTTGAAGCACAAGTTATAAAAACTATGCTATACTTGGGAAACAAAATTAAAACTACCTAACTATTGGGGTGCCTTGGTGGCTCAATCAGGTTGGGCCTCTGACTCTTGATTTCGGTTCAGGTCATGATCCCAGGAATGTGGGCTCGAGCCCCACAGCAGCTACATGCCAAGCATAGAGCCTGCTTGAGATTCTCTCTCTCTGCCACTCTCCCCTGCTTGCAGTCTCCCTCTCTCATTCTTTGCTAAACAAACAAAAACACCGAGCTAACCATATAATCTCCTCCATGATATATTAATTATTTAAATTTTAAAGAGATGATGATAATATATAATATCCTATTGTGCTTTTAGAGAATCAATTCATTCAGTTAAAACACTATGTAAACAAGAGGCACAAGAGATCAAACTTGGAAATTGGAGCAAAAGATAGTGCTTGTTGTGAAGACAGAAAATATTTAAGTGAAAATTTTAGCCTGCATATTACTAATCCCAGTTTTTATTATTTAACTGATTAATGAAAATTCATATATTAGAGGAAAAATATAATTTGTTAATTTTTTATATATTGCAATATTGGGTTTTTTGGCCAGGAAAACAGCAAAGCATTTAAATAGTCTTAAATTATTCTCTGGTTATCTTTCTCCTTTTATTTTTGAAAAAATTCACCCTATTCCCTAGAGTTCAGGATCTTTTTCTCCATTTCAACTATATTTATTTGGTACCTAATATTGTGTTGGTATTACAATGAGGTCTTAATTATTACTAAATAAATAAACATATGAATCAATACTACCCTTTTTCTCCAAAACTATTTATATATAGCCCGGGGGAGGGGGGTGGTGAGAGGAAACAATTAAGAGCAACGTCGAGTGTAGAGTTATTCCTGGCAATGATGAGAAAGGGAAAATGTTCTTAAGAAGATAGTCTTTTGAATTTCAACATATTTTATACTGCCAGAATTTTTTTCAGAAATAAAAAATGAGGTCCCCTGTACTTGGTCCTCTAGATGGAGATGATGGAAGAGTTGATTCTCTGATTGGGAAATATACAGTAAAGAGTAAGTTTAAGTCAGCTGGCAACATGTTCTCTTAGTTTTCCTTCTCTGACAATGCAGTGATTCCTTCATTCCTGAATATTTTCCTGGATATAGAATTCTAGATTGACAGTTCCTTTCAGCACTTGAAAAATGGTGTGCCAGTTTCTTCTGACTGCAATGGTTTCTTGTGAGAAAGTTGATGCCATTCAAATTATTTTCCCCCACACGTAAGATATTGTTTCACTGTTAATACTTTCTTTTTTTTTTTTTTTTATAAATTTTTTTTTCAACTTTTATTTTATTTTTGGGACAGAGAGAGACAGAGCATGAACGGGGGAGGGGCAGAGAGAGAGGGAGACACAGAATCGGAAACAGGCTCCAGGCTCTGAGCCATCAGCCCAGAGCCCGACGCGGGGCTCGAACTCACGGACCGCGAGATCGTGACCTGACTGAAGTCGGACGCCCAACCGACTGCGCCACCCAGGCGCCCCTCACTGTTAATACTTTCAAACTTTTTTCTTGGTGTTTAGTTTTCAGAACTGTGTCTTGGTGTGTTTGGTATTTGTTCATCTTCTTGAATCTGTAAGATTATGCTGTTGCTAAATTTCAGAAGTTCTGAGGCCATTATTTATTCAAATACATTTTCAGCCCCAGAGTTTTCTCCTATTTTTGCAGGACTCTAATGACAAGTCAGTAACTATGTATTATAGTCCCACATCTTCCTGAGACTCTGCTGACTTTTTGCGGTCTATAATCTTACTGTTGTTTAGATTGAGTAATTTCTGCTTTTATTTCTTTGGGTTGAGTCACTTCTCTGTACACTTCTCTCTGCTTTTGAGCCAATTCATTGATTAAAAATTTTTATTACATTTTCATTTCTAAAATTTTTTTTTTAATTTTTTTTTCAACGTTTATTTATTTTTGGGACAGAGAGAGACAGAGCATGAACGGGTGAGGGGCAGAGAGAGAGGGAGACACAGAATCGGAAACAGGCTCCAGGCTCTGAGCCATCAGCCCAGAGCCCGACGCGGGGCTCGAACTCACGGACCGCGAGATCGTGACCTGGCTGAAGTCGGACGCTTAACCGACTATGCCACCCAGGCGCCCCTCATTTCTAAAATTTTAATTTAGTTCTTACATCTTCCATTTCTTTGCTAATTTTCCTTTTTTAAGTTTCAAGCATTTTAATAATAACTTGCTAAAACATCTCTATGATAGATGTTTTGACAATGATGAAAGTTCACTTACATGTCTATCAACAGATGAATAAATACATAGTGTGGTATATGTATAGAGTAGAATACTATTCGGTCTTAGAAAAGAAGATCCTGCCATTTGTGATCACATGGATGGACCTGGAGAACATTATGCCAAGTGAAATATGCTAAGTGAAAGAAAAAGAATGTATGATCTCACTTATATATGAAATCTAAAAATGTCTAATACATAGAAGCAGAGATCTCAATGGCAGCAGGTGGGGGAAATGGGGAGATGTTGGTCAAATGGTGCAAAGTTGCAGTCATACAGGATGGATAAGTCTAGAGATCTAATGCACTACATGATGAGCATACTTAACTATACTGAACTGATTGTGGAATTTTGCTAAAAAAGTAGACTTCAGATACCCTCAAAGACAGAGTGAGAGAGAGAGAGAGAGAGTAGGTGAAAATTGAGAGGCTGGCAGTGGATGATGTCATCCAGAGACAGAAGAAAATGTCCAAAGCAGAAGACCTATTAAAAAAATAAGTAGAGAAAGATGAAGTAGTTATAGAAATTAATTTTTTGTTTGAAAAACCTGTACTAGAAACATCATAGAGGCTATCTGAAATCTGAACAATATTATTTTATTAAAATGTCTACTGTAGAAACCTATGTAGATATTCAGACATTAACATATCCCTTCACAAATATGTATTGTTATTTTTTTCTTAATGAAATGAGGAGTTTCTGCACTGTTGAACTGACTCCCACATCTTGGATAAAAGCTTTTAACAGACAGCTGGTTTATATAGCAATGTCTTCAAAGAATACCCAAATCACAACCCTTGTAATTGCAGACACATGACTCATGACTAATCAGCACAGTAGATCCATATTTGAACTGGCTCACCAGTGACCCAGAAGCCTATTTTAGAGCTAAGTCCATATAACAGTGTGTTAACTTCCCTAAACCTCTTTCAAAATGAAGTGCTGTCCCATAGTCATTAATTTTCATTATTTCTGATTAAATAGTTCTATTGGAAAGTGCATGAAAGTTACCAGCTAAAATTAGACTTTGGGAATTCCTGCAGATTTTCTTTACATGCTTTTCAACATTCTGTATCATATGGCTAATTGAGGTTCATTGTCTTTGATTCAGTTTAGAGATACAATTATTGCCTTTTGTTCAATTTTGTTTTCTTTTCTGTAATTCATGCATGAGCAAAAGTAACGTCGACAATTGCCCATATTTAGTGTGAAAGAGTGTTAGATGTTTTGTGGCAGACATTCAAAGTGAAAGCCTTTTTCCAGCAATGGAAGTCCCTTTCATTTTTGGTTGTGACACTCTGCATCTCACATTCAGATTTCCAGCAAGTGAAGGACCATTAAACATGCTTTGATGCTCCTTTAGACATCAAATTTTAAGTTAAGATTTCTACAACAAAATAGCAGTGCTGTCCTAAAATTCTCCACACTTAATAAATGCACAAAACATGGAACAAATTAAGATTTATAAGCAATATTTTCTGACTCTTAAATTTAGTAACCGTCTATGTTAATCTCAGATGCAAAAATCAAGCAGAGATGCACTGTGAAAGTGGAGACTGCATACAAAATTATGTGTCTAAATTTCATTGTTACTAATTATAACGATTAATAATGAAATTCAACAGAAGAAACAAAAATTCCTGCAAACATTAGCATATGCTGTGCACAGCACATGTATATTCCCTTGTCTCATGAAAAGGAAAACAAACCTCAAATAATATTAAATGAAGTAAACATGTTGAATTTTTTTACATTTATATGTCAACAAATATTTCACAAGATCTTTCTAAAATCTAGCCAATAAATATGCATTAAACACATGTCATGTGCACAGTATTATCTACTCATGTGATTCTTTGCTTGCATATACTATTAGTTGTAAGTTTACAGTGTCACAGTATTGTTCACTGTTATATGTTTGGTCCCACTAATTAATTAACTGATTAGTCATGAATTTATGCAAAATTCCTTTCACCCACATCCATGTCTATTCAAGTCTTACTCAGGATCATTTTTCACTTTCTCTCTTTATATATCTTTTGCTAGAGTTTCTAACGCTACTGTGCTTGCAATCCCATGAATAAACCAGATTCTTTTAGTCATTTATGTTTTCCATCTGCTGTTCTCCATGGCTGGCGAGGACTATTCCCTGGCCTCATCCCCCTTATTACCTCTCCACCTACCTAACATGTGCTCAGAGTTGATCTTTCTCTGAAGACTTCTCTGAGGAGGAAATTATAACACAACATAGCTCTGGTAGATTAGTAGTGGCTGTAGGTCTTTGTTGAGAAAAATTTTGAGTCTTGTCTGTGCATTCAGTGAAACAGAGGCTTGTTAAGTGTTTTCAGTACTTGTCCTTAATGCCTGGAGGTCCAAAAGTATCACAGGATGGTACATTCACAGAGATGCTATGATTAAAGGTTAAGACTGTATTTTCATAGCTTTGAAATAGGATGATTATAGCTTAATCCTGGATATGGAATTACTAATTGTGTGTCCTTAGGCAAGCTAGTTTGACTTTTTGTCCCTTGGTTTCCTCATCCATTAAATCCAGTAATAATGCCTACTAGCAAAGTTTAGCCTAAGCACAAACGAGAGAACTGATGTATGAAAAACACTTCGTGCAGTGCTTTTGTATGTGGTAAAGTTGGGGAAAAAAATATTGGTGTTGTTTTATGTCTACTGACCACGGAGCCACTATTTCTCCTTCCTCTGTGTTATCAGAGCACTTTACACATAACTCTTATATATGCATTCCACTCTGCTGTGACTATACATCAAAGCAGGCGTGGATTTCTACCATAAAACTCTAAACTTCTCTAGGGTAGAGACTACATCTTGTTCATTTGTATATTTTCAGCATCTATCTCAGTTCCCAGCATGTGGAAACACTCAATAAATCTTAAATAATTGACTAAATAAAATAACAAAGAAACAACTTACTACACACCTGAATCTGGTTCAAACCCTCTCTCCCTCACAAGACTTTTTTCTCTATGATGCATTTTGTCCAAATGTATCTTTCTTCCATTCCTATGGCAATACTTATTTTAAATTTCTATTGCAATATAAAATTCAATGTGTATGTTTTTCCTTTAGAATAAACATTGAGGGGACAGAAGCTTCACATTATTCACCTTTGCACATGTTATTATTTTACATATAGCAATCATGCAGTGAGGTAAAAGGTACTGAAACAAATCAGTGTGATGCAAAGCAGAATCACACATGTATCATAATAAGCAGACAGAAACCAAGCAAAAGTACGCTGGAATAACAGAAGAAGGGGACATTAGTTTTCATTGGAGATCTTAGGGAAACTACATTTAATATTTAACATTTTAAATAAACTTTGAAGCGGGAGTATAGCTTTGACAGAAGTGAGGGATAGTTTATTCTCCCATTCTTTTTGTTGAAATGCATAATAAAAATTTCTTCATTTCTAAAATTTATTTATTATGATTTATATTACAAAATCTTCCTCCCATAAATATGGGCTGATATTTGGATGAAGACAAGAAAAATGTGCATATCCCATTTCTTTTTCCAATGTCTTACTCAGAAGTGAATGCCATGGTATGACAGTGAATATAGAAACAATTTTATATCATAAATAAAACTTATTGGTTTTAAATGTGTCATTTAAGACAAATACAGCCATTATTGAAAAGCAACAATTTCCTCAAAACAATGTTTAAAAAATATTTTACTGAAATACAGCATGCAGAATGGAAAATGTATGCATGATATGTATATAGCTTCTTGAATTTTCACAATGAGAACACAAGTGTGTGAGCACTCACATCACAATAAAGAAAATTACCATGGAAACCAGAGACATTTCTTGTGCCCCTTGAACTCATGCCCTAACAGTACCATTATTCTGAATTCCATCAGCAAAGATTAGTTTTCCTCAGTTTTGAACTTTATAGTATTGAAATCATACACCATATATTCGATTCTGTATTCTTTCACTGAAGATTATAATTTAAATTCATCTATGTTGTTGCATGTGGCATGACTTGTGAGACTCATTCTTGCTGTTGTGCATAGCAAGAATTTATTAATTCAGATTACTAGAGCATATTATATATGAAATATCACAAATTATTTACCCATTCTATTGTTGATGGAATCTGAGTTATTCCCAGTTTGGCAGTCTTACTAATAAGACTGCTTTAAATAAATAATTTTATACATTTCTTTTGGTGTAAATGTATACATATATAATGTATATATGTAGGTGTGGAATTGCTTCATTAGAGGATATACATACATTTAGCACATTATTTTTAAAGTGGTAATGGCAATTTATGACAATATATGTAATATATCGTACCAACAATATATGTAATTCCAATCACACTATTTTCACCAACAGTTTGTATTCAGTTTTTTTTTTTCTTCTTGTTAAATAACTTGGGGGGAGATAAATAAATAGGTGTGGTTATGACCAACAATGCTGAATATCTTTTAGTATGCTTAGTTGTAAAAGCATTTTCTGGTCAATTTCCTATTACATCATCTGTCTTTTCTCATTGATATATAATAATCTTTATATATTAATGTATATGAATCTTCGGTCTGAGATATATGTCCTAAACATATTCTCTTATTCTCTGTTTCCATCTTTACTCTTTTGTGACATATTTTATAAACTTAAGTCCTGAATTTTATTTTATTTTATTTTTTTATGTTTATTTATTTTTGAGAAAGAGGGAGAGACAGAGCATGAGCAGGGGAGGGGCAGAGAGTGGGGCTCCAACCCATGAACTGTGAGATCACAACCTGAACCAAAGTCAGACGCTCAACCAACTGAGCCACCCAGGCGTCCCAGTTCTGAATTTTAATAAGACCCAATTTATCAATATATTTTCCTTTGTTATTAATTTTTTGCTGTTTTATTATTTTTAATCTTAAAGAAACTGCTTATTCCAAAGAGAGTGGAAGATATTCTTCTATTATTTCTGTTGGAAAATTATTTTCTCTTTCCATTTAGGAACTGGAATTGATTTTTTTATGTATGGTATAAGATAGAAGTCAAGGTTCATTTTTTTTCCCCATCTGAATATTCAGCATACACACAGTGGAAATTATTGTTATAAGTTAAGTTACTATATAAGTAGATTTGTATCTACTTTAATTCTCTTCCATCTGTCTGCTTTTTAATTCTTATTTCAATGACACTCTTTTGTTTGCTTTTTTATCTATTTTGAGAGAGAGAGATACAGCATGCACAGACATGTTCACATGAGCAGGGGAGGGGCAGAGAGAAAGAGAGGGAGAGAGAGAATCCCAAGCAGGCTCCACACCGTCAGCAGAGAGGCTGTATCTCAGGAACCATGAGCTCATGACCTGAACCAAAATCAAGAGTCAGGCGCTTAACTGACTGAGCCACCCAGGTGCCCTGACACTGTTTTAATAATTATAAATTGAAAATAAGTCTAACAATGCAAGTCATTCAATTTTGCTTTTCCTCATAAAAGTGTCTTTACTATTCTTAGTACTTTGCTTTTTCATATAAATCTTAGATTCATTTTGTCAATTTCATCAGGAGAAAAATAAACAAATAATCCCTAGGAGTTTTATTTTAAATTACACTTGATAATTACATATTTGATAATTTAATGCTATTAAAATGTATTTTTGCATTTCATTTTCTAATAGCTTGTTGCTGATGTATAAAAATTTAAAATTTTATATGGGCATTGTACCCAATGACTATGCTAAATTTATTTAATAGTTGTAATAGTTTACATGCATATTCTTTGAATTTTCTATGTAAACAATAATGCCTTATGTTAAGACAGTTTTACTTCTCCTTCTCTTTTTCTCATACTTATATTTAGTTTTCTTGGCAGAACAACACAAAAAATAGTGTCAAAAAAACAGACTTCTATAATTTCCTGGGGCAAGATTACACCATACTACTTTCTATAATGGTATTTGTTATATATATTTATTTATTAAATAAAGGATGACCTCTACTATTCATGGCTATCTAGATTTTTTTATATGGCTTATTTTTATTTTGTCTTCTTAACCCATGATTGAGTACTAAATTTTATCAAATATATTTTGTGCATCAAATATAATTCTTCTCATTTAGTCTCCTAAGTAGTGAGGTGAATGATAATTTTCAAACATTTAAACCAGCTTGTATCCTGAAATCAACTGTAGTTGACTTTTATTTGAGATCTTGGTTTTGTTAAGTCTTTCCTTCCTTGGTAACTCAGAAAGACTGCCATAAATCCAAGGTTACTGATTTCTGATGAACAGAAATCCCAAGAGACAAAAATGCCTGCAAATATACACGTCACTTCAGTGTATTTTGTTCTTCTTGAATGTTGGCCTCTTGAGTACTGACTCTTCTCCAGTGCCTTCAAACATATGGTATTTTTTTATTTCCACCCTCTGCTCCACTTTTTTTTTCTTCCCTTTACTTAAACAAGAATTTTATCTAGCATTTATGGTCTAATTATACCCGCACTGTCAAAGCTGAAAGCGACATCTTTAATAATTCATTTACATTATGAGAATGTATAAATTCCTGAGAATGGGAAACTAAAATGTCCCTAATCTAATTTTTGATAGGCACCATGACAATGTAAGATGCATTTTGTTCTTACCTACTTGAGGATTTTAAGCTTTCTTGAGGGACCAATCATGTAGAAGCATGTGACATAAAAATCTTTTATAATCAGACACAATAAAGGGAAAGATAAACTTCTCAGACTCCAGAAAACTGCTTAAATCTGCATCCTATAAAACTCTCCCTTTTGGAAATATTTACCCCAAAACCAGATCCTCACTTCTGGAGATAAATCATATGCTGGTCTTTCTAGAAAATGTCCATGAGTGATTCTGGATCAAAATAGCCAGCCATTATACAGTGTCATCGTGGACTGATTTCAGAAATAACAGTATTTACTTTATTTGGGGGTATCTTTTTCCACTTGTAGTATATAGTTACAATATAAGACAAAGTACAAGGGTTTTTTATAATCATTCATAAATGTAGCATATACATACACCATCATATTTGCATAAGAATTTTAATCACAAACCCAGAATCTGAAATTGATAGGAATCATATTGATCTCTACCACCTCACATTACATTCATATTAATAATGAATGTGACAGGAGCATCATAAATATGCAAAAGAGCAACACATCAGCCTAAACATCACCAGTAATTTGTAGACCTACACTCATAGGAAACCACTAATGGAATATAGTGCCTTTTCTTTTCTATGAATAGTCAAATGCCATGCATAATGTATGTAACAGTGCAACTGCTAACAGCAGACTCAGGCAGGAGCATTTAAACTTGCTATTATGGGCAGTACAAACTATCTTTGAAGTGGCCTATAATAAAATACTTCTCTGCCTTGACCCTGTTCTCATTGTTCAGTTATCCTTATCCACAAAGCTTGTATTTATAGGAAGCACAAAAATGATTACCTTGATATTTTGGGGGTACTTATCATGCTTTATCAAATGTAGGAGAATAGTGACCAATTAATACATAACAAGTCAAAGTAAAAAGTCCCTGAAGCATCTGTTCAACCTTTTTTTATGTCAGACTATTTGAACATTCTTTCAGAATAACCATTATCATAATATGCCTTCATGACATATATTACCAAAACAGCCTCTGTGCAAAAGGTCTTACAGAAATGGTAATACTGAAGTCATCTGCAAATAAGTGGGAGCAGGGACAATGCTGCAGAGTTCACAGGATGATTGACGGCACCTAAATCTAGGATCAATATGGGAAGTTCTAGGAAAATGGTCACTTACAGAGAAATCCAGTTTGACATAAATACCTTGAGGATTTCTGCTCAGGCGAAGGTTATATTAATTATATTATACTACATAATGATTTATATTATACTATACTATACTATAGTGTATTAACTAAATGATCCTAGCATTTTAGCTCTGTTTGGAACCCATAAGAATTCCAGAGTTTACCTATAATTATAGAATCCCATTCCACATCTTATTCTCAAGACCAAGAAGACTATCTGTAGAATCTATTCGCCCTTGCTCTAAGAGCATTACAAAGAAAAAAAAAATTAAGTTGTAGAGGACCTGAATCTAAAGGTTTTAGTGCTTTTCATAGGAGATTAATAATTTATTGTTTGGTCTTATAGCACAATATGAAATTTTACCTTTAATAAAGACATTTAATGTTTGTAATGTGTAATATCAGAAATTGCTAATTTGAAATTTATAATATACACTATATTCATAAAATAGTTTCAATAAATATTATTAAAGTATAAAACATATACTTTAGTATGTGAAGAGTTAAAGACCCAAAGTATAGTCTACTTAATTATATTATATTGAAATATGTAAAATCCTAAAATCTCTGGATTAGAAACTCATCAAAGTATAATCAAATAATATACTGTGATTCACTCCAGATGATCCAACAGAGTTTTGTAAATATATTTTTAGAATTTAGATTACTTGAAAGGATATTGTATTTTTCTGGTACAGTTTAATTTTAGCATATATAAATTATCTTTACTATATTCCTAATAAATATTTCCACTAGAAGCTGACTACCCCTCATCATCACATGCCCCTCATCATCTCATTTATCCCACTTTGGTGTTCATAGAACATTTATACTTGAAATTATATTGCATTTTTATTTTATGCCTTTATTGTGTGTCTCCATTTCTGAAAGAATGTGAATATCATGAGGGTAGAAATTGCTTCCTGATGTTTGTTTCCATTTTTTAAAAAATTTTTTTATTACATTTATTTTTGACAGAGTGAAACAGAGCATGACTCGGGGAGGGGCAGAGAGAGAAGGAAACACAGAATCTGAAGAGGCTCCAGGCTCTGAGCTGTCAGCGCAGAGCCCAACACGGGGCTTGAACCCACAAACAGTGAGAGCATGACCTGAGCAGAAGTCGGACGCTTAACCAACTGAGCCACCCAGGCGCCCCTGTTTGCTTCCATTTTACCAGGACTTAATATAGTCCTTATTGATAAAAAAATATTTCTATGTAAATGATAGATTTCATGCTTAAGTGACATTTAGTTAGCATCTCTGTACATATTTTTCTGAGATGGAAGAAAACTTTATAATCAATTACAGAAGAACATTGTATTTACATTCCATTAATTTGCTTTCTTATAAAGCACATCATTTCAGTAGTAAAGCAATGACATAGAATTTAAAATACTTCTATTCCAGTTTTGGCTTTGCCATCATCTCATTAGGCAAGACATTGAACTAAACAATATCACAATATCATTTTCAGTTTCTCCAATCTTTCCTTTTTTTTAAATGTTTATTTATTTTTGACAGAGCGGGGGAGGGACAGAGAGAGAGGGAGACACAGAGGATCTGAAGTAAGCTCTATGCTGACAGTAGAAAGCCCATTTCAGGGTTTGAACTCATGAACCTCGAGACCATAAGCTGAGCCAAAGTCAGATGCTTAACCTACTGTGCCACCCAGGTGACCCCTCCACTCTTTCTTAATTGAAACCACTGCTCTTTTTAAAGCAAATTTAATTTCTAAATATATTTGGAAGTTAATAACAGATATAATACGGAAGTCTAGACATTACTCATTTAATCCAGAAGAAAACAGCTAAACAGGAAAAATGGAACAAAGACTAGATAGATTTTAAAAAGTAAGGTGGTTCATATAAGTTAAAACATGTTGATAATTACACTAAATATTATTGTTTTAAACACTAATAAAAACACAAGATTCAGGTATATGCTACCTATAAGACACCTACTTTAAATACAGACAAAATAGATAAAAAGTGTATGCAAAGGAAAGGGATGCAATATTCAAATACTAATCACAACCAAGCTGGAATGACTAAATATAAGACGAAGTAGACATCAGAGTGAGAATATATTACCAAGTGTAAAGAAGATTTTACAATAAAAAATGAGGTCAACTCAGAGGGAAACATAATTATCTAAATGTGCATTCTGAGTATAACTGGAAATGCATATCCTTACAATAATAGGTCTTCAAAATGTAGGAAGTGACAATTGACATATATACGTATTACCAATTATATTTAGGATTTAAAATCTCCTCTTTCAGTAACTGATAAATAGGTAGAAAAGAAATCATTCATTATAGAGAAGCCATGACAAAATATCAACCACAATGACCTAATTTACATTTATAGAGCACCAAACTCAAGGACATCAGGATTTCAAATATTTTAAATGAAAATGAGACATTCAGCAAGGTTCATAATATGCTGGACCATAAAACAAGTCTCTCTAAATTGAAAAGAACTATAATTATAATTTCTTCATTGACTCCAACCGAATTAAATAGATAAGCAATAATTGAACTATATAGACACAATTCCCATGTACTTCAAAATAAGCAATATACTTACAGTAAATCATGGCCAGAAAAAGAAATAAAAACTTATGTTAAAGATATTCTGACCCAAAATATTAAAGCTAAAACACAACAGATGAAAATCTATGAGATGAAAATATAAAATAGGCATTATTTACATCAGGAGTGAAAGAGGGGCACTGTATAATGAATAGTAAGAACAACTTTTTACCAAAATTTTCAACAATTTAAAGAATTTGACAAATTTCTTAACAAATTACTAAACCTAAAACAAGAAGAGACAGAAAATCCAAATCACCCATGTCTAGAAAATGAATTATATTTCAATAAAAACTCCCCATAACAGTAACAACAACAAAAACCAACCAACCAACCAAAGAACCCAAGCCCTGATCATGTCACAGCTAAATTCTATGACACACGTAAGGATGAAATCATATCAATTCTGTACAACTTTTCAGAAAATAGAGAAAGAAGAAGTATCTCTCAGCAGATAATTTTGAGAACAATATTGTCATTTTCCAAAATCAGACAATTAATAAAAGAAAAGAAAATCAGGGAACTATTACACAAGATGGGAGATGTTAAAAAAAAATTAATGGCAAACTGAAGCCAGTGACATTTAGAAAGTATAATTCGTGAAACGTTAAGTCTGATTGAACAAACTGAAAATCAATCAATGTTATTAGCAATATTAACAGAATAAATAAAATTATCTCACCACAAAAATATTGTTAAAAAGTGACTGCACATCACATTCATAATAAAAAAAAAACCCATGTACAGAAGAACATAATTAAGAATTGGCAGAGCCAAAGTCCTCAACAAATAACATTGTAAGATGTGGATATCCATCTGGATTACCTCTAATGCAATAGCCATTGGACGAAGAGTGAACTTACAAAAAATATAAATAATTGCTGACCCTTAAACCTAACCTAACTATGTGTTAAATAAAAGTACAGGTAGAGATCAGAGATTTTCAAGTCAGCAAACCATGAGGACTATTACTGCCAATAGAAACATAATAGAAATAAATACTTAATTCATTTAATACTTAATGATGTTAATCATTAATCATTTAAACGGTTTCTGCTGGCAGTAATATATATTAAATATGTTTATATTTAAATACACTTTTAAATTTCAGAATTGTTCTAGATTCATAGTAAAATTGCAACCATGACAGGGAGAGTTCCAATATATCCTATACCCAGTTTGATGCACTGTTAACATCCTATGTTATCATGGTGTATTTTTCACAAATAATGAACTAATATTGATACATTAATATGAACTAAATTCTAAATTTTATGTATATATTACTGGTTTTTCCTGATGACATTGTTCTTTTCAGGGTCCCCTATAACATCCTCCTGAAACTATTTTAATTAGCAGATTCAAAGTTTTTGTTTAGAAATGTCCAGGTCGGGGACTCCTGAGGGACAGTGTCTATTGAACTGCTCTTTTTACTCCACATATAGGTCATATTTTCTTTTTTTTTTATTGGATGTCTTATATTTTTGTTGTTGCAAACTTTTCATTTTAAACAATATAATATGTCAACTCTGGAAATTAGTTTCATATCCCTTCCCAGGCTTTGTTGTTGCTGTTGTCTATTTAGTAACTTTTATGAACTAATTTTGTAAAGTCTGTATTCTTTGTCACCTGTGGCTACTGGAGTTTCAGCTCAGTTAGCCTAGTTGTCAGTTAATAAGTTGACAAAGATCTTCCTGAGTGCCTTGAACCAGTAAGTCTCCTAGCTTTTGACAAAGGACTTTGTGTTTTCAATGCTCCTGTAGGCATTTATAACTTTACCTTAGTCTTTACTGCTGCTTTCAAGAGCCTTGAGCCCAGGCAGGCGTGAGAGAGGTAGAACCATCTCAGGTCTTTCCTGGACGAGCACACCAGCCCGGCACAGGCATGTTGCCTTCCAAATTCCCAGGAATATGCCCCAGATTTTCAACCCACCCCTGCCATGAACATCTCCTTCGCTAGATTTTCCTTTTAAGTCATTTGCCCAACTGTTATAATTGCCCCTTGCAAGTGTAATTGTAATATATATATATATATATATATATTACATGTAATTGTAATATATATGTATTTGTAATTGTAAATGTAATATCTATATCTATATCTATATATCTATATCTATATCTATATCTATATCTATATCTATATCTATATCTATATCTCGCTGGTTTGCTGGTTGTTTTGTGCAAACACCTGTTGGACAGGCTGTTTGAAGTGAGCAAGCTCTAAGTCAGGTCAAATAAAAGGTAAGTCCTGTGTATGTGTGAGGGTTTCCAGTCAATTGAAAGACAGATAAAACAATGACAAATATTAGGAGATGGGTTTTTGAGAAGCAGCTCCAAATTCATTTTGCCTCTCTAGTGGCTACTAGGATGCTGGCTTTCACTGCTACTTTGATTGTGAGACTGTGGGTTTAAAGGCTACTGTGGAGCTGGAGGGAGTAATAGAAGTAAGACCATTTAAAATGCCTCAAAGTTCACAGTTTTTGTCAGGATTTAGCCAGTTTTCTTGAATCGGTGCTCCTCGCATTGTTGCAAGTTCTTTGTGAATTTCCAGAGTTCAGGAAGAGTTCATTTTGAAACCATTTTGATACACAGTCTTTTTCCACTGTTAATATCAAAGGAATTGTTTTTAAATGTTATATTCTAACAGCCCTCAGGTTTCAACCCCATCTGGGAATTGTCCTTAGTTAAAGAAAGCTGTTTGCCTAAAGTCACACCCCATTCCCAAGGGCTGTCTGCATTTGATGACTGACAAATGTGAAGATGTCAAGTCTAGCCACCTAGTCCCCAACTAGGACTATTTTTTTTTTTCCCCCTGAGAGAGGCAGAGAGAGAAATCTGCACATGAGAGAGGGGCAAAGAGAGAGGGAGAGAATCTCAAGCAGGCTCCATGCCGAGAACAGAGCCCCAAGTGGGGCTTGCACTCACTGACCCTGAGCCAAACATCATGACCTGAGCCAAAATCAAGAGTCAGATGCTTAACCCACTAAGCCACCCAGGTGCCCCCAAACAGGGACATTTTAAAAGAGCCATCTGACATATGGAACTCCTCATGAGGTCTGCTAACTCATTTAATGATACTGCCATGCAACTCAAATACTTCCTCTCCCCAGTTATGTTCCCTTTATTCTTCTGACAGATAAAGATTTCAAGAATACTCCCTGATAAACTTATTATATGCTAATCTCCATCTCAGAGTCAGCTTCTTGGTTAACTCAAATGATAAGTCCTTTGCTGCATATCTCCTGAGAAGCAAATATAAAGCCAAATAAAGTGTGAGGATTTTGTTTGGTTAAAATGCTTGTGAGAACAAATCAAGAGAGACCCTGAAGAAATTTGGATAATCATTAGACCTCAAAGGAAGTCAGACCCCAAGTGAAGGATATATGGGTAAAAAAGCTTTAGACCACAGAGTAGTATGATGTTTGACAGTCACTGAAGATTCTCAAATCAAAATCAACACTCAGAGGAGTTCTGTCCCTCTCAGGAATTGGCTTGCTTTAATACCCTCACTTTAAGGTATATAGCTTGTTAACTTAAAACAAAATCATTTTTTTTTTTTTTTTTTTTTTTTTTTTTGAGAGAGAGAGAGGGAGCAGAGGAGGGACAGAGGGAGAGGGAGACACAGAATCCAAAGCAGGCTCCAGGCTCTGGGCTGTCAGCACAGAACCCGACAAGGGGCTCAAACTCATGAAATGTGAGTTCATGACCCGAGCTGAAGTTGGATGATTTACCGACTGGGCCAACCAGGCACCCAGTTTCTTAACTTTTTTTTTAAAAAAGATTTTTATTTTTAAGTAATCTCAACGTCCAACGTGAGACTCAAACTCACACACCTGAGATCAAGTGACATGATCCAAGGACTGAGCCAGCCAGGCATCCTTCTTCACTGTGTTTAATGTTCAAAACAAACCTGGGAAGTAAGCCTTGGTCCTGACCTCCTTTAACTGAGGAGAAACGGTTTCATTGGAATGGTAATTGCCTAAATCTACCCAACCTGTGAGGTACAGAGCATTATGCTACTTAAGTCAATCTGGTCCCAACGTTTGTGCCCCTAAGAACTACACTGTAATGACACGGCCACTTCATAGATTTCGAATTCCTTGAAAAAAAAAAAAAAAACGAATGTGACTAGGTCACCTCAAGCAGGACCCTGAGATCCTCCCGGTTAGGTATTATAAGTCTTTGTCCTAGTCTTCCCATCATGAAACAGAAGACCAGTGCCAGAATGGCTCTGCAATAAAAAGGAAGTTCCAAACTTTTTGAAGTTATTAAGCACAGGCTTTGAATTAACTAAGTCATCGAATACCATTAATATTGCATACTCATTACCATTTTGTTTCTGAATGCATACTTGGAATGAACAAACTCATTAACGGCAGAATTCCCATTATAGACACCTGAACCATCTCATGAGGAAAAAAAATTAAGAGAGACTATGTGGACGCCCCCGAAAGTTCTCTACCTTATCAGAAGAGCAGTAAAAAAGAAAAATACCACTTTGACCCTGAGAGAACTGTAATGATTTGTATTATCGTTAGAGATTTTAAAGAAGCTATACTGGGAAGGAAAAAAAAAATGAGGAGTGATTAGGAGGAGAGATATAACCCTGAAAGGAAGTTTAAGTGTTGAATCGCGCGATTATCCAAAAGATACCATTTTAACCTGAAAGAATGCTTTGTTGTTGTTGCTGCTGTTTTAAACCAGAAGTTACTAAGTTCAAGTGTTGCATCAAACTTACCGTGTCCTTCTGAATCCCCACCCTGTCGGCAGACCAAGCTCAAAACTGGAGCTTCCAGTATGAGAAGCCGAGAGACAGCAAATAAAAATATTTGTTGCAACATTTAACATTTTATATTTGTTTTAAGCACTAACTCCTCTATACCTCCATATCTACATCTCTATATCTCTGTCTCTACCTATAGTCATATTTATATACAGATATAACGGGCACTGTTCTAAGAAATCATGAGGATGATTTCCCTATCTAGCAGGAAATATCAGCAATCAAAATTCAGCTAAGAAAGCTGAGAATAAGAGCTACAAAGTAAAATAAATGCCCCAAAGGTCACAGTTAGTAAAGAAAATGAAACAACATTTTACGCTTAATAAATTAATTCTATAGCCTGTATAGGTACTTGGTGGGCCGTTAAGACTGTCTGTTTTCATTCTTCTGGGAATATGAGTAAATTAGTAAATTTAATCAGAGCTTAGAGACCAAGTAAAATGAGAAGTTTTACTTTATTGAGAACTAAGGCAGGGTTTTAGGATTTACTACTTTTTTTTAAAGAAATATTGCCTACTTCTAAATCTATTTTGAGTCAATATGCACAAATTATATATATATATATATATATATATATATATATATATACACACACATTCGTATATATTTATATATTATTCAAAGACATAATTAACTTTATTGATAAACAATTTAAGATACTAGCTAGATTTCATTGGGCATCAATTACAATTCTACCAGGATCTCACACAGATTTACAGTCACAATTAATGGCATGTCAAATTGTTGGAAGAAAGGTATTGATGTTCAATAATAAAGCAATCTGATTCTCAGAAGGCCAGATAGTTTAAACATCTTTCAAAAAATGTCATTTATCTAAGCTGACATGCAAAATGCTCTCATATTTCAAACAGAAATGGTGGAACTATCAAAGTAAGTATATTTATCTTGTGGCTGTGTTTTATGGTACCAGAAGAAAACAGAATGAAGGTGAATATTCAAGTCTATCATCCAAATCTTTGGCTACTTGTGGCTAAATATTCAGAAGCATTTGATGTGCTCCTATATGGTGATACAATAGTGGGATATTAATAATTTTTATTCAACTGCTGAGGTATCATTTGATATAATCTTATTATAGCAAGTTGACTTCTCAGCCCCCAGTGACTCCTGCCTGCTGGGTTGTGTAATTCCCTCTCTCTGACTGTGGGCTGGACTTAGTCATTTCCTCTTAACCAATATAATATGACAAAGATGATGAGATATCACTCCTGTGATTAGGTTACAAAGGATTTTGACTGCTGTTTTTCTAGCATACTCTCCCTTTCTTTCTGGCTTTAATAAAGCAGTTGGCCTTGTTGAAAAAGCCCATGTGGCAAGGAAATAATCATGAACCACTGGCCAGTGAAGAACTAAGCCTCTCAATCCAACAACCCTCAAATAACTAAACTAGCTAACAGCCACATGTGTGAATATGAAATCAGATTATTCTCCAGTAGGACTTTTAGATGACTGTAGTCCTTTGAAAGACTCTGAAGTAGAAGGCCTAGCTTCCTGGGCCAGTAGTCCTGACCCACAAAGACTGGGAGATAATAAATATGTGTTGTTTGTGTTGTTTTATTGTGATAAAATTTACATAATGTTTACCATTTTAACCATTTACAAGTGTACAGCTGAGCAGCATTATATACATTCACAATGTTGTACAACCATCACCATTATTTATACCCCTGATTTTTTTTCATTGTCCTCCAACAGAGTTTGTACCCATTAAACACAAATGCCCCTCTCCCCCAAATCCTGAGTAACCATGATTCTACTCTTTGTCTCTATGAATATGTCTATGCTAGGTACCTTATGTAAGTAGAATCATGTATTGGTACTTCTGGATATGGCTTCTATCACTAAGTACATTGCTTGCAAAGTCCATGTTATAGCATATGTCAAAATTTTATTACTTTTATGGCTGAATAATATTCTGATGGAGTGTGTGCCACATCTTGTTTTCCATCTATCCATTGATGTTTCTATCTTTGGATATTATGAATATGCTGCTATGACATTGGTGACATATATCTACTCCAGTCCATACTTTCAATTATTTTGGATATATATCTACAAGTGGAGTTGCTAGGTCATATGGTACTTGTATGCTTAATCCATTGTGAAGCTACCAAACCATTTTCCACAATGGCTGCACCCTTTTTACATTCTCAACAGCAATACACAAGAGCTCTAATTTCTCCATATCTTTCCCAATACTTGTTTGTTATCTGATGTTTCTGATTTATGTATTTATTATAGCCATCCTAGTCATGTGAAGTGGTAGCCTATTGTGGCTTTGATGTGTATCTCCCTATAACTACTGATGTTGCATATCTTTTAATGTACATATTAACCACTTATATATCAACTTTGAAGAAATGTCTCCTAAGTCTTTTGTCCATTTCTTTTTGGGTTGTTTGTCTTTTATCTTTGAGTTTTAGGGACTTTTTATATATTCTGGTATTATTTGATCTGAAATATTTTTTTGATCTGATTTTTATTTGATCTGAAAATATTTTCTCTTAATCATTAGATTGTCCTTTTGCTTTCTTGAGAGAAATCTTTGATGCAGAAATGTTAATTGTGACAAAGCTCAGTTTATCTATTTCTTCGTTGTTGTTGACTGTGCTTCATCTCCATGAAGACATTGCGAAATTAAATATCATGAAGATATTCGCCAATATTTTCTTCTAGAGGTTTTACTGTTTCACCACTTACATCTAGGTATTAACTTAATTTTTGTATTTGGCATAGGTAAGGTTAAACTTTACTGTTTTGCATGCAGATGTCTAGTTTTGCCAGCACCATTTGTGAGATAACTGTTCTTCACCAATGAATAGTCTTCATGCTCTTATAAAAAAAACAATTGGCCGTTATGTGAGGGTTTACTCAGGGCTCTCTAGTTTACTCCATTGGTTTATATGTCTATCTTTATTCCAGTACCATGCTTGAAAATCATCATAGATATGTCATAATTTTTGAAATTGTGAAGTGTGAGTCCTCCAATGTCTTCTTCTTTTTCCAGATTGTTTTAGCTAATGAGGGCCACTTGTAATTCCACATGTATTTGGGGACTGGTTTTTCCTTGTTTTTTTTTCAAAAACAAAGATGTGAGAATTTTGATAGGAACTATATTAAATCTGTAAGTCACTTTGGGTAGTGCTGACTTCTTAAAAATATGAACTCTTGGGACGCCTGGGTGGCTTGGTCAGTTAAGCGTCCAACTTCGGCTCAGGTCATGATCTCACGGTCCGTGAGTTCGAGCTCCGCGTCGGGCTCTGTGCTGACAGCTCAGAGCCTGGAGCCTGTTTCGGATTCTGTGTCTCCCTCTCTCTCTGCTCCTCCCTTGTTCATGCTCTGTCTCTCTCTGCCTCAAAAGTAAATAAACATTAAAAAAATATGAACTCTTCCAATCCTAAACAGAGGTGTCTTTCTATTTAATAAGTCTTCCTTATAAGTCTTCTCTATATGCACTTTCAGGAATATTTTGTAGTTTTCAATATACACTTCTTTCACTTCCATGGTTTTATTTCTTTATAATTATTTAATTCTTTTAGGTGCAAATGTAAATAGAATTTCTTTTTGAATTTCTATTTTGAATTATTTATTGTGGATGTTTGGAAACAAATGACTTTTCACACTGTACTTTGATGAATTTATATATTAGCTCTATTAGCTCTCTTGTGAGTTTTTGGGATGTTCTGTGTATACAATCATGTAATCTGGGAGTAGAGATAGTTTTGCCTCTACTTGATACACAGTCTTATTCCTTTTGATTGAAGTAATTATTTTTCTAAATGCTAGAAATGCTATATTCTAACAGCCCTCAAGTTTCAATCCTATCTGGGAGTTGTCCTTGGGTTAAGTGAGCTGTTCTGCCTAACATCATACCCCATTCTACATGCAACTGTCTACATGCAATGATGGACAGATGCAAGAGTGTCAAGTCTAGTCATCCAGTCCATGTCCCCATGTCTTTGTTTATCTCATTGGTCTTATTTAATATAGTTGGTTTACACTCTGTCTGGTAAGTCCAAGTTCTGTGCTTTGTTAGTGACATTCTCTGCTGATTTGTTTTGTTCCTTTGAATGGGTTATTCTTCCCTTTTTCTTTGTATGCTTCATTATTTTTCATTGAAAACCGGATACACAAATCTTATGGTAAATCTGGAAATCAGACACTCTTTTACCATGGTTTGCTTACTTATTATTTTGTTCTATTATTTTAGGGTATCTGTGTGCTAAGCATCAGCCTGAGGTGAAAGTTTAAGATCTTTTCAGGTCTTTTCTGAGCTTGCATCTTTTCACAGGCATGTGTAGTCTTTCCAAATTTTCCAATATATGACAGTGTGCTGGAATATCCAAAAAAAAAAAATAGGTGCAGTAACTTAAATCTCCTGGAAGCTGCTTCAGGTGGTAGGATTGCAGGAATGACAACCCCATCTCTATGTATACACTTCTGCAATCAGAAGTAGTAATGCACAATCAATCTATGGCTAACATCCCCATGTCCTGATATAAAGCTGAGAGAGGTGGGATATAAATAGCTGACATCACACTGATTAATAAAAGTGTCAGAAATTAACCATCCAAGCTCTCCCTTGGAGACTGAAATGTTCACATAAACTCCTGAGTTAAAAGTAGTTACTTCAGACTGTTTCTGCTAGTATAATTGTGTTGGTGGAGAGGTGACTTCCTGGTGCTTTCTCTTTCACCACCTTCCCTGATATTAGTCAAATCTGTGGTTTTTGTTTAAGCCATTAACATTTAGAGTAACATTACATAGCAATAAATGCCTAATGCACTTAGGAATATAGATTCAAATACATTCAGCAAGTAGTTACATGAATAATATTATGTTGCTCTAAAAATATGCTGTCTGTAAGAGGAAATATGTGAGAAATATAATAACTTTTAGAAGATGAGATATATAAAACTAATAAATGGATTAATATGCAAATAGGTGACGTGACCAACATTGTAGCTGCGTTAGCAGTCAGTATATGTGCTTAGAGCAAACTCTGTCTCTCCACACACAGAATTAGTATGACGGGTTATCTAATAAAATCTGAGGACATACCTGGTCCTGGGTAAGAGCAGCATAGGATAACTAAAATTTTATTCTACTTTATACATATTACTTATTAAATTTTTTTAACGTTTATTTATTCTTGAGACAGAGAGGGACAGAACATAAATGGGGGAGGGTCAGAGAGAGAGGGAGGCACAGAATCTGAAACAGGCTCCAGGCTCTGAGCTGTCAGCACAGAGCCCGACGCGCAGCTCAAACTCATGGACCGCGAGATCATGACCTGAGCCAAAGTCAGATGCTTAACCCACTAAGCCACCCAGGAGCCCCTACATGTTACTTATTATACTTAAGTCTCTCTCACCTAGTTGCATAGAAATATTTATTCTTCAGAAACTTTCAAATATGTTTAGTTTTAGAAAAGTCAGACAGCATATTTATGCATTTGTTTACTTAATGATATTATTAAGCACTTATGATATATAAATTATTGTGTTGCTAATGCTGGAAAAATCAGAGTTGACAAATGAAAGGTGCTGTCTTATAAAAATGTAGCTAATGGCTTGGTATATAATATTTGTCCATATTTGTCTAGTAAATTGTTATAAGGTATTTCTACAAAAAAGACGGGGTGGGGGATCATCTTCCCACCTACCTTAGGACAATTCCAATATCCTAAAATTTCAAGGAAGTGCTAAGCAAATAGCAATTTTTAAAATCTCTATTGTTTTCTTATAAAATTATAAAAATATTTACATCAAAACTTCATGTATACAGAGGAATAATTGCAAGGCATCATTATGTCTAACTTCTAGTAAATCATTTCCATTATCTTAGTATTTGCATAAAGGGTGGCGTGGCAATTTTACTGCCAAGTTATAATTATGACTCAACAAGATTCATCAGACAGTTGGATTGTGACTGCTATAACAATGTGAATCAAAGTTCATACATGGCTCATTTAGGTCTGAGTATATTCTTTTGTATTCTGTCATTTCATGTAGCATGAGATACAATTGACTATACCGTTGCTACACGCCATAATGGGGTATTTATCGTTTGTTTTTCTGCTCTATATTCACCCTCCTAGATTCCTGTACTTTCTTCTATAATGTTAGGGCTAGATTCATACCCTCTTACTCTTAGATTTTCTGGTAGGAGTCTCATGGAGAAAATATGAGAAAATATGAAAAAATATGAGAAAATATGAAAAGGGATATATACTAACTAACTTTCTCTCTCCCACCTCTTCTCTTTTGAATAGCATCATTAAACTGTTCCTCTCCTTTCAGCAATTCTGTTTTATCCATAGTAATGAACATCCTTAACACAACTCACTATTTTCATATTCATAATTATGGTCAATTCTCTTCATGCCAATGACTCACCTGAGAAGAGGTGGCTAATATTCTGAAGTGTTTTCAGGATTATACTTATATATATTTTAAAAAGTCTCAGTAATATTTATTAGACTGATATTAGTTATCTTTTGTTCCTTTATAACTTAATCTAGTAACCTAAAAACCTAAAACTAGAATTAATTGAGATAGTATCTTGTTTTTTTCAATATTATAAGGTTTTAAATCAACAATTGTAAGAATGTACCATAATATGAGATCCTAGGTAAATTTTCAAAACTAAGGTAACCTCTTCATTTCTTTTTTTTTAATGTTTATTTGTTTTTGAGAGAGGGAGAGAGAGAGTGTGTGAGCAAGGAAGGAGCAGAGAGAGAGAGACACGGAATCCAAAGCAGGCTCCAGGCTCTGAGCTGTCAGCACAGAGCCCGATGCCGGGCTCGAACCCACAAACTGTGAGATCATACCTTGAGCCAAAGTCAGATGCTCAACCGACTGAGCCACCCAGGTGCCCCAGGTAACCTCTTCATTTCTGAGGGATAATTTGGGGGAAAATGCCTCCTTATACATGAGCACTTGCTTCTCATAAAATAAGTTGAGAACTTTTCACAGAGTAATAGTGATAATTAAAATCCACAGAGATTAGTTTAAAAAGAGATTAGTTTAAAACAGATCATGCTTCGGGTACCTGGCTGGCTCAGTTGGTGAAGCATATGACTTAACTCCAGGGTTTGTTTGAGCCCCACATTGGGTGTAGAGATTACTTAAAAAAAAAAACAAACTTAAAAAAAACCCAGATCATTCTTATAATGTGTAATAATTACAGATGTTAATGGTGCATACTGCTACAAATATTATGCAAATGTAAGCATGATTAGAATCCTACTGAAAATAGAAAAAGGGCAACAAATTCAAAATTGAAATATATCAAAAGTGATTATTTGTTTGAAAGAAATGAATCATAATTGTACTTTAAAACTTCTGGTGAATAAACTTTTTGTTCTTCAATGCATATGGAAACAGAAAATTGCTTTTACAGACATCATCTATTTGTCTTGTAATACAAATCTGGTTATAAGAGAAATAGATAAACTGTCTAGACTGAAGTGTATATGTAATTATGGAAGATGGTACATAACGTTTGATGATTATTATTCTTATAATGAGAGTTCTGAATTATTGTTAACAGTGTCCCAGAATTTTTCTGAAAATAGGCTAGCATATGACAATGGATTTTTTAAGCAAGCATATTTTGCTGATTCTGTAAATTAAATATTTTCAATAAGAACTGGATTATAGCACGTTGAATATATCAGACCATTTTCCCTCTCCTCTTTAATAAAGGAGAGCTTATTTTAAAAGCATATAATTGTTAGGGCAATAAATATAATTTTCTAAAATCTGCTGTTGAGAAATTCTAATAAGTATTTTAATTATCACTTATTGAGTATTTAAATTTGTGTTATAAAATATTTTAGTCAATATCTATTATGGCGGGGTGCCTGGGTGGCTCAGTTGGTTAAGTGTCCGACTTCAGTTCAGGTCATGATCTTGTGGCCCGTGAGTGGAGCCCAGTATCTGGCTCTGTGCTGACAGCTCAGAGTCTGGAGCCTGCTTCAGATTCCGTGTCCCCCTCTCTCTTTGCCCCCCCCCCCCACTCATGCTCTGTCTCTCTCTCTCTATCAAAAAAAAAATGAATAAACATTAAAAAAATCTATTATAGTATATAATACATTCATCTTACCAGTGTATGATAATTTTTATTAACTGATATAGTTATCATAAATAATATATGAAATCACAAAAATAAGTACATGATTTCTTTATTTTCCCCATAACTAAGTATCAAAAGTGTTTTTCCTCCCAAACCATATGTCAGCCAATCAAACATAAAGATAAGGAAAATTATCTCAAAACTTCTTGTCTCATAGGAAATCTAATTTCTGTTCTTAATTTCACTTTCTTCCCTTACCAATTGTTATATTCCTTTAAAATTTTATTGCTTTACAGATAATAAGAGGGAAAAATTAAAAAGACAATATGATAATAAACCTATTGGTAAAAGACAGATCATTTTTCACTGGCTTCACAACAATTGCTTTATCTAGATTTCCAGAGGTCATCCTGACATAAGCTAAAGTAGCGAAGGGACTGACAATTATCCAATAATTGAAGTTATGTGAATTCTTAAAAATTTATATAACTTTCTAGTTTAACATGTATGAGCTTTGGAAGTCACTGCTCCATCCTAAAAGCGAGTAAAACACTGAACATACTGAAAAATCAGTTTCTCCTCTTGGATTCCTAAGAGAAGGGAAAACAGAGGGCAAGTCACTGTCCCCAGAATTGAAGAGATAGATAGGCAAATAGAGGCAGTCACAGCTTACTGAAGCAGACACTCACAAGCAGAAAACACCAGAAAAACCAGTGCTGGAGTAGGAAAATCTAAACTGTAATTGGAAAATTGCTGGAGGCTCAGTGAAGACAGCACTGAAAAAGATTTTACCCCAAGAGCTCAACTAGGTTCCCATAGTAAATATTGGAGAAAAATCCCCTTGTGCTTCCAGTAGGAGGGGCAAGAAACTGTTTTGAAACACACTACTCTTTAGAAGGCCCGACCTTAGTGGAAACTAGTTAACTAGAGTCTAACCTACCATATTATCAGAGCCTAGTTGACCTGAGGGAAAGGAAATACCTAAATTCAGCCCACTCTAGCCACCTAATGGGGAGAAAAAAACTGAGAAATACCTGGGAAATTCACCATCCAGGGGCACAAGCTCACTGGACACATAACCACAGGACTATAAAATGCTTCCCTCTCCTGCATCTTCCTACTACATTACTAAGCCGTATTTACAGCAGTCCATCTTATCTGGCTATCAGGAAAAATGAGAAGGCATACCAAAAGGCAAAAGACACACTTTGAAGAGACAGAGCGAGCATCGGAACCAGACATGTCAGGGTGGAAATTTTAAACTATGACTAATACCCTAAGGGCTATCATGGAAAAAGTACACAGCATGCGAGAACAAATGGGCAATGTAAGCAGCAGATGGAAACTCTAAGAACCAAAAAGAAATGTGACAGATTAAAAAAACATGTTACAGAAATGAAAAAAAAGTCTTTGATGGGAAAAAGAATATGAGAAAGGAATGTGAGATACAGGATACATCAATAGAATCTTCTAAAACCAAAGAGAAAAGAGAAAAAGACTAAACAAACCAAAAAAACAAAACAAAACAAAACAACCAAAACAAAACAAAACAAAAAACCCAGAACAGAATATCAAATGACTGTGGGATAACTACAAAAGGTGTAACATACAAGTAATGGGAATGCCAGAAGGAGAAGAAAGAGAAAAAGGAATGAAAAGATATTTCAAACAATAATAACTGAGAATTTTACCAAATTAATGTCTGATACTGAACCATGTTCCAGGAAGCTTAGAAAATACCAAACAAAATAAATGCCCCCCAAAACCCACAGCAAACAAGCAAACAAAAAAACCAAAAGTAAAACAAACATCCAAAAAATCTCAGACCACTATGGAATTAAACTAAAAATCAATAACAGAAACAAAAGAGGAGAATCCTAAATAGTTGGAAATTAAACAACACATTTCTAAATAACATAGAGGTTAAACTAGAAATTTCAAGGGAGACTAAAAGGAATATTTTGAACTCTATGAAAACAAAAACACAACTTACAAAAATTTTTGGAATGCAATGAAAGCACTGTTTAGAAATGTATAGTTTTGAATGCATATATTAGAAAAGAGGAAAGATATAAAATCAATAACCTATGTTTCTAAAATAGAAAACTTGAAAAGAAGAGCAAATTCAATCCAAAGTAAGCAGAAGAAAAAAATATTAGAGTATAAATCAATGAAATTTAAAATAGGAAATCAACAGAGAAAATAAACAAACCCAAAATACAATGGTTTTTAAATAATCAATAAAATTGATAAGGCTTTAACCAGATTATATAAGAAAAAAAGAGAGGAAATAAACTACTAATATTAAAAATGAAAGAAGGAACATTCCTACAGATCTTTTAAATATTAAAGGATAATAGAAAAAAATACCATGAACAACTTTATGCCCACAGTTTTGAAAATCAGATCATGTGGATCATTTACTTGAAAGACAAATTCTGCAAAACTCACACAAGAATAAATAGACTGAATAGCTGTCAACCTATGAAAGAAATTTAACACGGGGCGCCTGGGTGGCGCAGTCGGTTAAGCGTCCGACTTCAGCCAGGTCACGATCTCGCGGTCCATGAGTTCGAGCCCCGCGTCAGGCTCTGGGCTGATGGCTCAGAGCCTGGAGCCTGTTTCCGATTCTGTGTCTCCCTCTCTCTCTGCCCCTCCCCCGTTCATGCTCTGTCTCTCTCTGTCCCAAAAATAAATAAACGTTGAAAAAAAAAAAAAATTTAAAAAAAAAAAAAAAAAAGAAATTTAACAAATAATTGTTAACCTTCCAAAACAGAAAATATTAGGCCCAGATAGGTTTGCTGGAAAATTCTACCAAACATTTAATGAAAAAATTGTACCATTTCTCTACAATCTCTTTTAGAGAATAGAAACAAAAGATATATAGTTACTAACTTATTCTATGAGGCCAGCCAGTCATTACACTAAAAGAAAGTTATAGTTCAACATTACTCATGAACATAGATAGACAAATTTTAACAAAATACTTAGCAAACTAAATTCAACAATGTTTAAGAAGAATTATACACCATGACCAAATGGGATTCATCCCAGGCATGTAAGCCTGGTTCAACAACCAGAAATTAATTAATGTAATCTATTACATTAACAGACTAAAACAAAAAATCAATTGATGTAGAAAAGTTATTTGACAAAATCCAATACCCATTTATGAGAAAAACTCACATTAAAATGGGAATAGAAGAAACTCCCTCAACCTGATAAAGAATAGTCACAAAAAGCCTACCAGTAATATTATAGTTAACGGTGAGACACAAAGCCTTCCCACTAAAATCAGGCACATAGCAAAAATGTCTCACTCCTCCTTTTACAGCACTGTCCTGGAATTTCTAGCTAATGCAATAAAGGAAAAAAACAAAATAAAATGTACATAAATTGAGAAGAAAGAAATAAAACTGTCTTTCTTCATAGAAGACATGTTTGCCTATATAGAAAAGTCCAAAAGAAACAGTAAAACTCTAGGAACTAATGAATGATTACATCAAGGATACAAAATATAAGATTGATATACAAAAGTAAAGATTGATATACAAAAGTAAACCACCAGCAACAAACAAATAGAATTTGAAATTAAAAATACATCACCATTTACATTAGCACCCCTCAAAATGAAATACACATAAATCTAACAAAGTATGTACAAGACCTATATGGTGAAAACTACAAAACTCGCAAGAATGAAATCAAAGAACTAAATAAATGCAGAGATATTCCATGTTCACGGATAGGAAAATGCAATGTTGTCAAGATGTCAGTTCTTTCCAACCTAATGTATATATTCACTGTATTCTCAATCAAAATCATAGCAAATTATTTTAAGGATATCAACAATTTAATTATAGAGTTTATATGGAGAGTAAAAAGACCCAAAATAAACAATATAATAGTAAAGGAGAAAAATGAAGTTGAAGGCAAGCAGTATCTGACTTCAAGCCTACTATATAAGGCTACAGTAATCAATATAGTGTGGTAATGGCAAAAATTTAGAGAAATAGATCAAAGGAACAAATAGAGATCCAATAAGTAGACCAATATAAATATAGTCAACCCATCTTTGACAAAGGAACTAGGGCAATAAAGTGGATCAAAGGTAATCTTTTCAACAAATGCTGCTGAAACAACTACATGAAAAAAAAAATCTAGACAAAGACCTTACACCCTTTATAAAAAGTAATTAAAATTAGTTAACATAGGAGAAAACTTAGATGGCTTTGGGTATGGTAATGCCTTTTTAGATAGAGCAACAAAGGTATAATCCATGAAAGAAACAGTTGATAAGATGGACTTCATAACAATTAAAAAACTGCTCTGTGAAAGACAATATCAAGGGGCACCTGAGTGGCTCAGTTAAGTGTCCAACTCTCATTTTAGGCTCAGGTAATGATCTCACAGTGTCATGAATCTGAGCTCTGCACCAGGTTCTGTGCTAACAGTGTGAACCCTGCTTGGGATTTTCTCTGTCTCTCCCTCTCTCTCTCTACCTCTCCCCAACTCATGTTGTCTCTCTCTCTAAACAAATAAATAAACTCTAAAAAATTTAAAAATGAGACAATATGAAGTTTATGAAAAAACAACTTCTAGATTTGGAGAAAATACTTGCAAGGAATGCATTTGATAAAGGACTGTTATCCAAAATATGCAAAGAACTCTTAAAATTAATAAAAAGAAAACAAAGACTCTGATTAACAAATGGCCAAAGACCTTAAAAGGTACTTCATCAAAGAAGATATACAATGGCAAATAAGCAAATGAAAAGATGCTCCCCATCATACGTCATCAGGGAAAAGCAAATTAAAACAATAATGAGCTACCATTTTACACCTATTAAAATGACCAAAAAAGAACACTGACAACAGCAAATGATGGTGAGGATGTGGAGCGACAGAATCTCTATCAGAATTCATTGTGGTAGAAATGCAAAATGGTAGAGCCACTTTGGAAGACAATTTGAAGTTTCTCACAAAACTAAACATACTCTTACCACGAATTCAAGTAACTGTGCTCCTTAGTATTTACCCAAAGATGTTGAAAACCTATATTCGTATGAAGGTTTATGGCAGCTTTATTTTTATTTGCCAAAATCGAGCAGAGACCAAGATGTCCTGCAGTAGATGAAGGGATATGTAAACATGGCACATCCAGACAACAGAATATCATCTAGTGCCAAAAAGAAAAGAGTTGTCAAAGCATGAAAATACAGGGAGGAAGAGGAAAGACATATTTACTGCATTACTACATGAAAGAATCTAATCTGTAAGGGCTATATACTGTATGATTCCAACCATATGATATTTTGGAAAGGGCAAAACTATGGAGACAGTAAAAAGATCAGTAGTTGCTAGGAATCTGAGGGTAAAGAGGGACAAATAGGCAGGTCAGAGGGTATTTTTAGGGCAGTGAAATTACTCTTATAATAATATGTTGGAGAATACAATCATTATACACTTGTCCAAATCGATCGAATGAGAACACCAAGACTGAATCCTAATGTAAATATGGAATTTGGGTGAGCATGATGTGATCAATCCAAGTTCATCGACTGTAATAAAAGTACTACTCTAGTGGGTTGTTGATAGTGGAGAAGGTTATGCATGGGTGTGGGCAGGTGGGTGTGTGAAATCTCTATACCTTCCCCTTAATTTTGCTATGAGCCTTAAACTGTTCTTAAAAAAAAGACTTTTAAAGGTCATTTTAAGTAGTAATATTTTTGACATCAGACTAAGCATAGTTCCTTCCTCAGGTGAAGGAAACAAAAGCAAAAATAAGCTATTGGTAGTATATGACAATATAAAGGTTTTTTTTTTTTTTGCACAGCTAAGGAAACCATCAATAAAACAAAAAGGCATCTTAACGAATGGGAGAAGATATTTGAAAATGGTAAATCCAATGAAAGGTTAACATCCAAAATATATAAAAGAATTTATATGACTCAACACCAAAATAACCCAAATAATCTATTTAAAAATGGGCAGAGAACCTGAACAACCTTTTACCATAGAAGACATACAGATGGCCAATAGACCCATGAATAGATGCTCAACATCACTATTAGGCAGGGAAATGCAAATCAAAACCACAATGAGATATCACCTTATACCTGTCACAATGGCTAGAATCAAAAAAGCAAGAAACAACAAGGACTAGGGAGGATGTGGAGAAAATAGAAGCCTCATGCACTATTGGTGGAAATGTAAATTGGTGCAGCCATTGTGGAAAACAGTATGGAGGATTACCCCCCAAATTAAAAACAGAATACCATATGACCTAGTAGTCCCACTACTGGGTATTTATCTAAAGAAAACAAAAATGTTAATTCAAAAAATATATGTACCCCATGTTTATTGCAGCATTCTTTACAATAGACAAGATGTGTAAGCAATCCAAGTGTCCATCAATAGATGAATGGACAAAGAAGTGGTATATATACAATGGAATATTAGTGAGCCATAAAAAAGAATGAGATCTTGCCATTTGTGATAGCACAGATGGACCTAGAAAGTATTATGCTAAGTAAAATAAATCAGAGAAAAACAAATACCATATAATTTCCTTCACATATGGAATCTAAAAAACAAAACAAAACAAAACAAACAAACCTAATAACAAACTCTTAAATACACAGAATTAATTGATGGTTGCCAGAGCAGAGGTGGGGGAGTGTAGGGGAGTGAAATAGAAAAAGGGATTAGAAAGGACAAACTTACAGTTATAAAATAAATAAGTCATGGGGATGAAAAGTACAGCATAGGGAATATAGTCAGTAATATTGTAATAATGCGGCTGTATGGTGACAGATGGTGACTATACTTATGATGAGCACTGAGTATTGTATAGAATTGAATCAATATGTTGTACCTGAAACTAGTATAACATTGTATGTTAATTATACTACAATACAATACAATAAAAAGACATCTTAAAATTAAGAAACAAAACAACAGAATTATGGGATTGGGATAACACAGAGTGCATCTCAGTTAAACAGATGGGGCACCTGGGTAGCTCAGTCGGTTGAGCTTCTGACTTTGGCTCAGGTCATGATCTTGCCGTTTGTGGGTTCGGGCCAGGCGTCAGGCTCCTGGAGCCTGCTTCAGATTCTGTGTCTCCCTCTCTCTCTGCCCCTCCCCTGCTCTCACTCTGTCTGTCTCTCAAAAATAAATACATTTAAAAAAAATAAACAGAATAGAAATAGAAGCCACATAAAGGTTGCTCAGAGTGTAAAGGAAAATTGGTTCTGACATTACAAACCTGTTAATCTGAATGCACATTTATGCAATTACTGTGAGCACTGACAACCAGATCTTTGCCTGAGTGTGAAGATGCTGAGCACTCCCAGAAAGTTAAAGTGGATCAAGTTTATCCTTATTTTACTGGTTTACACTGCATGCTATTACCAAATTGATAAGTCCCCAAGAATATGAGTAATTTTGGACCATCATCGGAAAAATAAAACCATTCAATGTACCAGGTAGAAAAGACTGGCCATAAAGTCTGTGGGATTTATATCAGATATCAGAGGCAAAGAAGAGTAAGAAGGAAGAAAGAAGTCATTTACAAGTTTCCAAATTATAGTTTTGGAGAAAGCAAATATGTTACTTTTAGTCAAATTATGTTTAGAAAAGACATTTCCTCATCTTTATAACACTGTGTAAATTTTAGAATTGTACTAAATGCTATGAATTATAACATTTCTATGTAAATCTTTACACTCTGTATGTCTAAAAAAAAGTCTTAATTTAAAAAATGACCTTAAACTATTTACATATGTGTTTGAGTTTACGTCTACATTAATATTATCTTGCTTGTTAGGAAACACTGACCTAGTAACTTTTATTCCTGCATAGTCAATTTTGTTATTTTGCAACTTTCAAATTTATCTGCAACCTGCAACCAACCCACTAACATTACTCTTACTCGATGCAGTGTGTCATCCTGGTTCTTAGTTGCAAATTACAGAAATAAATTCCAATTAATATAGTTAAAAGATGGATTGTTGGAGGTATAACACGAAGTTCACAGATGAAAGGAAAGAGAGAAAAGCTGAGGACCTAATAAAGTCTTCCAAAGACCTCCAGAACACAATTTTTATGATGGGGCACAAAAGATTGCCACAGCTGGGTAATCACCTTCATGAGATACTTAATACAGCACCAAAGGGCTTTTGATTCTAGGGTCACCACTTTCAGTGTATTCCAAATTCTGGCAGTCAAAGTCATAACTGGTGGAATGAATCCTAAACTGCCATTGCTATTTGGATTACTAACACCAGAGTCAGAGTTGGATATTCACTCTAGGCTCACTGTTTCAAGTGATACCACATGACTGGCTTAGTTTTAGTCACATAGCGATAAGCCGGATGCCAAGGACTGAAGGAAGCAGACCACAGTGCCCAGTTACTGGCCAACATCACTTGTAAAATTTCCCGATGCAGTTTACCACTTTGGCTGCCCAACATCCATATTCACACATCTTTGCATAATTAAAACTGTTTCTGCCTAATTTAATACAACCATTCTACGTTCTGTCCAAAATATATTCACCCATCCACAATGTATTATAAGTTACTGCTCATACTTCTGACAGGATCTCTACTCAATATTCTTCATATCATAAAATTATGTATCACAGTACATCTTACGCAATAACGTCAGTTAATACTTAGGCAGAAGACAAAAAAGTTATATAAATATTCACAGGCTATAGCAATAAGGAAATAAAGTTAGACTATAGTTTTTATTTCGATAAGTGATATATCAATTACTTCATGGTAAATTGAGTTTCTTAATTACCGTTAATTTACTCAAAGTCACAGCTAGCAAGTAGTATTGCCAGATTCCAGACCAGGTGGTCCAGCTTCAGAGCCAATGTTGTTGCTTTGTAGGCATTAATGTTTCTCAGTCCTACTAGCTTCCAGTCCTTTTTCTGGTTCTTGCAATAAATTATTTTCAGATGCTTATCTGCCTTCAGAATTTTAGAATGAACTTTCCTGGTCTTCATTCTTCTGTGAAATTTTCCAATGTTCTCATATTCCCTTGAATTTATCCCTTCTATTTACTAAAATTCAAATGTGTAAAACTGTATTTAGATTTTATGTTTAGAGACTAGCAGAGTATTGGATACTCCCTTGTACAGTTTTTATTCTTCTGATAGTCTTCCCACCCTTTATCTTGATTTTCCCTTTAGTTTTTCCTCAGTGAGAAGTAGTGCTATTTCTTTTATGGACTTCCTGATCTAAGTAGTGTGTGCAGGGTAAGAGTACTTTGAGTTTCTCAAGAAAAAATATGTATATAATATAATCTGATTATAAGAGTCACTGTTTTGACCTGATATAAATGGAGTGACTCTAGAATCTCCTAATTATAATGCCAATTGTTACTGATGCGTCCATTTATTTTTTTATTTTTTAAATAAAAGATAGAGAGAGAGAGAGAGTCCACATGTAGGGGTGGAGTAGAAAAAGAGGGAAGGAGAGAATCCAAAGTAGGGTCTGTACTATCAATGCATAGCCTGATGCAGGGCTCAGTCTTATGAACTATGAGACCATGACATGAGCCAAAATGAAGAGTACAATGTTTAACTAACTGAGCCACCAAGGCACCTGGGTGATGTATCCATTTAGATCTAATTTGTCACAAAATGTTTAAATAAGAATGTTTTAAAATATTTTCTTTTAAGGGGCGCCTGGGCAGCTCAGTCGGTTAAGCAACTGACTTCAGCTCAGGTCATGATCTCACCTTTCATGAGTTCGAGCCCCACATCAAGTTTTGTGCTGACAGCTCAGAGCCTGGGGCCTCCTTTGGATTCTATGTCTCCCTCTCTCTCTGCCCCTCCCCCACTTGTACTCTGACTCTCTCTTTCAAAAAATAAATAAACATTAAATTTTTTTTAGTATTTTCTTTCAAATTTCCTTTATGGTCAATTTTATTCCTCTCCTTTTTTCACACTCAGTTCTCAAAACCTGGCATTTTTCCCTTAACCTTTTCACATCTGAACTTCCTTTTAATCTATTATCCTAGATCAGGACTCTAGCATCACTTGACTGTACCATTTTAATGGTTTTCTATGAGATAATTAGTACCATGAAAATGGGGACTGGGTTTCTCTGGTTCTCCTTTGTATTTTAAACACTGAGCACAATGCCTCCATATGGCAGGGAGGCTTTTAAAATATATCACAACTCGATTTTAAAACCATAATTATAAGAATACTAGCTGGGGTTGAAAAAAGCAAAGAAGACACCAGAGAATCCCTTTCTGTGAAGATTAAAGAACTAAAATCTAGTCAGGCTGACATTAAAAATGTTATAACCAAGATGCAATCTCAATGGGATGCCATGGTGGCAAGGGTGGACAAAGCAGAAAAGTGAATCAGTGAGACAAAGATAAAATTATGGAGAATGAAGCAGAAAACAGAGGGAAACAATGGCAAAAGATCAAAATATAAGACTTAGAGAACTCAGTGACTTATTTAAAAGAAGTAACATTTGAATCATAGGAGTCCCAGAAGATGAAGAGGGAGAAAATGGGGCATAAAGTTTATGTGAGCAAATTAGAGCTGAAAATTTGCTAACCTGGGGAAGGACACAGACATTAAAATAAAAGAAACACAGAGAACTCTCATTATTCAACAGAAACTGACCATCACCAAGGCATATCATAGTCAAATTCACAAAATACATAGACAAGGAAAGAATCCTGAAAGAAGCAAGGGAGAAAAATTCCTTAACCTAAAAGGGGAGACAGATCAGGTTCACAGCAGATGTGTCCACAGAAACTTGGCAAGCCAGAAAGAAGTGGCAGGATATATTCAATGTGCTTAATCAGAAAAATATGAAGTCAATAATTCTTTATTCAGCAAGGCTACCATTCAGAATAGAAGGCAAGATAAAGAGTTTCCCAGACAAACATAAAGTAAAGAAGTTTGTGACCACTAACCCAGCCCTGCAAGAGATTTTAACGGGGACTCTGCGTGGAGAAAAAGCAAAGCAAAACAAAACAAAACAAAACAAAACAGACCAAAAGCTACAAAGACTGGAAAGGACCAGAGAACAACACCAGAAACACAAACTCTACAGGCAACACAATGGCACTAAATTTATATCTTTCAATAATGACTCTAAATGTAAATGAACCAAATGCTCCAGTCAAAAGACAAAGAATATCTGAATAGATTAAAAAAAAAAAAAAACAAGACATATCTATATGCTTCCTACAAGAGACTCATTTTAGACCTAAAGCACCTGCAGATTGAAAGTGAAGGGATAGAGAACCATGTATCATGCTAATGAATGTCAAAAGAAAGCCAGAGTAACCATACTTATATCAGACAAACTAGATTTTAAAACAAATACTGTAACAAGAGATGAAGAAGGGCATTATATCATATGTATGGGGTCTATCCACCAAGAATATCTAATAATTATATATTTATGCCCCAAATTGGAAGAACCCAGATATATAAATCAATTAATGACAAACATAAAAACTCATTGATAATAATACAATAATAGTAGGGGACTTTAACACCCCACATACAACAATGGACAGATCATCTAAGCAGAAAACCAACAAGGAAGCAATGGCCTTGCATGGCGCACTGGACCATATGGGCTTGACAGATATATCTAGAACATTTCATGCTAAAGCAGAATACACATTCTTTTCCAGTACAAATGGAACATTCTCCAGAATATATTACATCCTGGATCACAAATCAGCCCTCACAAAGTTCAAAATGATCAAGATCATACCTTGAATATTTGAAGACCATAATGCTATAAAATTCTAAAATCAACCACGAGAAAAACTTTGCAAAGACCATGAATACTTGGAGATTTAAAAAAATCCTACTAAAGAATTAATGGGTCAACCAAGAAATTAAAGACGTCAAAAAAAAGTACATGAGAGCCAAAGAAAGTGAAAACATGACAGTGCAAAACCTTTGGGATGAAGCAAAGGCCATCATAAGAGGGAAGTAGAGAGGAATCCAGGCCTTCCTAAAGAAGGAAGAAGGTCTCAAATATACAAGCTGACTTTATACCTAAAGGAGCTATAAAAAGAACAGCAAACAAAGCCCCAAACCAACAGAAGATGGGAAATAAAGATTAGAGCAGAAATCAATAATATTGAATTCAAAAAAACAAAAACAAAACAGTACAAGAGATAAACAAAACTAGGAAATGATTCACAAAAGTGATAAACCCCTAGCCATATTTATCAAAAAAGGAAAAGGAAAGGACCCAAATGAACAAAATCATGAATGAAAGAGGAATGATCACAACCTACACCACAGAAATACATACAATAGTAAGATAATATTATGAGCAAGTATATGCCAACAAATCTAGAAGAAATGGATAAGTTCATAGAGATATACAAACTACCAAAACTGAACCAGGAAGAAATAGAAAATTTGAACACATTCATAACCAGTCAAGAAGTTGAATCAGTAATCAAAAATCTCCCAACAAATGAGAGTCCAGGGCTGGATGGCTTTCCAGGGGAATTCTAACAAACATTTAAAGAAGAGTTAATACCTATTCTTTTGAAGCTGTTCCAAAAAATAGAAATAGAAGGAAAACTTCCAACTTCTTCTCTGAGGCCAACATTACCTTGGTTCCAAAACCAAAGACTCCACTAAAAAGGAGAATTACAGACCAATTTCCCTGATGAACATGGATGCAAAAATTCTCAACAAGATGCCAGCAAATTGAATCCAACAATACATAAAAGAATTATTCACCATGATCAACTGGGACTTATTCCTGGGATTCAGGGCTGGTTCAAAATCCACAAATCAATCAATGTGATACATCACATTAATAAAAGAAAGGATAAGAACCACATTATCCTCTCAATAGATGCAGAGAAAGCATTTGACAAAATACACATCCTTTCTTGATAAAAACCTTCAAGAAAGTAAAGATAGAAGGAACATACCTTAAGGTTATAAAAGTCATCTATGAAAGACCCGCAGTTAATATCATCCTCAATGGGAAAAACTGAGAGCTCTTCCCCAAGGTCAGTAACATGACATGGATATCTACTCTCACCATTGTTGTTCAATATAGTGTTAGAAGTCCTAGCCCTAGCAATCAGACAACAGAAACAAAAGGCATCCAAATCAGCAAGGAAAAAGTCAAATTTCACTCTTTGTAGACGACATGATACTCTATGTGGAAAACCCAAAAGATTCCACCAAAAAACTGCTAGAACTGATACATGAATTCAGCAAGGTTGCAGGATATAAAATCAACATACAGAAATAAATTGTATTTCTGTACACTAATAATGAAACAGTAGAAAGAGAAATCAAAGAATCAATCCCATTTACAACTGCACCAAACCATAAAATACCCAGGAGTAATCAACCAAAGAGGTAAAAGATATATACACTGAAAACTACAGAAAGCTTATTAAGGAAATTGAAGAAACACAAAAAAATGGAAAAACATTCCATGCTCATGGATTGGAAGAACAAATATTGTTAAAATGTTGATACTACCCAAAGCAATCTACGTGTTCAATGAAATCCCTACCAAATAACACCAGCATTCTTCACAGAGCTGGAAAAAACAATCCTAAAATTTGTATGGAACTAGAAAAGTCCCCGAATAACCAAAGCAATCCTGAAAAAGAAAACCAAAGTTGGAGGCATCACAATTCCAGACTTCAAGCTGTACTACAAAGTTGTTATTATCAAGACAGGATGGTACTAGAACAAAACAGACACAAACGTCAATAGAACAAAATATAGAACCCAGAAATGTACCCACAAATATATGGCCAACTAATCTTTGAAAAAGCAGTAGAGAATATCCAATGGAAAAAAGTCTCTTCAGCAAATGGTGTTGGGAAAATTGGACAGCAACATATAGAAGAATGAACCTGGACCAGTTTCTTACACCATACCCAAAATGAACTCAAAATGGATAAAAGACCTAAATGTAAGTCAGGAAAAAACCAAAATCCTACTTGAGAAAACAGAAAACGATCTTTTATGACCTCAGTTGCAGCAACTTCTTACTAGACATGTCTCTAGAGGCAAGGGAAACAAAAGCAAAAATGAACTATTGGGACCTCATCAAGATAAAAACCTGCACAGTGAAGGAAGCAATTAACAAAACTAAAAGGCAATTTACTGAAGGGGCTAAGATGTTTGCAACATGTCAGATAAAGTGTTAGTATCCAAAATATATAAAGAACTTATCAAACTCAATACCCAAAAAACAAATAATCCAGTGAAGAAATGGGCAAAAGACGTGAACAGACAGTTTTGCAAAGGAGACATCCAGATGGCTAACAGACACATGAAAAGGTGCTTAACATTATTCATCATCAGGGAAATACAAATAAAAACCACAATGAGATACCACCACACACCTGTCAAAATGGCTAAAATTAACAACTCAGGAAACAACAGATGTTGGCAAGGATGTGAAGAAAGGGGAAAACTTTTGCATTGCTGGTAGGAATGCAAACTGGTGCAGTCACTCTGGAGAACAGTATGGAGGTTCCTCAAAAAAGAAAAACAGAGCTACCCTACGACCCAGCAATTGTACTACTAGGTATTTCTCCAAAGGATACAAAAATGCTGATTTGAAGGGGCACATGCTCCCCAATGCTTATAGCAGCACTATCCACAAATGCCAACTTATGGAAAGAGCCCAAATGTCTGTTAAGGGGTGGATGCATAAAGATGTGGCTATGTATATACAATGCAATATTACTCAGTAATCCAAATGAATGAAATCTTGCCATTTGCAACAATGTGGATAGAACCAGAATGTATTATGCTAAGCTAAATAAGTCAGTAAGAGAAAGACAAATATATGATTTCACTCATATGTGGAATTTAAGAAACAAAACACATGAACATAGGGGAAGGAAAGCAAAAATAAGATAAAAACAGACAGGGAGACAAACCATAAGAGGCTCTTAAATACAGAGAACAAACTGAGGGTTGCTGGAGGGATGTTGGGTAAGAGGATGGGCTAAATGGGTGATGGACATTAAGGAGGGCACGTGTTGTGATGAGCACTGGATGTCATATAAAAATGATGAACCACTAAATTCTACTCTTGAAACCATTATTACACCACATGTTAACTAACTTGGATTTAAGTAAAATGAAAAAAATAATAAAAATAATTTTTAAATATATAAAGAACAAACTGATGGTTGCCAGAGTGAAGGTGGGTGGGGGATGGGTGAAATAGGTAAAGGGGGTTAAGAGTACACTTATCATGATGAGCACTGAGTAATGTATAGAATTTTGAATCAGTTAACATTGTACACCTGAAAGTAAGATAACACTGTATGTTATTATACTGGAATTAAAATTTTACAAGTAAAAATAAATAGAATATAATTCCCCCACAAAAAATAAAATATATCACAAATTGATGAATGAGTGAATAATGATAAGGCATCTTCTAATTAATTCTTTTCTCCAAAAATAATCAGACAAATCAATTTCTCACATGGCAGTACTTTTCTGCTAAAATTATATGTATTGGATCACCATTTTTCTCAGAATAAGTTACATTTCTTTCACTAGCTTGAAAACTCCTTGAATTTTTTTAAATTATCTAGAAAATTAATTCCATCAGATTTACTAGATTTTTCTCTTCACATAGTGGATCACACATCCGGTAGACTCTTTGAGATACCAGAAAAAAAGAAACCACCCCCATGTGCAAAGAATACAGAAGATGACAAACATGCCAAGATTTAGATTAATGGTTACTACTGATGTCCAGGAAATCATGTTCTGGATATTGCAAAACCTCTGGAAAATTACAATTCTTGATTGTATAAATCTAATTTCCTTTGCCTCATTGCTTTATTTTTTAATTTTTTTTTCAACGTTTATTTATTTTTGGGACAGAGAGAGACAGAGCATGAACGGGGGAGGGGCAGAGAGAGAGGGAGACACAGAATCGGAAACAGGCTCCAGGCTCTGAGCCATCAGCCCAGAGCCTGACGCGGGGCTCGAACTCACGGACCGCGAGATCATGACCTGGCTGAAGTCGGACGCTTTACCGACTACGCCACCCAGGCGCCCCTGCCTCATTGCTTTAAAAGAAAGTTGTCTTTAAGAAAGTTTTCCTCTTCTAGTATCTCCTCTAAGTATGCCATCATTCAAGCTATTTGTGAGAATAGTGGTACAATTCAAGCTGCAGTATTAAGGTGGTAAAGTAAAATAAAGACATGGACTTTGAAGACAGACTACATGAGCTTGAATTTTTACTGTGCAACTTTGATGCTTTTCTTTTTTTTATTTTTAATGTTTATTTTTTTAAATTTTTTTACACTTATTTATTTTTGAGAGACAGAGAGAGACAGAGCACAGTGGCGGAGGGGCAGAGAGAGAAGGAGACACAGAATCTGAAGCAGGCTCCAGGCTCCGAGCTGTCAGCACAGAGCCCCACGCAGGGCTCGAACTCACAAACCGTGAGATCATGATCTGAGCTGAAGTTGGACACTTAACTGACTGAGCCACCCAGGCGCCCCAGTGTTTACTTATTTTTGAGAGAGAGAGAGAGACAGAGAGAGAGAGAGAGAGAGAGAACGGGAGAGGGGCAGAGAACGAGGGAGACACACAATCTGCAGCGGGCTCCAGGCTCTGAGTTGACAGCACAGAGCCCGACACAGGGCTCAAACTCACAAACCCTGTATCCTGACCTGAGCTGAAACCTGATGCTTAATGGACTGAGCTAACCAGGCACCCCTTGATGCTTTTCTGAATTTCCATGTACCTCATCTTCCTGATCTGTAAAATATGAATATAACAGTTCCTATTTCCAGGGGCCATATAAGAGTTAAATCACTACCTGTTAGATGAATGATTCTCACATACTATCACTTGTTTTTCCATTTAACCCTGGGGTAGTCTTCATATGCAGAATAAAATTAGCAATAAAATAATAAAATATAGTGAAATTAAAAGAGAATATTGCCCTTTTTAAAAATATATTTCAACAGAAACCTTTTTTTAATATACAAAGTATACAAATTATCACCTAAATGTGTATTGTTCTTAATCAGGAATAACTGAACAGAACATAAGTGTCTAACACTAGTGTTTTTCTCTATTTTCTCACAGCCAACTAATACAAAAGGAAACCTGTGTTCAATATAACTAACATTTAATTAAAGTATGAGTTTAAGATAAGTATATGACATCAATATGTGCATTCCTATATGCACATACTGCTGAAAAATTCTTTAAATTATGAGTTTCTGGGTTTCATTACCAAAAATCAGCAATTGCTTCTTTTTTCATTAGAGTGTAGCATCACATTGTGAGACTTGGTCTTTAATCCTTCATGAAAATTTGCCGTGTATTTCTCTGACTATAGTTGGAGATTGTATGCTAGAGATGATAGGGCAGATAAGCCTTGAAAAAGTTTTCTCTCACTGCATTTGGCCTATTATCCACTGACCAGCAATGCTAATGATAATTTGTTATTCCTATAAAAGGGGAAAGAAGAAAGAGCACACTGAAATACCAGGTCCAAAATATTCCTTGCTCTTGATGTCAAAAATCTATTTGAAGGTATTCTACAAACAGAAAAATCTCAATAGGCAGCAACTCTATGTTTGCTTATATACTATTCAACTGGAAGTAGGTTCCAGTGAGAAAATTCAAGCACCTTGCTTCTTCCATGCATTATTCATTGAAAATCAACAAACATCTGCCCTAGTCCAAATGTAGGTTCCCCAGTGGACATAATGGACCAGAATTTAGATATTCACTTTTTCCAATATTTGATGAAATTCAAGATGACTGGGCTTTGGGCAGTGACCTTTTCTTTAAAGCATATATACCATGTCAATGCCATATTATTATCTTTTTTTTTGTTGGTGTCTTTGTTTCCACAGGAATCAGCTTCTTCTATGTTTGAAACAAAAATAAAGTTAGAAACATTTTTGATAGATTAAAACAGGGTTATGTAATTTTTATGGAATTATTTGACTGTCATTCTACCCATAGAGGCAGAGAATTATATTAAATATGCTTCCCCAACACTGGGAAGCTGATACACAAAGTATATTTTTGATATAGTAAGTCTTAATAATGACACTACCATATTGTTCACATACAATTTTTGTTCACAAATCATATACAGAATCCAATGCATACATTTCAATAATAAAAAAGCATTACATTAAGTTAGAAAATTTGTATAGAATTTCAGTGAATAAACTTAGCTATCAAATTTAGCATGGATGAGAAGTCAAAGACCAATGGAATTTCTGTAAATTAAGGTAAACCCCTAAAAGAAACTGTCAGATAAGAGTTTTTTTAATTTATAGTTTCATGCTTCTTTGTTCATGCTGACAGAGTGAAGGACTGATTACATGATGCCAGTTCTGTCTTACTGGTGAAAGGGTAAAGCTATTTCTTTTGGCAGAATAATTCAATTCCCATTTTTTGAAACATAAAGAACTATTCAAATTGATTATAAAAAATTCAAATTGAACATAATCTTGTAAACATCCTCAAAAACTAATAATGTAAATATCATCCAACAAATGAAAATTGTAGTATATCCTAATAAATCATATTAGCCATTGACTATCTAACAATGGGCTGTGCCAAGTAAGATTAAAAGATAACCTGGTTGGTTAACCGTCTAACTTCACCTCAGGTTATGATCTTGAGGTTCATGAGTTTGAGCCCCATGTAGGGCTCTGACAGCTCAGAACCTGAAATCTGCTTTGGATTTTGTGTCTTCCTTCTCTCTTCCCCTTCCCTGCTCTCTCTCCCTCTCAAAAATAAATAACCAAAAAAAATTTTTTTAAAAAGGTCGTTTTCCTGACTTAGAGAAGAAAAAACATAAAAATGTAAAGAAAGGTCTAGGGATATTTCTAAAAATTAATTCTCTTACCCAATTTAACATCTATTAAACAGCAGTTGCAAGGAAATTTTATTTCTCTATTTCTATCAGACAGAACTTTTCTTGGTTTTATATGACTTCATTTAAAAAGTAATTTAAAGAATTATTTTATATACACTAGAAATGCCATTCATTCGCATTAATTTGTATCATTTCTGTCTATCTGGACTGAAATAATAAAAATAACAGTAAAGATTATTTACATTTATTAGGTAATTACTACTTGTCATGCTCTGTGCTAGGTGCTGTACATTCCTATCATTTATGTTGCCTTATGAGGAAAGTAAAGTCTCCATTTTTCATATAAAGAAACAGAAGAATAGAACAAATTTAGCATGTAGAAGAGCTCTAATTTGAACGCAGGTATTTCTGGGACCGATTTTTGCCACAAGAATTTTTGCCACCGTTTCAATTTTGGTTATTTGTCTGAATTATATCTGTGCCTCTATGGCCTCCCAGGGACTTATAGGAATGAGGTGACATTTCTTGCAAGGCATTCTAGAGGAAGTCAATAAGTATCGAGGTCTTCCTAATACCTACCTAAAAAGCTACTTCCCTGGGAATGCAAGCTGGTGCAGCCACTCTGGAAAACAGTATGGAGGTTCCTCAAAAAACTAAAAATAGAACTACCCTACACCCAGAAATTGCACTACTAGGCATTTATCCACAGGATACAGATGGGCTGTTTCCAAGGGACACATGCACCCCCATGTTTATAGCGGCACTATCGACAATAGCCAAAGTATGGAAAGAGCCCAAATGTCCACCAATGGATGAATGGATAAAGAAGATGTGGTGTATATATACAATGGAGTATTACTTGGCAATCGAAAAGAATGAAATCTTGCCATTTGCAACTACGTGGATGGAACTGGAGGGTATTATGCTAAGTGAAATCAAAGTCAGAGAAAGACAAAAATCATATGACTTCGGGGTGCCTGGGTGGCTCAGTCGGTTAAGCATCCGACTTCGGCTCAGGTCATGATCTCCTGGTCTGTGAGTTCGAGCCCTGCATCGGGCTCTGTGCTGACAGCTCAGAGCCTGGAGCCTGTTTCGGATTCTGTGTCTCCCTCTCTCTCTGCCCCTCCCCTATTCACTCTCTGTCTCTCTCTGTCTCAAAAATAAATAAACGTTAAAAAAAATCATATGACTTCACTCATATGAGGAATTTAAGAGACAAAACAGATGACCATACGGGAATGGAAACAAAAATAGTATAAAAACAGGGAGGGAGACAAAACAGAAGAGACTCATAAATATGGAGAACAAACTGAGGGTTACAGGAAGGGTTGTAGGAGGGGGGATGGGCTAAATGGGTAAGGGGCACTAAGGAATCTACTCCTGAAATCATTGTTGCACTATATGCTAACTAATTTGGATGTAGATTTTAAAAAATAAAAAATAAATTAAAAATAAATAAAAAAATAAAAAATAAAAAATAAAAAAAGAGTTGGAAAAAACCCCAAAAAGTTTATGTACAGCAGATAAAACTATCAACAAAATGTAAATGTAACCTATAGATTGAGAGAAAATACTGCCAATTATTCAACCATCAAGAAGAATGAAATCCTGTTTGCAATCATGTGGATGGAGCTAGAATGTATTATGTTAAGTGAAATAAGTCAGTCAGAGAAAGACAAATACTGCCTGATTTCACCCATATATGGAATTGAAGAACAAATCAGATGAACAGAGGGGAAGGATAAAAATGAGAGGGAAGAAAACTATAAGAGACTGTTAACTATAGAGACCAATTTGAGGGTTGCTAGAGGGAGGTGGGCAGGGGATGGGCTAAATGGGTGATGGATATTAAGGAGGACACTTGTTGTGACGAGCACTAGGTGTTATATGTAAATGATGAATCACTAAATTCTACTCCTGAAACCAATATTTTCCCATATGTTAACTAACTAGAATTTAAATAAAAACTTGAAACATAAAATATATAAAGATCTCACACACCTCCAAAAAAAAAAAAAAAAGGTACTGTCCAAGACAACTGTATTGTTAATACACAGAATAAAGGCTGTCTTGGAGCATCTTCATTCAGTATTAGTTTTCAACAAAATACCAGGCTGGTTTCATTAGATTATATAGAAAAGGTCTCTGGGTTGTTACCTTTAATCCTTTCCACTGCCAATGCTCCACTCCAGAATTTAATTCCTTGTTTGAGTTTTCCTTTACATATCCCCCTCTAACCTCTTCCCATCCCAATCCAATCCTGCCTTATTTGTACTTCCTCAGTTGTAAAACCCATCATGTCACTCTGTGACTTAAAGGTTTCACATGATACTTCACTGCTTAACATAGTTAAAACAGACCAGCTGGGCAAGTATGCCTTAGATGGTTTCATTTACCTAAGAAAATATTTGTATTTGAATGCATTGTGGCTGGGCATACATGCTCCAGTTCCATAGCTCTTAGCATTCTCCATTTTTGTTGTTGTTGTTATTTAGAATTATACAAGCATGTTAGTTGCTGGACTCATGCAGGAAGAAGATTTTCTGATTTTTTAATTTATTAGATAAAATTGAGTTTCCTTAGCCAGGCATTTATGGTCCAGGAGGTGGTATCATCTTTGAAGTCATAGTGCGTGGGTTCAAATTCTCACTTCAAATCAGAGAAGATAAATTTACCATGTGTCTATAATAATTTTGTTGTGGCATACAGTGACCTTGGGCAAGTAACTGAATCTCTCCATTTTTCAATCTCTTATCAAACAACTGGAATAATGTTAATTACCTCAATGTCACAATATCATGGAAATTTTGCATCCTAAGAGCTTAACATAGTCCTTGGTCCATAGTATGTGTTCATTAGTCAGTCATTAAATTGTTTATACTTTCCCAATTTCAAAGTAGTAAAGTTGATCTCTACCCCTTGATCAGTGCTTACATCTTATATTCTAACAACACCAGAATAATGTTCCTCACACACAAGGATATTTTTCTATTGATGTTCATTCCAGTACCTTCTCTGGAATTGCATTTCCTTCTTTTTCTGCCCAGATTTCTTTTCATTCTCTAAGCCCCAGATCAAATGCATCTCTTCTCTACAGCTTTCTTGATCCTTCTAGGGAGAATAGTTTATCCTTTATTCCCATAATGATTTTGCACACTTCTGATATGCCATTTATCACAATGAAATACAATTAAGTATTTATAACAATAGCTAATATTTGCTGAACACTATACCAAGTATTATGCTAAGTACTTTACATTTAAATTTCAAAATAATCTTGAATGGCATCTATTGTTATCCTCATTTCTCAGATTCATAGATATAATTCAATTCAATTTTATTTTATGTGTCAAAAAGAAATAAATTGCTCAAGTACATACTCTTTGTATGTGACTAACCTAGGAGTTAATGATATGACAATATGACATCAGAGCATATCTCTTAATCTCTATGAGTAGTAAGTACCATACTTATCCTCAAACCCCAACGCACGGATCGTGTCTTATTCATCATATTTAAACCTCAGCATCTAGATGAGTTTCTGATCAGCAAAGAAAGGCACTCAAATATGTGGTAGGTATGTGAATCACATGATTAACTTGTCCTTAGAGGAGCTGAAATACCTGAAAACCACTAATAAAAGATTTAGAAAACAAAGGATCTTTGGCATCCCTGGAGAAACTTGCTAGAAGACCATAGTGAGATAGGTGATTATCAGAGAGACCTACGGATCATCTCTGAGTAATCCTTGTTTCTAATAGAACTAACTTGGACATCAAAACAGAAAGCCAAGAGAAATAGTCATGAGGATATAGTCTGGCAACTCTCAAGACAGATTAAATAAAGCCAATTTGACTCATTAGAATGAACAGAGCTTATAAAACCAATCAACTACTACACTAGTTACTATTATGGCAAAACAAGCCATCATAAAATGTTGTATAACCTCTGTTGGACTTTACTGGTTTTGTTGGGCTAACTGGTGTACGTGTAGAAACCTGGTGAGTTGGGTAGGGGCTGGTGGAAGAAAGTGGCTATGGCTAAGACAAGGTATGAAGGTACAATGATTTGCCTTCAAAGAACTTAGCAGATAGTAGGGTAAATGCTATGTAAAAACCAATTCTAACTCAATAAATCACACAATATATGGTTCAAATGTACACACAATACTGTTGGAGTTAGAAGAAACATTTTCATTATGACGATGAGAGAAGACTTCATGGAAATCATTACTACTGATCTTAAAGAAAGACTAAGTTTTTGACAAATCTATATTTTTAGCAGATAGAATGACAACTGTAGCTATAACGAGACTACAAAGTGCAAGACATATTCAGGTAATGGCAAGTTGTCCAAACTGAACAGAACATAGGCAGGTAATGGAAAGAGCTCAGCTGAGAATGGTAGGTTGGGGCCTAGTTCATGCAGAGTTATTTTGGATCCATTTCATATTCCTTATGTAGTCTCTTCCTCAGGTATTTTATATTTAATTGGAGCAAAAAAAAGTTAAGGAAGAAGCAATTACTCATTTGCTAGTAGAGAGACTGCTCATTAGCAGAATCATGCATAATAAATGGATAGTAGCTCTGTGCCAAATTTCAAAGTAACAAAAAAACCTTGCCTAACCTTTTTCTCAAAGTTTTGGATGAAAATGTTTGAACCAAATAGAACTGAGAATGTTAGGCACTAATAAGAATATATAAGTGCTCTTATTTCATAGAGTTTTTCCTTATTAGGAAACATGAGTAATAATATTATAAAAATGCCATGCACTTCCTCCTGTTCAGCTTTTCCTTACCACTACAAAGTGATTAGTGCCGGGATGTCAAGGACAAACACTTCTCTGCTAATGGAGCCCATTTTCACCAGTGAAGGCGATAACCGCATGGAGGAGAGTGACAAAAGCTTTAGTCTATGTGCATGGAAGTCTCTCCAGAACAAAACCATGAGAAGCAACATTCTTTCATAGACACCAGACTGTTCTTCATTAATGCCCTATCAGACTTCTGAAATTGATCCATTTCAACAACTATAGTGAAATAGAACAACAAAAAATTAAACGCTGTCTGGGAACTTTAGTGTAACCAAATCATTCCAGTCCTGCCTTACCTGGCAGCATTGAGATTAGCTACTTGAGGTACCATTAAGTTCTGTCATTATTAAATTAAATATTTTTACTCCAAAGTTCCAAATGAGATGGTAGGCTCTATATTTGTTTTATACTTTACTTATATTTTATGATATAGATTCAAACCCTCTTCAACAGATGTTACATGCTAAGGACCTTGCATGTTATATTTAAAGTACATGTTACTTTTTGATTTGGGAGGGCACTGTCTATTTATAACTTGAGATCAAATTTTGTTCTTCATTTAGATAAACAGAGAAAGACTTAACACAGTCCCTGGCTAGTCTCACACAACTATCCAAAGCAGAAACATGAACTTGTCCTTTAAATTTTCTTCCAATTATTTTTTTTTCAATTTTACCTACAGGAATTAAAGGAATCCTTCTAAGCCCATTACACATATTATATTTTAAGAAGATTCACTTGAACTAGTTGACAGTTCTTTGAGACCCACAAGCTTTTACTTACTGTTGGATTATCAATGACCTTTGTTTGAATGACAATCAGAAATTCTAGAAGTCATCAGAAAGATAATTGTATTATTATAGTACTTTTTCCCTTTTAGAAGTCGTTGCCTAATGATTACAACCTGTTCCCCACAGCAGTTTGTGATTACATTTTTCTAGGCTTTCAACATCATTAGAAATGTGCATATTTAAATACATAAATTTGTTTGAACTTCTGTCATAGAAGATTTGAAAATGTCTAATTAGTGATTTCAGTAACATAAAAGGTTGTTGAACAAAAATTATTAGTATCTTTTATTTCAGGTTTATCATTCTTACACAACACAGTGCTATTCAGACATTTCTCCTATATTACACATATTTACCTATTTAAATAATCATTTCTTAATTATGTGCCAGTGAATAATGAATTCTATATTCCATGATATTTAACTAGAGTTTGAAAAAACAAATAAATACTGAAATAATTCCTTTCATTTTAAACTATATTTTTCTGCCTATTGCATTAAAAATTGTATTCATACACTTAACTCATCTTTGTTTGGTTCAAAATAGCTTCTGTGCAGTAGAAAGATATCATTTGTCTTAATTTTAATAAATTAATACGTTTGTCAAACAGCACTGGCAATCTGTGAGTGTCTATTGTAAATGTGTTACTCTCACATGCTGAAAATGATCCAGAACCTTGCAAGGGCAAAACAGCCAAGTAAAAGCACAGACTCTAGAACCAGACTCCTAGGTTTGCCTTCTGACTCTGCCACTTACTAGTTGCATGACCCAGGACACGTTCCTTAACCTCTCTCCCTCGACATGTTTATGAGTAAAAACAATACTGTGACATCGTGAGAATTAAGTGAATATGTGTGTATGTATGTGGTATATGTGTATTTACTTGTAAACAATGGTATCTAGAATCTCTGGCTTCTTAAACCATAGTTTCTATTGTTATTATTCATAGTTGTCCTTTCTTGCATTAACTGCAAACCAAAGATCCATCAGAAGCACCACTAATTCCCACAGAGTACCCATATCAAAGCTTTAGGGGGAAATCTCTAAAACTTTAAAACTTTGATATGACTTTTTAAATGTTCATTTATTTTTGAGAGAGAGAGAGAGAGAGAGAGAGACAGAGTGAGAGCAGGGGAGGGGCAGAGAGAAAGAGAGGGAGACCCAGAATCCAAAGCAGGCTCCAGGCTCTGAGCTGTCAGCACAGAGCCTGTAATGGGGCTCGAACTCAGGAATGGCGAGATCATGACCTAAGCTGAAGTCAGATGCCCAACCGACTGAGCCTGACATGATTATTTTTAAAAAGTCTCTATCTATATGTAGGTTAATGATCATGGATAAAAATGAAAAAAATAATTTCCTTTGAGGCTTGGAGTCTAGGTTACACATTAAGAGAACAGTGTACTGAGAGGCCTTTCAACCAAAGCAATGTGAGGGCAGGTCTTGCGCAAACTTCAAAGGTATTCATTCCATCTTCTGAGATTTGCATATGGAGAGAATAAGCTTCTTACATATTTTATTCATGACTAATACATTGCATTTTTTTGTCAATAAGAATCACAAAATTGAAACAAACTTTCACCTATGCTGCCCTTTCACATTTCCAGTATATATTCCTCTGGTTAGCTCTGCTTCTAATCTCCATAGCAATATTTAATAGTTTTCCTACTCAAGACACAGAATCAGCTTCTCACTCAGGCTCAGTGGATGGCCCTAAACTGCCTCACAATCAAATGAAAAGCAAACAAATAATTCTTACCTCAGTTTCTGTACACAAAACCCTAATAGAAAAATCCCTTCCTTTTTTTTTTTTCTATTATACGATATCTTCTCTCGTCCAATTTTTGTATTTATACACTATTTCATTTTTGTTTTGTGTTAGATAAAAATGTCTCTTCTCTTTCCTGGAACAATGATGTGCCTCTATACTGATTTCTACTCAGTAGCACTTATTTACAAATTAAGCAAAACAAAAATTAAGCAAAACGAAATACCAACACGACCTACACAATCAAGAAACACTCCAAACCACTACTTAATCCTTCTATTTTTTTTTTTAATCACTTAGCTTTTGCCTAACAAAATACCTGGAAACTATTTAGTGCCCTAAAGGAGCAAACGCTTATTGTTTTAAAATTCGCAAAGTTGACTGGGTGATTCTTCTTATCTGGGTTAACTTCTCTGTGGCTAGCTGGTCTAGTGGGCCTCACTCAAACATTTGACAACCTGTAGCCTGATTAATCTCATGACTGGGTTACTCAGTTGGAATGGTTTATGTCTGTTTTCTCATATACCAATAGCTTTGCCTGACGCTTAAAAACTACTCACGAATACTAGCACTATCTTGGAAGCTTGATGTCTTCCCATTTCAAGAGGTAGCTGATGAGATACTATACTATCTTGTGATTATATCAGAGGGTTATAATATATACTGTTTCCACAGATACGATTTGCACAAATACTATTTGAACAATCATGCATGAGTTTATACCGAATAGCACTCTCAAGAAAGATATATGACAAAACAAAAGTCAAACCTCATAGTAAATATAAACAAAGAGTAGAGAATTGCCCTAAAATTGAGCCAGAGGACAGACACTACTGAAAATTGCAAGACCAAGAAATATTAATGATAAACATTTTTACAACTTAACAAAAACCTCTTTGTGGCAGAACGCTTAATGCCATGTATAGAATGCCTTAAAGAGACTTTGCTTTGATATCTGAATCAAATAAAAGCACTACTGATATCTCAGTAGTATTCCCAAGTGTACACATAATGCCTAAATCCTACAGCCTAATCACAAGTGCAATGCAGGAAGTTCAGTTAAATGCAGCCAGTGCTTTGGAAGGTACATGCCAATTAATTGTTCCTCAAATATATTAGCTAATGTTAATGAATCTAGAGAAAATTTAAGGGAAGCAACTTCTTTCCTTAAAAAATTTAGCATGAAAAACTATGAGCCTCAGGTAAATCATTATAATAGAAACATAATATTTTTATTATAATATAAAGTAATACCAAAGGAGGAAATGGAATCACTAAAAACATATATATCAGAATATATATGTATATATACATATGTATACATATATACATATACAAGTATATATACATGTATGTATATATATACATATATATATCAGTTCTTTCCCAATTCCTTTTCAAACATTTTTCTTATAACTTATTCCTGGAGACCCAGATCCCTGTTGAGTCACCCTGTATGGTGGGGCTGCCTCTCAATAAATTCATTCTTGTAATTTGAACCTACCCTTACCTATCTCTATCTAAACCTCCCATTTTTCTTAGCTCAATATTAAACTAAAGAAATAATGTAATCACAGTATGGAGCAATGATAGGATTGTCAAACAGAAATTGAGCATTTTGCAGTAGTAAAGAAGCTGGAAAGGTTGGGGTGCCAAAGACCACATAGTTAAGACCAAATTGGGACTTACAGACTAGTGTCATTTCCATTCAATTACACATTAACTTTGTTGAAGTCTTAACAGTGACCCCCAAAATGTGCTTCCGTTCTGAATTTTTGCACTATTTTAATCTTACAAAGGTCTTCCGGAATTCAGTATAGTTTTAGCAAAAAGTGTCATTCCTACTATACTTCATTCATGAGCTATTGCTTACTTCAACCACACGGAATAACAACTGTAGCCACATAAATATGAAATTATCTTCAGAAAATCATTTTATTTATTTGGATTTTAAAAGTGTTGATTTATTTATTTTTGAGAGAGAGAGAGCACACAGGGGAGGGGCACTGCAGAGCCCAATGCTGGGCTGGAACTCACAAGCTGTGACATCACGACCTAAGCCAAAATCAAGAGTCAGATGCTTAACTGACTAAGCCACCCAGGTGCCTGATAATCATTTTAAATAAATAAAATAATATGTATTTGGTTGCAAATAAAATCAATTATATTGAAAAGCAGTTATTAAAATGTAAAAAAATGTGGTATGGTAGCAAGTGTTCTTACATGTACTAACAAGAAAATGCATTTAAAATATTGGCAAAACATGGGGCACCTGGGTGGCTCAGACAGTTAAGCGTCCAACTTTGGCTCAGGTTATGATCTCATGGTTTGTGGGTTCGAGCTCCGCATCAGTCTCTGTCCTGACAGCTGGGAGCCTGAAGTCTGCTTAGGATTCTGTGTCTCCCTCCCTGCCTCTCCGCTTGTGCGCTCTCTCTCTCTCTGTCTCTAAAAAAATAAATAAACATAAAAATATAATAAAATATTGGCAGAATGTGAAGCCCGTTGGTTAGATTGAATCAGAACATTATACTGTAGTCTTTGACTCAATCTCCCTCCACATAATGATTGAACAATTGAAATTAGGGAACACTAGAAGTCACAGGAAAATGTGATTTTCTTTAAAGTTTGGTGGCTGAAGGGCTCCTAGGTGGCTCAGGTGGTTAAAGATCAGACTTCTACTCAGGTCATGATCTTGCAGTTCATGAGTTCGAGCCTCGTGTCGGGCTCTTTGCTGACAGCTTGGAATCTAGAGCCTGATTCAGTTTCTGTGTTGCCCTCTCTCTCTGCCCCTCCCCCTCTCATGTTCTCTCTTTCTCTCTCTCAAAAATAAATAAAAAATTTAAAAAATAAAGTTTGGTGGGTGAATAATGACTGGCAGAGTTGCTCATTATTGACCAACTATGTCACATGAGCTTCTATACAGAGGAAGACCGTGATTATATAATTTCAAAGTAGAAATTAGAGTCAATTCATATGATATGAGTGTATTTGGCATTTATCTTGGTAGCAAGTTTATAAATATTTCTATTATATTACCATACTTTGTTGCATACATTCATATGAAAGGAAATGCTAAAGTAACTTAATAAAAAATAATAACGTATTTGTTTACAAAATTCTAATTTAATTCCAGATGTAAGACACAGAGTAGTAAAATGTAGAAATATCATCTAATGATAGGGAAAAATCTGTTACAAGATGGTCAACAGGACTGATAGAGAAATTCCAGTCCCCAAAGACTCCCCTTCTGGGTTCTTCTTCCTGCCCTGCTTACTGCGTGCACCAAATTACTACTAATGCGGAATGCGGACATAACAGACGATAAATTGTCCCGAGCTTATGCTGGGGACTCAGATCTCTGGAGAGGGATCTCCTCTTATAAAATAAAACTCTGATCCACCAAGATCTCTGAGTGCGGCTTGGTGTCTCCACCAGCGATCCAGCCTGGTTCCGTAACACTATGAGGGTAGGGGCTGCACATTAAGAAAATATTTTTAAAGTAGAAGATTTTATTCATATGAGGAATTTAAGAAACAAGGCAGATGGACATAGGGGAAGGGAAAAAAATGAGAGGGAAGTAAACCATAGCAGACTCTTACCTATAGAGAACAAACTAAGGGTTGATGGGTGGGGGGGTGGTAGGTGGATGGGCTAAATGGGTGATAGGCATTAAGAAGGGCACTTGTTGAGATGAGCACTGGGTGTTATACCTAACTGATGAATCACTAAATTCTACTCCTGAAATCAATATCACACTATATATTAACTAACTAGAATTTAAATAAAAATTTGAAAAAAAATAAAGTAGAAGACTAATAGAATCATGAAGTTGAATCCTTTATTCAGTCAAAGGATTACGCAGACCTTCAGGATGGGTGGTATTTTGAATAACACTAAAATCATTGTTACGCTATTTTATGAGTTAAATTGAGGCAGAAGGAAACTAAAAGATGATTTAGAATCAAAACTATATGTTAATTTTTTTTAATTTTATATTTTTTAAATATAATTTATCATCAAATTGTTTTCCATACAACACCCAGTGCTCATCCAGACAAGTGCCCTCCTCAATGCTCATTACCCACTTTCCCTCTTCCCCCACTCCCCATCAGCCCTCAGTTTGTTCTCTGTACTTAAGAGTCTCTTATGATTTGGCTCCTTCCCTCTCTGTTTGTAACTTTTTTCCCCTTCCCCTCCCTCATGGTCTTCTGTTAAGTTTCCTAAGATCCACATATGAGTGGAAACATATGGTATTTGTCCTTCTCTGACTGACTTATTTCACTTGCATAATACCCTCCAGTTCCATCCACGTTGCTGCAAATGGCCAGATTTCATTCTTTCTCATTGCCAAGTAGTATTCCATTGTATATATAAACCACATCTTCTTTATCCATTTGTCAGTTGATGGACATTTAGGCTCTTTCCATAATTTGGCTATTGTTGAAAGTGCTGCTCTAAACATTGGGGGTACAAGTGCCCCTATGCATCAGCACTCCTGTATGCCTTGGGTAAATTCCTAGCAGTGCTATTGCTGGGTCATAAGGTAGTTCTATTTTTAATTATTTGAGGAACATCCACACTGTTTTCCAGAATGGCTGCACCAGTTTGCATTTCCACCAACAGTGCAAGAGGGTTCCCATTTCTCCACATCTTCGCCAGCATCTATAGTCTCCTGATTTGTTCATTTTAGCCACTCTGACCTGCTGAGGTGGTATCTCAGTGTGGCTTTGATTTTAAACATTAAAATTTCAAAGAACATGATAACACCCATTTTAGGATTTGAATCTAGTTGATCCTTTGTAAAATTGCCATTTTCTTACCTCATTCTTCTGCTCAATTCATAATTTTTCTTCTCCATGTTTACAAATAATTTCAGAAATAGTGTCACACATTTTGCCATCCTTCCAGTCAACTGCCATCACAACAGCATAGATATTCCAAAGCCACACATTTATTTTCCTTGCCCCAGTCTAATTCAGAAACTCATTGCTTTCACCCACACTAATGAAATAATCTCCTGCTTTAGTGTCCTGCTCTAATTAGACAATTAATTAATTGGAATTAATTCATAGATCTCCCCATTTTAATCTAGCCTACATGGTACTTATAAACCTTCCTAAAACAAAGATAAGGGTATGTTATTTATTACAACATAGCAAAAGCTAAACTCTTCTAATCCCCAAATCAAATTCCTCCATTATATGGCCCCAATTTATTGTCTCTAATTTCTTGAAGTACCATTTAATTCCCCAGTTGATGTTTTCACTATTTTGATATGTGTTCTGTGATTTCTTCTATTAAAACATGTTAGTATGTTAATGCCACTGGTTTGAAATCAACTCACCTACAATCACTTGAAATAAATAACCAGACAGTTCAAAGTCCAACTATCTTTGAATGTTTTTACATACATTTGGTAGTACTAGAAAAAAAAAAGTTAATGAAATTTCAATTATTTAAATAAACTTAAATTTCACTTAAATCATTCTCTTTAATGATCATTTTGACAAATAACTAATTTTCCCTTAAAAACTACCTTTTAAATGTTCGGGATTAAAAAAAAATCACTGGAAAGTCTTTTAAAAAAGCAAATTTAATTTAAGTGTAGTTTTGACTACAATATCATACAAATTATATATTTAGTGTGCTTAAAGTATATGAAAATACAAAAAAAGTAACTCTCATCCAAGTACACAACCATCTTTTCATTCTTAAGATGGTAAAAAGTTTGGTAAATGTAAAGAAAAATTAAATTATCCTCAAACAGCTTTTACAAAAATCCCCAAAGGAATCCCTGAGCAGATAGTAAAATGTAAAAAGGTAACTGAATATAGGTGGGAAGTGATTAGGTGCCTAGTCAAACATATCACCAAGATAAATAATGGTTGAGTCCACTGGTATTCAGGTGATCATTTTCTCCCAGCAGACTTTGGATGATTGTGCTAGTAACAGTTTCTGGCCTAGGGTACTTTTGGTATTTCTCTGAATTTCTAAATTCTGTTTCAATTTATTGGTCAGGTTCAGGTCTTCCATACTGTGGTCCCTGATTCCACTAGCCTGAAGTGACTGTCTTTTTGTTTTCTTTATGGTCAGTTTTACTTTACATACATTAGGCTGTCAGACAAATTACATTGGATCAATGAGATGTCATCTGGTATATGAGCATGTGAATGTCTCTCAGTTTGAGAACCAACAGATTTTAGTCTGTTATATCTAATTTGAGTCAAGCTATGACAATTACAAATCATTAGTCACATTATATGAGAAGAAAGGGGATGAGGACACTCTGAATTCCATTTTGATGATGTCACTCAGATCCCTTATTTCAATATTTTATTTCTTTAATTTATTTTTTTAAATCTTTTTTTTTTAATGTTTTATTTTTTGAAGGAGGGAGAGAGACAGAGTGTGAGCAGGGGCGGGGCAGAGAGAAAGAGAAGGAGACACAGAATCTGAAGCAGGCTCCAGGCTCTGAGCTGTCAGCACAGAGCCCAATGCAGGGCTTGAAATCACAAACTGCGAGATCGTGACCTGAGCCGAAGTCAGATGCTTAACTGACTGAGCCCCGCAGGCGCCCCTCAATATTATTTTAAAGTTTATTTTGAGAGAGAGCGCACATGTATGCATGCAAGCAGTGGAGCGGCAGAGAGAGAGGGAGAGAGAAGCCCAAGCTGGCAGCATGTTGTCAGCACAGAGTCCAACACGGGGCTCAATCCTAGGAACCATGAGATCACATGGAACCGTGTGACCTGTGCCAAAATCACAGTCAGACTCTTAACCAACTGAGCCACCCAGGCACCCCAATATTATTTTATACTTGTTACATACAATGCATAGTATACACCACTGAAGTGTAAGATGCAGCACAGTTCATGATTATTGCCACGGGCTAGTTGGACAATTTCCCACAAAAAGAAGCTCAACTATATTATTCCAGGCAATTCCTTTTCCTGGCAATAATACCTACATGTATGTGTTTATACCAAGGACAAATTCTACTATTTAAAGGACATGGGACACATAGCACTGCTAAATGGTAATTAGTAGCCTAGCTTTTAAGATCTTCCTTCTCTATCCACATCAATGGATTGTTGATTCATCTGGAAATAAAATCATCATAAATCATTAGATCACATCTATAAAGAATATTGTCAACGTGCCTCAAAACCTTTAGAAATAGTTCTCCTCAGAGCACTGAAAGCACTAGGAACACCTAGTTCTAAGAGTTGAAACTCAAGCTACTGTGGTATTTTCATTTGAAGACCAAAGACCAGCATTTATATTCTAATAAATTTTCAATTTATTGACCATTCGAACTATTTAAAGGATGAGCCATGTTCTATTTGAAAGCCCACCCATAAGACTTTTCTTTTTATTTGCTCAGTGGCTTGCATTTGTGAACTTTCTTAAGTTTTATGGTAGGTGTAATTCAGTCTTTAAATCTTCTGCTGGCCTTTAAATAAAGATCAGTGCTTAGTGAAGCAGTGCCATTAGCTAAATATTGCCCAAAAAGGGGGAAATTTTTTCTATTGCTAAATATGATTGTAAGAAAGACAGCTGAGTAAAGGACATTAGCTAATTGATTGGTTGATTTTAATCTCAACCACGAGCAGAGCAACCCCTAAACTGTTTGGATCTCTCTAAAATGAGGCTGTCAGCTCAAATAACCTTTACATTTCTTGTCAGATTTAACTTTTACCAGGACCTTCATGAGACAGAAGTTGTAACTGTGACTATATCTGACAAAATGTATGGGATTCAAATAAAAGAAATAATTTTATTCATACCAAGGACATTCTGTCCTTTTCTTCATTGAGTGTTTCCATCACTGACATCAGTGTTCCAAGTATCAACAACTTTAATATGTGACCTGCTTTTTATATGAATTTTGAAGATCCTTTTTTTTGATCATTGGTTTTTGATCAAATAATTTTTGTGTTGATGTTCACAGTATACCAAATTATATATATACATATATACACATACATAAATATATTTTGGAATCTTAATAGCCATATCTTTTCTTTAATTTTCCTCTCTCCCTCATTGAGCAGCCTTTGAACTTTGGCACCTGTAACTTGCTAGTAACTAACTGCAGGTCCCAGTTACCCTGTCTGTGAAGTATCCAAGAGGCAAAAGGTAAATTGGCTCCCAGTAGAGAAACTTGGCAAATCCACCAGCAATACACTTTTACTCAGATCTCAACTCAAACAACAATACTCAGCACTTAATGAATTGATATCACTTTTTATGCCCTTCCAGATATCACTTGATGTTTCTTTGTTTGCTGGTGCTTTTAGAGATTTCCCTTGTTGATAATGCTTTTGTGTTGCTACCAAGCTTAATTTGGCTTTTAGCACAGCCTTTGAATTTTTTATAATAAAGTCATTTACAGATGCCAGTAGATAAATTAGCACCACAAATGCAGCTAAATTGCATAATCGCACCAATTGATTTTGTGTTAGCCTTCAAGATGTATAGACACCTGGTGGCATCTCTGTCAAAAGAAGGCAGTGGAAGCCAAAGCACTTCAGCTTCCAGAAAACAGGGAAAGCATGTCAAGAGAACAGAGAAACACACAATTCTCCAAATGAAACTCCTCCCTCTTTATATAGTTGCTCAACAGAGTGACATCACCTGGCTATGACATTTAAATATATGTGAAGACACACACACACACACACACACACACACGCTTAAGGGAATACATAACCATATAAGATTCTATTAGAAAGAACTGCCATAATCAACCTTGACTTTGTGAATTGTGAAAGTGAAAATTAATTTATATTTTAGTTAAAAAGATTTGGGTGGTTTTATATTTTTGCCAGCTTCCCAAAAGATCTATGCTTCTTAGTATAAGTACAATATTAGAAGATTAATGTGACTGTTGTAGAATCTTCCTGAATTAAGCCAAAGTACAGAGTGACTTCATTTTATATCTTGACAATTAAACAATTTTATGTACTCTGAGATTATAGCTATGGAATGGTATATCTGGCCACTGGAAATGATCATATTTGAAATCTCTTGAGAATTAAAAAAATTGAATTCACAGTCTGTGTTATATAGAGAAAATCATTTTATTAGTACATCTCATACTGGCTTTCCTTTGGGACTACCTGTACTAAATAATCCTAAAGTGTTTTTGAGTCTAGCTTCTGGAGTGCTTTTAAGTTACAGAATCACTTTCCCTAGGACTAAAATGAGACTATTTATGGAACTAGAGTGTCATATGTTCAGAAATGAATACCACAGAAAGATGAAGTAGATGAAATAAACTAAAAAATAAGCCTTTTACCTAACATTTAAATACATAATTTTCATCATCAAATCTCTCTTAAAGTTAGTTTAATTCCTTACTATTCTAGAAATAGCATATATAGTGGAAAGACAAAAAGCTTGGGAGTCACATGAACTTAGGTTTGATTTCCAGCTTTAATATTTTCTTGCTAGCTTACCTTTCAGATTCTCAATTTTCTCACCTATATGAATATGATAAGAATACTCACCTTAGATGATTATGGTGAGAATTAGAGTCACAAACAATTTAGCATCGTTTGGGACAAATAAGCACTTAGCATGGGGCCATTTTCTATTACTCTATTCCTAAATAATACAAGCATGTAGAGTTGGCTCTAGGCCATGCTCCTCAGATTCCCTTCCGAACTGAAGGACTATTCCCCCAACTACTAGAAGTGCTCCTGACTGACAATCCTCAACTTTTAACCTTCAACTACAGCAAGCTACCTAACCCAAGGTCAAGCTCCCTTCCCAATGACAGCCTACATTCAGCAAAGGGTTGATGAAAAGTTCCGAAAGACCTAGCCACCTCACTCCAGATCCAGAAACTCTGAAGGGCTTTCTCAGTCTCATTCCATGTATGGAGTGGCCTGAGCTCTCATTCCAACTGTGGAGTAACCCACCTGGCCCCTTTTCCATACCAGCTTCCTTCCTTCTCCCTACGGTTGCTCATCCCAAAAGTATTCCCCCAAAAAACTTGGCAGCTAAGTTCCATCTGAGTCTGCTGTCTAGAGAATGTGAAACCTACACCTTGTAGCCACGTTTAATTTTTATATTTTATATTAGATTTTTTTCTGATTAGAGGTTTTATTGTATTTTTTCTATCATTTTACTTTTAACCTTTCTATATCATCATATTTAAGAGGTATCTCTTGTAAACAGTATATAATTTTGTTTTAATCTACTAATGTATTAAGTCCATTTACATTTAAGGTAATTGCCAATATATTTGGCTTGATAATTATCTCTGTACTATTTGTTTTTTGTTTGGTTGTATCAGTTTTTTGTTATTTTTTTTCTTTCTTTTGGGAGAAGTATGATTTATTATCTATTCCCCCCCCCCCCCCCGCAAGAACTTGCCTTTTACATATTATTTTCCTATTTTGACATTTTTAACTGTTGATTTTAATCAATAAAATTTAGTCTTGCCACATGCTATACAATACAAAGCACTTAAAATACTTTTTATTTTTAATTTTACTTAAACCCAAGTTAGTTAACACATAGTGTAATAATGGTTTCAGGAGTAGAAATTAGTTATTCATCACTTACATATAATACCCAGTGTTCATCCTAACAAGTGCCTTCCTTAATGCTTATCACTGGTTTAGCCCATCCCCCCCACCCAACACCCCTCTGGCAACCCTCAGTTTGTTCTCTGTATTTAAGAGTCTTTCTCTTATGGTTTGCTTCCCTTCCCTTACGTTCATGTGTTTTGTTTCTTAAATTCCACATATGAGTGAAATCATGATATTTCTCTTTCTCTGACTTATTTTGCTTAGCATAGTACATTCTAGTTCCATCCACATTGTTGCATATGGCAAGAGTCATTCATTTTGATTGCCAAGTAATACTACATCGTGTATGTGTGTGTGTATATATACATACATACACACACACATCTTTTTTCTAATTAATTAATTTATTTGTTTTTAATTTGCATCTAAGTTAGTTAGGACATACTGCAATAATGATTTCAGGAGTAGATTCCAGTGATTCATCCCCTATGTATAACACCCAGTGCTCATCCCAAGTGTCTTCCTTAATGCCACTTACCCATTTAGCCCATCCCTCCTCCACCAACAATTCTTCCAACAACCCTTAGTTTGTTCTCTGTTATTTAAGAATCTCTTATGTTTTATCTCCCTCACTGTTTTTATACTATTTCTGCATCCCTTCCCTTATGTTCATCTGTTTTGTATTTTAAATTCCACATGTGAGTGAAGTCATATGATATTTGTCTTTCTCTGACTTATTTCACTTAGCATAATACCCTCTAGTTCATCCACGCAGTTGCAGTTGGCAAGATTTCATTCTTTTTGATTAACGAGTAATACTCCATTATGTATGTATGTATATACGTACATATGTATGTATGTACATACTACATCTTCTTCATCCATTCATCTGTCGATGGACATATGCACTCTTTCCATACTCTGGCTATTGTTGATAGCACTGCTATAAACATTGGGCACATGCCCCTTCAAAACGGCACACCTGTATCCCTTGGATGTACACCTAGCAGGGCATCTGCTGGGTCCTAGGAAAGTTCTATTTTTAACTTTTTGAGGAACCTCCATACTGTTTTCTAGAGTGGCTGCACCAATTTGCATTCCCACCAGCTGTGCAAAAGAGATCCTCTTTCTCAACATCTTCACCACCATCTGTTGTTTCCTGAGTTGTTAATTTTAGGTCTTTCCATAATTTGGCTATTGTTGATAGTGCTGCTATAAACACTGGAGTGCATGTGCCCCTTGGAATCAGCATTTTTGTATCCTTTGGAGAAATACTTGGTAGTTCAATTGGTGGGATGTAGGGTAGCTCTATTTGTAATTTTTGAGGAACCTCCATACTGTTCTCCATAGTGGCTGCACCAGTTTGCATTCCCACCAGCAGTGCAAACAATTTCCCTTTCTCCACATCCTCACTAACATCTGTTTTTGCCTGAGTTGTTAATTTTAGCCATTCTGGCAGATGTGAGGTGGTATCTCATTATGGTTTTGATTGATTTGTATTTCCCTGATGATGAGTAATGTTGAGCATCTTTTCATGTGTCTATTAGCCACCTGGCTGTCTCCTTTGGAAAAGTGTCTGTTCATGTCTTTTGCCCTTTTCTTTACTGGATTATTGGGGTTTTGGGTGTTTAGTCTGATAAGTTCTTTATAGATTTTTTTAAATTTTTTTTTAATGTTTATTTATTTTTGAGACAGAGAGAGACAGAGCACGAACGGGGGAGGGGCAGAGAGAGAGGGAGACACAGAATCTGAAACAGGCTCCAGGCTCTGAGCTGTCAGCACAGAGCCCGACGCGGGCTTGAACTCATAAACTGTGAGATCATGACCTGAGCCGAACTCGGATGCTTAACCGACCAAGCCACCCAGGCGCCCCTATAGATTTTTTATAGTAACCCTTTATCTGATATGTTTTTGCAAATATCTCTTCCCATTCTGTTGGTTGCCTTTTAGTTTTGCTGATTGTTTCCTTCATTGTGCAGAAGATTTTCATCTTCATGAGTTCCCAATAGTTCATTTTAGCCTTTGTTTCCCTTGCCTCCAGAGACATGTCTAGTGAGAAGTTGCTGCAGTCAAGCTCAAAGAGATTGCTGCCTGTTTTCTCCACCAGGATTTTGATGGTTTCCTGTCTTACTCTTAGGTCCTTCATTTTATTTTGTTTATTTTGTGTGTGGTGTATGAAAGTAGGTCCAGGTCCATTCTTCTGCATGTCACTATTCAGTTTTCCCAACACTATTTGCTAAGAGACTGTTTCTCTTCCCTTTGGATATTAAAATACTTTAAATCCAGTCCTCTGTCTCTTGCCTTTGTCATCTTATTCTTATATATTTTAGTTCCAAATAGTTTTAAATAAAAAAAACTATTATTTTTGTTTTATACAGTAAATATTCATTTATATTTATCCACATCTGTATTATTCCCTTTGCTCTTCATTTCTGCCTGCATATACATGCTTATGTGTGGAATCAATTTTTATCTGCCTGAAGAACTCACTAGGTCTTCTATAAATTTATCTTTTGTTTTTTCTTGAAACTATTTTTTTCAGCTTTATTTTAAAATGTCCTTTTTGTTGGATATAAAATTAAAGACTGACAGTTGCTTCCTTTTGTTCTTTAAAAGGCTGTTTTGTTACATTTTGGGTTTGTCCATTTCTGTTTAAAAGCCAGTTGCCACTTTTATTCCATTCCTTTAAAAATAGTCTTTTTTCCCCTTCTGCCTGTATATGTAAGATTTATCTTCGTTATGATTTTCAGCAATTTTACTATCAGTTTCCTCAATGTAGTCTTCTTCATATTAATGTCTTGATTGGAGTTCATACTCCTTTACTCATTCTTAAACATATGCATTATATAGGTTTTGGAAATTTCTCACACTTATCTCTTCAAGTATTGCTTCCTCCCCATCTCCTTTTTTTCTTCACCTTGGTATCCAGTCACATGTTGTTTGCTCTATTCTTTAGGTCCCATATGTATCTTACCCATCTTTTCTGTACTTTCAATAATTCTTTTATAGAGGGTTAAATATGATAAGCTATAAGATAATTTAAAAATTGTATTATCTTTCTTCGTAGATTTACTTTTGCCTTAATAGGCATCTAGAGTAGAGGAAGATCACCTTAATCCATTTCAGATTTAGCTAATTTAAAACTCAGTCTTAATGTTGTTCTCTATATAGTCCATCCTTTTCCTAAAGTATAGCTTTTAAGAGTCAAAACTGAAAGCCTCAGTGTTTACTCATTCCCCTTGATTGTCTTAGTAGTTTTCCAGTGTCTTCAAAGAGATTTTGTCTTGTTTTGTTTTTATATTTTACTAAAGTTTTTTAGGTGTTCTTAGCAGGAGGGGATATATAAGCTGATCTACCATAGACAGGAGTTTCAGACTTAACTCATTTTTGTTTCTCCAGCACCTAGTAAAATGCTGGTCTCAGTAGTAATGCAATCAATATTTGTTAAATGATTTAAAGCAAAAAAAATAACATTTTGTTTCAAGGGAAAGGATAGTAATTCAGTTTTATTGTTGCTTAAGTTGTTAAGGATATAGCAACAAGCTATAAGGCTGGCACAATAATCAGAGGCTAGATTTTCAAGGGCTTTCCATGTGTTGAGACATTATTGTGAAAGTAATGGAAAACATTGATTTTCTTTCTTCTATACATTGTAGTGGAATCATCAGTTATAGACCCTTGGTCAACAAGAACTGAATTTGACTCCATGATGCACCATGCATTATGTCAAAGTAGAAAGGCAGGATCATAAGTAGGATATTAGTTCTATCTTCAAGAGTCGTAAAGTTTATAAGACAATGTGGGGAATAAAAAGTTTGATTTGTATACAAAGAAGTTCAACAATTATGTGTGTTGAAGTTCTTAAATGCAAGCAACAGCAAGCAATCCTGGCAGATATAAAAATAATTGCCATGTATTAAAATAATACTGAATAAGTAAAAGATTCTCCGGGAGGCCAGGGAATAAGCCTTGCTAATCAGCAAGAATAATTTTTCATTTCATATTACATTACTATGGCAAAGACAGTCAAATCCCCCTAGGCCCCTTTCTTATAAGGACACTTTTGATGGCTTTTACGGCTCACTTAGATAATTCAAAATAAGCTTCTATTCTCAAGATCCTTAATCACATTTACAATGTCCCTTTTTTCCATATATACATGTGAAAACATTTACCATATATTTTCCATATATCTGTCTATATCTATATCTATATCTATGTCTATGTCTATGTCTATGTCTATGTCTATATCTATATCTATCTATATCTATCTATATCTCTCTATATAAACATTTACAGGTCCCAGACATTAGGACCTGATAAAATTGCAGGCATAATGCAGACCATTATGCAGCCTATTGCAAATATTTTCCCAGAACGAATGCAAAGGCATACATGAGGAGGAAATTGTCTCTTGTTAAACCACAAATTAAAGAGATTTGAAAAAAGTGTAAAACTGAACCACTGTTTTTAACTTTTTATTTAGCAAATACTACCTTTTAAATCAAAGTATACTGTTGAAATTAACATGTACTGGGTTTATTATAGTTATTATTACATTGTTATTTTAAGTGAATCAATAAATATTTTAAATGACTTAGTATCAATAGACAGAACCTGAACAAATTTTCAATTTATTTGAATATAAATAATTTGCAATAATTTGCAAAGTGTAAACACCAAAAAAATGGGAATATTTGCATTACCAGTACTTAAGTAAGAGTAAACAAAGAAAAAGTGAGTTCCTAGGAGGCCAGTGGTATGTGTTTTATTGCTGTTTAATATGTGCCTTGTATAACATATGAAGTTCAAAATGTTAAACCATATCTTTCACTGTGTGATTTAATTTTATATACAATGTTATAAACAGGAACACTAAGTCAAGATACTAAATATTCTTAAACCCAAGTTCCTTGAGTACCTTTTACAGTCTCTCCAAAGATATCATGAATTTCTTCAGTTGAAAGCCTCCCAGATTATTATCAATCTCAGAGTTGTCTAATAACATGCTTCTTAATTGCTGCTTGCCTTTTAAATCACAACATCTTTAATCACCTGCCAAGGGAGAAAACAATACCTTCCTCAGGCTACCAATGATATCCTTGAAATTTCTTCTTAAATTCAAGAGTATTTTGTGGTCTTTCTAAAGAAGTTGTAAGAACGTGTAAATGTGAGAGCTTTCTCTTGCAAATACAATTTCCTTTAGCTGCACAGAACTTTCTACAAAATCCTGTGACACTGTAGAGATCTTTTTTGGATTATTCAGGACTCCTTGTTGGATTGAACAAGTCTACGTTCATAGTCACTAGACTGTCACTTAATAGGATGTGTGCTTATTTTTGAATAACACAAGTTAATCTAAGACTTTAGTCTCTGGTATAAGATAGATGTTGGGCCAAATCCTGTATTAGCCATTTCCTAGTTGTGACCCTCCTGAAATCACTCAGCTCTGAAGCTGTTTCCTCTATTGTAAAAGGGAGAAAACAGTATCTATCTAAGAAATATATATTTAAATTAAGGATTATACCATAAATGAATCAGATGTATTCAATTAATATTATTGCTATTTTAGGGCCTTTCTTTTTTTTTATTCCCTGATCTGGTACCCTACATGTCTCTATTCCTGAGCCCATCAATGTTAGTTTTGGACAGCGTCTCAGGGGAAAAAAAGAGAAGTATCTGCTCAGTCTTTTTAAAAGTTTGTATTTCTGACCAAACCTAGGTCAAGGCCAAAATAGGAAGGAAGTGCGCTTCGTTTTCCTGTAAGTAATTGATCTTCTTCTACCTCCTTGATTTTCATGCTCAGCTCATTTATTAATTACCTTGCCCAGGGCTCCTGGTTTGTTGCTTCAGTTCACCCATCTTTGGGTACTGAACACAGAAATCTTTGTTTAAGCCACAAAACCTAGAAGTATGACATGATGTGGGAAACAAAGGCAAAAGAAAAAAAAATAAATTTCTCTACTACTTACAGCCCATTGACAAGCTATATTCACCTGATAAAAGGACGTTTATATGTTAACTGAAAAGAATGCATTATCTAGAACTTCCAGATACCTTTTCAAAAAGAGAGGAGGCATTATAGGGGAAGGAGAATTTAAGCACTTCAAAACACAAAATATTCACAATAAGCAAATAATAATGCAATTGTTGCTAAAGGGACTCAGATAAATCCGTTGAAACAATGATTAACATTTATACATTTAGAATATTAAAACCTAGAAAAATTCAAGGAGAAAGAAAGAAGGAAAGAAAGAAAGAAAGAAAGAAAGAAAGAAAGAAAGAAAGAAAGAAAGAAAGAAAGAAAAGGGAAGGTTAAAAAAAAGACCCATAAATACAGAGAACAAAATGATGTGTGCCAGACAGAAGGTAGGTGGGAGATGGGGAAAATGGGTGAAAGGGTAAGGGAGATAAAGTTTTCCAGTTATTGAGTAATTCATGGGGGGTGAAAGGTACAACATAGGAAGTATAGTAAATGATATTGTAAGAGATTAAGAGATGATAGCTACACTTGTGGTGAGTGTAGCATAATGTATATACACTTGCCAAATCACTGTGTTTTATACCTGAAACTAATGTAACAATGTGTGTCAACTAATACTTCAATTAAAAAGAATCAGACATTTTTTAAAAACAAAGAATATTAAAGAATATTAAAACTAAAATATAGCTAAAGACCCCTTTTCCTATGAAATGACCTATTCATGCATTAATTGACACATCCAATAAACTTTGTTTTGTGGTGCATAAATTCAAGAAATCAGACCGCTTCTCTTAATAAGGAGTTGCAGTATAGCTGCAGAGATTAGCTGTAAACAAATACATATAATTAATTCTTAAAAACAACAAAATAGTGTTGTATAGAAAATCTTCTGAGAACATGGAGAAGGGAAGTTCACACAATGAGCACCTGAATGTTCACAAAGAAGTGTTCACACACTGTGAATATTTGAATGTGGTTAAGGGTATTTTAAGACTATTAGGATTATTTGTGTGTCTGGAACTTAGGTAAGAGGTCTGAACAGCAGGGGATGAGGCTATAAAACTTACGTGATACCAGATAATGAATTTTACAAGTAGGCCCTGAGTAAACACTGTCAGTATTTTCAAATGCTGCCATGACACTCTCAAAGGTGGCTCCCAGAATCCCTACCTGGTGATATCCGCACCTTTGTATGATCTCTTTTTGAGTGTGGGAGGAACTAGTGAGTTGCTTCTAAACAGAATATGGAGAAGGTAAAAGCATGTTAATTAGGTTACATACGATTACAATGTCTGTCTTGCCGGGAGATTCTCCCTTAGAGGTTTGAAGAAGCAGGCTGCCATGTAGCTAGCTGCCCAAAGAACATGACCACCAGGCAAAGATCTGAGGGCAGCCTGTAGCTTCCAGCCAACAAGAAACTGAAGTATTCAGTTTTCAGTATACAATCCACAAGGAACTGAATGCAGCCAACAACCGTGTGAACTTGGAAGCAAATCCCTCTCCAGTTGAGCCCTTAGATAAGTCAGCTCTAGTCAACACCTTGATTGATGCCTTGCAGGGAGCAAAACTGAGCTGTGATTCATCACCCACAGTAATTGTGAGAAACTCAAGTATGTTTGTTGAAGCCTTTAGATTTGTGGTAGTTTGTTACACAGTAATAGATAACTGTACAAGGTTGTTGGCCTATTTAGATTTATTATAAACATACACGGTAGCAGTAAAGAAGATGCCCTCAAATTTGATGTTCTCAAATTTGAACTCATTACTTCACCTTTCATAGCTAGTGTCCATTCTTTAGCTCAGACTGAAATAGCCTCCAATAAATTATGCATAATTTAGATTAAATAGAGCCAAATAACATTTCAACTGTTAGCCACTCAACTGAGAAATATCACTAAGTAATTTAGTGGGAAATAATTATTTATGAGACAATATTTCTATTAAATGTCATTGACTTCTGAAAAATATTAGTTAACCATATTGCCCTTTAGTAATAATACACAATATTTCATGTACCATTGTTCTTGTTATTGTTCTCTATTTTGGGGGAATTTTTGTATAATATTCAAAGCAAAATGGTTTTTGTTTTCACCTAAGCGTTTATTAAATTAGCCTTTCTTTCTCAGGAAATGTTTGATTTATGTTTAAAGCTGTTCTGAGATACTGGCAAGAAAAGCAAGAATTTTGTGACAGTGTATTGTGAACAATATGTGTTTGACAGCGGGCATCATGCTTTATCTGAAAGGAAAGTTATTTGATTCTTGAAGTCAGTAATCAAAGTTCAATTGCATTTTCCATAGGAAAAACTTCCAGTAATAATAAAAATTGTTTAGAAATAAACATATATATCAAAGAAATAAATTCACTATTTAGAAATGCAGTCTACATAATGATACCACTATTAAATTCTGAAATTTAGACACTTTATGGTCCAAGCTGATGAACACTTTCCTCTTGAAATTATAGTGCTATATATTTTTTTTCCACCCTAGGAAAACGTTATTTAAAAAACACAGCAAAGGGGGGAACCTGGGTGGCTCAGTGGGTTAAGCATCTGACTTTGGCTCAGGTCATGATCTTGTGGTCCATGAGTTCAAGCCCCGTGTCGGGCTCGGAGCCTGGAGCCTGTTTCATATTCTCTCTCTCTCTCTGCCCCTCCCCTGCACATGCTCTCTCAAGAATGAATAAATGTTAAAAAAATTTTTTTAATAAATAAATAAATAAATATACAGCAAAGGAAACAGGGACATTTTCCAGAATCACACATATGTTTTCTATGAAGCCAACTTTATTATTTTTTAATGTTTATTTATTTTTGAGACAGAGAGAGACAGAGCATTAATGGGGGAGGGTCAGTGAGAGAGGGAGACACAGAATCTGAAGCAGGCTCCAGCCTCTGAGCTGTCAACATAGAGCCCGACATGGGGCTCGAACTCACAGACCGTGATATCATGACCTGAGCCTAAGTCGGATGCTTAACTGACTGAGCCACCCAGGCGCCCATATTAAGCCAACTTTAATTGTCTCCATAATTGTTATAAAAAGCAGTTATTCCACCTTCCACTTTGTAGGCTTAATTCCAAAGAGGCCCTGCAGTGCTCTAATCCATCCTTCTCTTTAAAAGAGTTCTGTGTACAAACCCTTAGAGACACAAAGATGTCCCTTACTGAAATAATGTTTAATGCTGAATAAACATGTTATGCATCTTTAATGATATGATTTCAGATAATTAATCCTCAAAATTAAATACTAAGTTATGGTTCTGCATATGTTATCTTAATGAAAGCATTTTAATGATCTTAGGTCATGCATTAAAAACAATTTTTTTTACATTTTTATTTATTTTTCAGAGAGAGAGGGAGAGACAGAGCACAAGTAGGGGAGGGGCAGAGAGAGGGGGAGACACAGAATCTGAAGCAGGCTCCATCCTCTGAGCTGTCAGCACAGAGCCTGACGAGGGGCTGGAACTCACAGACCTTGAGATCATGACCTGAGCTGAAGTCAGATGCTTAACCTACTGAGCCACCCAGGCACCCCTTAGGTCATGCATTATTAGAAAAGTTGGACAGTTTATAAGCTCTCTTCTTGTAAAATGAGTGGTCTTGTGAAAACTTATTTCATGGACCACAGCTGAGGTGTGCTGTTAGCTGACTGTGGTTTTTCCTTCCCTCAGTTACCCAGTGCCTTCAAACTGCACCCCCTTCACATTCCATTCCTTCAAAAACTCTGCTCCTAGGAAAATATCCAATTTTTTAGAGAAAACCTGTAAGTCCTATCCTGCCTTCTCCAAACTACTCTCTTTCCTAGCTGTGGTAATTACTCTCTAGGGCAAACTTGGTCCTGAGGCATTGAAACACAAATTTATCTCACCCCATTTAAGAGCAAATAACAACTCCTCAAAGCAAACTATAACATCTGAGAAGCTTAAGGGTCTTTCTCCTCACTTGAAATTTTTGTTTGAGTAAGACTCATTTTAGTAGATGATACATATATACATACTACATACGTATGATACATATACATATATATGTAATGATACATATATATACATCTATGTATCTATCTACCTATGTATAGATGGATATATACATACATATTTTTGGTGAGGAAGATAACTGATTGTCTTTATTTTTAGTAAATTTCTCTGCAAATCTTTTGTCTCTTTATTAGTTCACACCTTTGAATGTATGATAATTTATGTACATATTTCTTCCCTAACCCACTCTTTCCCCACACACATGGAGAAGTAGTCTTATAGACTGTATTTCTAGATAAAAAATATGTTAGCTATCCATATCAGACTTGTAATAAAAATGCAAAAATGTAAAAGGATTTTCCTCTCAGAAATGAAAATTATACTCTTAATATAATCTCTGAAAAATCAAATTTAAAGAAAAGTCTTTTTTTTTTTTTTTTTTTTTTTTTTTGGTTTCTTTTACCACCTAAAACTAAATACCATATTCTGGTTTCCCCAGCATGTTCCTTTTTCCATGTGAAGAACAAATCAAGTGTAAATGTGTGATAGTTGGAAGTTTCCACTTATAAAACTCTAATTTTCTTGACAGAGATGTCCTATAGTCAGAAATTTGCTTGCAATACATTTAATAAATTGAAATAGCAATTGCTTTTTCTTGAGTTCTGCCAGAAGCTCAACATGTAGGTATACATAATTCACTCCTAGCAGGAGCTAAATTTTGGAACTATAAGAACAAGATGAGCAAACCTCAAATGTCTAACTGTAGTGAACAGGAAGATTGTTTTGGAAGAAAATATAGTAAGGAGAAATGAAAACCGAGCAGGTACCTTGCAGAAAATACATATACTGGCTACATTTTGATGAACTGCTTTTTCTCTGTAGGGTTTTTATCCTTCCCCCTCCCCCCCCCTCACCAAATCAGGCAGTAGTTTTAAATTTTTTAATTTCCTAGGTGCTCCTGGGGGGCTCAGTCGGTTAAGCATCCAACTTCGGCTCAGTCATGATCTCACAGTTTGTTCGAGCCCCGCGTCAGGCTCTGTGCCAACAGCTCTGAGCCTGGAGCCTGCTTCAGATTCTGCGTCTCCCTCTTTCTCTCTGCCCCTCCCCGACTTGCTCCAGGCCATGTGCCTCTCTTTCTCTCAAAATTAAATAAACATTTTAAAAAATGTAAATAAATAAATATTTTTAAAAACTTCTTTGTTTACTGAGAAATGAAATTTTCTTTACATCTTTTTTCCCCTCTTAATCTTTTTGGAATAGCTTCATGTTTTGTATACATTTATCAGCAGGGATACCTTCTATGTCTCCTCTTTACACATGTTACACTTCATGCTTCTTTCTTTGGTCATTCTACTCTTCTCCTACAGACACATGCATACGTACACATGTACACACATAAAAATACATGCATATATATCCATTAGTTAAAAGAAAAGTATTACCAACCAATATAACTTCTGTTGAATGTGTTAAATGGTCATGAGGGAGGATAAAAATCTTTGAATTCTTCAAAGATCTATGATTCTGCAGAGTTGTTGGAATAAGAATAGTATTGTACTTCCCATAATTTTCAGATAGTTTCTAGCCATGCCCCGTATACCCTTATGACAGGACCTCCCTGAACGATGCTACAAACTAGTATCTATAATATAGATAATTTTTCGATTTTATTACTTAAAGTTGAAAAAGATAAAAGACCACAAGACGCTGGAAAGGAAGCCTAGACTAAAATCATAATAAGAAAAACAGGAAATAGGAACAGAACATGCATTTCGAAGGTTTTGCATATTATTTATCATATTATTACATAAGTTTCCTCTAAGTTGGAAAGCTTGCTCTTATCAGGTAATTAAACAAACAAATTTATAAATGGTCCATTAGAATCTGGGAGGCAAGTTTAAGCTTATAGCTATGGGAGCATTCTAAAGCTTTTATAGCTTTGTTATCCATATGGTACCACTGGCCACATGTAGCTATTTAAATCCAAATTTAATCAAATCAGATCAAATAAAAAAAATTCAGTTCTTCAATCACACAAGCCAAATTTCAAGTGCTTCATAAGAGTCCATGAGGCTACTGGCTGTTTTATTGGAGGCTGCAGATACAGAAATTTTTCATCATTGCATGATGTTCTATTTATCAGTATTACTTTATAGATACAACCTGTGTGTAACAGGAGGCAAGCAGTGATGATTTATAAACACATGCAGAGAAACCAAGCTATCTCCTTATGGATTGTGGGCAGTACAGTAGAAACTGCTAGCTGTTCCTTATATCTCTCTTTCCCCCCCGATGTTGAGCTGGGCATATAATTGTCCAGAATAAAGGCCATGTCCTCCAACCTCATTTATAGCTAGGTCAAACATAGATATAAATAGAAGTGTTATAGGTCAAATTCCTGGAGTTGTCCATTAAAGACAGCAGACTCTAATTTTTGGTCCATTTTCCTGGGCCCTTTCTTCTAATATGCTACCTGAATGTGAATAATGTGTTCCAAACCCTACATGCCATATTCAACTATTAGAACAATAATACCCAATAGGGTTGCTGAAGCAGTAAATGGAGAAAAGCCTGTATTTCTGGGGACCTCATGGAGCAAAGCCATCAATACCAGCCTGGAACTGCCCATATCCCGACTTTTATATAAAAAAGAAATACATTTCATTTGATTTAAGCCTCTGTACGTGTTAAGTCTCTAGCAGTAAAATATAAACCAAAAAATGACTCTGATTACATTGCCTATGACCGACCATTTTTGTTTCTGGACCTTTTCGTTTGTTTTCATATTTTTGGCAAGATGGGAAATATATTTTGAAATGGTTTTATTGCAAAACCCACTGGATTTCTATCTCACATTTCCCTCTTTTTTTTTTTTTTAATACCAGAGGAATTACAGCAAATTCCTTTGTGCTGTCTTTCGATATGTTGTACCTTTTTTTATCACTATGCTTTTTGATTTTAATGTCTCCTCTTGGCAGTTTGTAAGTACCTAAAGGATGGGTCTAATATTTATTTGTCTTATCCTCTATCATACGGTGGCCACTTGATGTGTGCCATCAGGAGGAATCAAAGGAGGAAGGAATGACTAGCTGGGTAAGAGTGGGTCATGATCTGCCACAAGGTAATATGGTGATGAATGAATAGGGGGATTGTGATGTCTTAAGTGAACTAGAACTCAGACACTTAGATCATTTCTTAGATAGAAACCACATGGGTAATCCTAAAAATAGCCTGTCTTTCAGTATCACAGTTGGATGAAATCACATATGAGAATTTCCCTATGGCTTATTCACACAGCTCCTAATAAGAACACAGTCTTAGAGATGAGGTTTTTAAATAACAATCAGAATGCTCTGTCCTTTACAGTTCATACGTATACCTCTTTACGTGAGTTCAAAGGAAGCACAAGTTATGTAATTGGAAAATCAGAGAGCTGTTATGAGAACTTGGAATAGGTACAAGAATAATGATGTTGGGGCGCCTGGGTGGCGCAGTCGGTTAAGCGTCCGACTTCAGCCAGGTCACGATCTCACGGTCCGTGAGTTCGAGCCCCGCGTCAGGCTCTGGGCTGATGGCTCAGAGCCTGGAGCCTGTTTCCGATTCTGTGTCTCCCTCTCTCTCTGCCCCTCCCCCGTTCATGCTCTGTCTCTCTCTGCCCCAAAAATAAATAAACGTTGAAAAAAAAAATTAAAAAAAAAAAAAAGAAGAATGATGTAATTTAAATATATATGTATATTATGTATGGGGGATTTGTAGACATTTAAAATTATTCATGGATTCATGGATATTTATTTAATATTTTGGAGTCTAATCTATTACTAGTTTACATATTATTTTGTTCATATTTTTCCAGGCTTGGACATGGCAAGCTCTTTTAGTTGGCTCCTGTGGCCTTTCAACATATCACCATCATTGTGGCTTTTTTTTTTTTTTTTTTTTTTTGAGAACTCCTTCACTTTCTGGCATGAAAAGGGACTTATTTTGTATATTTGCTGTATATTTTCTGTCTCAGTCCTAGAAATAACCATGTTGTAATGTTTTGTTTGTTTGTTTGTCTGTTTGCTTGTTTTTAGTAGAAACCAAGGTATAAGTGCTAAGTGTAATCACTGCTACCGTGGTAAACTTGCTTCTAGGCCCTCTCTGCTGACAGAGGAAGCAATATATGTACATATACTAACCTGTATATCTATACATAACTATGAGTATTTCTGTCGGTAAGGCTTTCTATGTATGTCAAATTAAACATGGGTTGAGACTTATGTCTTCATCTTGAATCCGTTACCACATGGATTATCATACCCTCCTCCCGTTGCTTATCTCTGTCCTCCCCCTTCTAATAGTGAAACCTGGTTCCCACTACCGGTCATCCATTTCCTGAACTCTTTAATTCTTCCGTATATGCATATACAGCAGTATCAAAACTGTTAATCTGTTCTACATTGAGAAACAATTTTGTTAACTAGAGTACAGTGCTTACGCACAGTTCTTTTTGCCTTTAGTCTTCCAGACTTCACTCATTTCCAACATTACTTTGGTCACCAGCTTTTCCCCCATACCACATCAGTGAGGATATGTTATATATTTTTTTTAAATTTTTAATGTTTATTTATTTTTCAGAGAGAGACAGAGCGTGAGTGGGGGAGGGACAGAAACGGAGGGAGATACAGAATCCAAAGCGGGTTCTAGGCTCTAAGCTGTCAGCACAGAGGCTGACGCAGGGCTCGAACCCACCAACTGTGAGATCATGACCTGAGCCCAAGTTGGATTCTTAACCGACACAGCTACCCAGGCGCTCCTCTCATAAATTTGCAATACACTTTTTCATATTCTTCATTCCATCCTGGGACCCTGCAATCTCCTAAATACTTTTTTAATTTGCATTTATTAAGCTTCACTCATTGTGTTGTAAAATTCTATGGGTTTTGATAATACATAGTATCATGTATATACGATTATACTATCAAATAGAATAGTTTCACTGTCCAAAAAATTCCCCTGTGCTCCAATGTGTTCAACCCTCAACCCTTCCGCTGAATCCCTGGTAGCCACTAATCAATTTACTGTGTTAATGTCTTTTCCAAATGTCCAATAATTGGAACTCTACAATATGTGGTCTTTTCATACACATTTTTTTCACTTAGCAATATCCATTTAGTGTTCATCCATATCTTTGCCCGGTTTGAGAACTCAGCGCTCATTTTCTTTCTTCTTCTTCCTCCTCCTCCTCCTCCTCCTCCTCCTCTTCTTCTTCTTCTTCTTTTTTTTTTTAGAGAGACAGAGAGAGACAGAGAGAGAGAGAGATCTCACGAGAGTGAGATCATGACCTGAGCCAAAATCAAGATTCAGATGCTTAACCCACTGAGCCACCCAGGCGGCTCCTCAGTATTGAATAGTATTCTGTTTATTTGTTCACCCATTGAAGGACTACTTGTTTCCTCCAGTTTTTAGAGATTATGAATAAAGCTGCTTTAAAACATCTGAGTGCCAATTTTTATGTGCACACAATTTTCAGATCAGTTGGGTAAATGCCTAGGATTGTAATTGCTGGATCTCATGGTAATATTGCTTTCAGCTTGCTAAGAAACTCTCACCGTGTGGTCTGGAATGGCTACGCTATTTTGCATTCCCACCAGCAGTGAATAAGAGTTCAAATTGCTCTTCACCCTCACTAACAGCTGGTATGAACTATCATTTTATTATTTTCAAATTTTAGACATTCTAAAAGGTGTGTACCGGTATTTAATTATTATTTTAATTTATAATTCACTATTGAAAAGTAATGTTAGGACTCAACATTTATTTTCCACCTGTAATGTAACATCTTTGGTGAGGTGTCTATTTAGGTATTTTTCTCATATTTAAATTAGACTATTTATTTCTTTTTGAGATTTAAGAATTAAATATTTTGAACATTAGGTCCATTAGTAGATACACGTTTTGCAAAAATTTTCTCCCAGTCTGTGCTACTTCTTTCACTCTATTAACATTTTCTTTCCCAGAGCAAATTTGATTAATTCTGTTTGTCAATATTTTATCAATTGTGTCTTTGACTTTGCATCTGAAAATTCATCACCACCCTCCAAATAAGTATATATTCTCCTAGAAATCAAATACATTCTTCTAGAACTTTAGAGTTTTGCATTTATCATTTAAATCCGTAATCCACATGAGTTATTTTTTTGTATCTAGAAAGGTCTGTATCTCAATATATTTATAATTATTATTTTATTAGGAATGCCCAATTACTCCATCACCCTTTATAGGAAAGACTATTCTTTCTCCATTGATTTGTCTTTGCTCCTTTATCAAAGATTGTTTTAATATATCTGTGTTGGCCTATTTCTAGGCTCTCTACCACAGTCCATTGCACATGTGTCTATTCTTTTAATCAATAACACACTGTCAGTATAACTATAGCTTTACAGTGAATCTTAGGGTATTATCATGATGGGTTTTTTTAAATGTTATACACTTTAGAATTCATTCGATAATATTTCAGAATTTTTCCATCTGTGTTCATGGATGCTATTTGTCTCTCCTTCCTTCTGATGGTCTCCATCTGTTTTTGATAGTAGAGAAATGCTTGCCTCAAAGAATGAAATTGTAACTGTTCCCTCTTTTTCTACTTTCTGGAAGAGATCATGAAGAATCAGTATCACTTATGGCTTAAATATAAACTTCACCAGTGAGGTATGCCCAGGTGGCTCAGTTGGTTGAGTGTCCAACTCTGGATTTCGGCTCAGGTCATAATCTCAGGGTTTGTGGGATCAAGCCCTGTGTCAGGCTCTGTGCTGATGGTGTGGAGTCTGCTTGGGATTCTCTCTCTGCCACTCCCCTGATCAATCCCTCTCTCTTTCTCAAAACAAATAAAATAAACTTTAAAATAAAATAAAATACAATTCACCAGTGAGACAAACTGGGACAGATGCTTTCTTTTTTGGAATATATGAATTTTTTATTCTATTTCTTAAACAGATAAATAGTATTTTGTTATCTATTTCTACTGTGTGAGTTATGATAATTTTGTCTTTCAAAGAAATGGCCCCCTTTATGTAATATTTCAGATTATAGGGCTATATAAAAAAAACTGTATCAGGGCGCCTGGGTGGCTCAGTCGGTTAAGCGTACGACTTCGGCTCAGGTCATGATCTCGCGGTCTGTGAGTTCGAGCCCCGCGTCAGGCTCTGTGCTGATGGCTCAGAGCCTGGAGCCTGTTTCAGATTCTGTGTCTCTCTCTCTCTCTGACCCTCCCCCGTTCATGCTCTGTCTCTCTCTGTCTCAAAAATAAATAAACATTAAAAAAAAATTAAAAAAAAACTGTATCGAATACAGTTTTACAACATTCCTTCATCACCCATTAAATAAATGTCTACTGGGTTAGTAGTGAAGGACCTTGATTTATATAGATATTGGTAGTTTCTGCTTCTTTTTTTTTCTAGTTAGTGTGGTTAGAGGTTTATCAATCTTACTGAGCTTTACAAATAACCAGTTTCTCATTTTATTGATTTTCTCTATTGTTTTCCTATTTTCAAATTGTTTTCTAAGCTAAATTTTATTTTTTCTCTTGATTTAGATGTTAATTGCACATCTTTCTCTAGTTTCCTAAGTTAGAAGATTAATGATTTAGATCTTCTATTGTAAAATATGCATTCAACATTATAAATTTTCCTCTAGACATACCACAAATTTTGGTAAGTTGCATTTTCATTTTAAAAGAGCTAAAAATATTTTAAAATTTCTCCTAATACTTCTTCCCGGACCTATGTATTCTTTAGAATCATATTGTTTAATCTCTAAATATTTGGGGATTTTTAACTTATTTTTACACAATTAATTACTATTTCAATTCCATTGTTGTCTGAGAACATATTTTGCATATTTTCTATTCCTTTAAGTTTGTTAATATTTGCCTTTCTTTTTTTTTTTTTTTTTTTTTTTTTAATTTTTTTTTTCAATGTTTATTTATTTTTGGGACAGAGAGAGACAGAGCATGAACGGGGGAGGGGCAGAGAGAGAGGGAGACACAGAATCGGAAACAGGCTCCAGGCTCTGAGCCATCAGCCCAGAGCCCGACGCGGGGCTCGAACTCATGGACCGCGAGATCGTGACCTGGCTGAAGTCGGACGCTTAACCGACTGCGCCACCCAGGCGCCCCTATATTTGCCTTTCTACACCAAATCTTATCATTACTTTTTGAAATATTTTTCTTCTCTATTCTCTTTCCTTCTGCTGGTATTCCAATTATGCATGTTACATTGGTAGTTTGCCTGCCAACTTGAAATATTTGATGGGTCTAAGGAATATTACGGTTTCTTTTTCTTGTGGCAAATATAGGAGTGATGACTCTCACAATGTTTGCATGTTGGAGTTGAAATAGGAAGTCTTTTGAATGTTTTAGGAATCAATTATATAGGAAGCTACACCATGCCTTGTATTTCCTTTTATTGCACAAATATGTAGGGAGAAGGCATGTCATTCTATCATTTGAAAATCTTTCAGTTCGGTCCAGTAATAGGAGGTATTTTAGCTCAAGGAGATGTGCAATCATGAGGGATGATGTCCTGTGACTTAAACCTAAATTTATTGTCATGAAGAATACTATTTATGAATATTGGATTCGGGTCAGCCTTAAAAGTTACTTATGTTTTCAAGAAACAAAACAGTCAAGATCCAGGACACAGGGTTTGATGTAAAAAACAAAGCCTAACAAAACACAAACTGGTTGGAATATTCGTTGAGCCACTTCAAAGATGAGTTGCTCTGGAAAAATTGAGCATCCTCTTTTTTGTGGAATTTTTTTAATAATAGAAACAAGAAAATATACGTGGCACATAGAAATCATTCAACGTAAGCAATGATGATGATTCTAATGGTGGTGATACAGTTTCCTTGGTGTTTCTATAATATCAAGCTCATGTCACAGAAATCGTTAGATGTCACAGTGTCTCTTATAAACCTCTATAGTCCATTACTAAGAGTTCTACAAGAAGTACTCTTTAGAGGATAGGGACAATTCTCATCGTTGTCCTTTGGGAATAGTGAACTAGTATACATCTAATTGTTAATGCAGCAAATGAGCACAAAAATTTTCAACTAATTAAGTTTGTGGACAGAGGTTCTCTTGAAGGCTTTTAGAGAGCATTTGATTATATTTTATTATAATACGGGTGTTTGTTAAATCATCTTCTAATGAACAATGACCAGTGAATTACTGGTCTCATTTGAGAAGGAATTTTCCAAAGCATGGCTCATCTATGCAAGAGATATTTATTGAGAGACAAATGTGCACTCTTGGGGACGAAAGGTAGGTGAGATAAGGAGATAATTTCTGGAAGCACTGGTATCTAAGCCTAAATGTCACTTCTTTGACAAGCCCTCATGAAACCCCAAACTAAACAAGGTCCCTGAGCTATAACTCCACAGCTCCTTTCATTTTATTTTCCTCTCTACCACTTACTGTTGGCAATTATGTCACAAGATTAGGTTTCTAATTCTCTCATAGACTAGCTATACAGCACACTCCTACCACTTTAAAGCCTTAAAAAAAAAAAAAACAGAAAAAATGGTTAGCATGGAGATATCAAAATATTAGCTATTTTGGTAAGGCTTTAGTGGGTTTATGACTTTCCTGTAAGTAATAGGAGTGGCAGAAATTATGCTGCATTGACTTCCAAGGCTACTTCAGAAAAGGTGATGCAGTGCTCGCTTCGGCAGCACATACACAGGAAAGGTGATGCAGTCTTCCGCTTAGTTTACTCAAGCTCCCACAGTTGAAGTTCTAACTACCCTAAGGCCATGCCTCACAGAAAAGCCACATGTTGGTGCTTCAGCCAGTATACTTTCTTTTCAGCCTCCAAGCCTAGATGTCAGTCCTGTAAATGGATGAACCTTCAGCTACTTTCAACCCCCAGCCTTGCAGCCTTTGCAGCTGAGGGCCCAAATAATTTGTAACAATGTCAAGCTGTCCCTACTATATATCCTTTCTAAATCCATGAGCCTCACAATTCTTGAACATAATATGGTTGTTGTTTTAAGTCATTATGTTTGGACACAATTTGTTATACAGCAATAGTAACTGTAACACAGAGGATAATGGAGAGATCCAAGAACACTTCAATTTGGACAAAAAACTAACTCAATAGGAATTTAGGGTTCACATGATGGTCTCTGATTCAGAGTCTAATTGCATACAATACGATCCATATAATGTTTCATATATCTTAAGCATTATGCTAATGAATTTATATGCATAATCTCATACAATTCTCAAAACTCTACATTTATGTACTGTAATTATCTCTATTCAAAAATAAATAAGTAAACAGAAGCTCAGAGAGGTAAAGTAACTTGAGTGTCACTGATACAGCAAGACCTCACAGGCACCAATGGAAAGCCCTGAAGTTCTAAGGCCCTTCTGAATTGTCCCAAGTTCAGACCTTTACATCCTGTGTCAACCAATGATTGGGTGTGGGTTTCTCCAAAGAATCCCCTTAATTCACATAAAGGTCAACAACAGGGTACACTGTGATATGGTGATAGAAATCAGGAGAAGTTTTCCAGCTGGTAGAAATATTGACCAGAAGGGGAGACAGTATGCTTCTGGGGAAATCTATGCTGGTCGGTTTATTGACCTGCGTTTTGGTTACAGGAATGCATTTGGCTTTTGAATATTCACTGAGCTACACACTAGTAACTTGTAAACTCTTTTGTATGTATGTCCGGCTTCTTTTTTTTTTCCCAAATCTGCGCAAATTGTGATTACCTATCATTACAAAGTTGAGTTTATTCCAAGCATGCAAGGTTGGTTTAAAATTTTTAAATGTATTACTACCATTCACCAGACTAGCAGAATGAAGGAGACAAACCCCAGGCGATCATTTCAATAGATGCAGTAAAAAACATTTGATAAATATAATTGTTTTAAACAAGGCATTTGATAAGCTTTATCTTCTCACAAGAACTTTTGGACCATCTCTTAGAAATACTCTTCTCTAATTGCATTTTCCTCTTGTTTCTCTTCATTCAAGATTCAAATTCCGACAGAAAATCTGATTGGCATTCTTCTGGTTATGTTCACACTCCCCTAATGATGTAAGTTACCCTGGTCCCTGCTGCACAAAAAATGGACTAAATGTTAAAAACTAAGCAAAAACAAAAGATGATCACTTCAAAGTTTATTTCCATAAATATTCATTTGAATAAATCAATGGACTACCAGGTTCAAAGGCACAGATTCCTAAAACTAAATTTCATATATTCTGAGTTACAAATGGTTCAACTGTTATTGGAAAGAAGGATATAAGTGAGCAAATTACTGGATATAAAAAAAGCAGAGGTAGACAAGAACCAGATCTCAATGACTTGTTAGCCCACGCTGGTAATATAGATTTAATTCTAAAACACTAGGAAATCACTGAAGCATTTAAAGCAGAAGGGACAGGAACTAATGTGTGTTTTAGTTAAGAAAGGATCATGCTGGTATCTGTGACAAGAATGAATACAAGAAAGAACCTGAGGCACAGAGATTAGTTGTAATAATCCAGGTGAGAAATGAAGAGGACCTGAATTAACTGGTATGGAATGAAAAGACAAGGATAGATTTAATTGCAATTTTGAAGGCACCTTTCATAAATCTTAGTATCTACCTGATTACACAGAAGTAAGGGAGGATGAAGCCTCAAGACTGAAGGGTAGCAGACTGGAGGGTGAGTCTAGTTACCAACCGAGGGGATATAGAAGAAGGATGGGTAAATGGGAAATGGTAAAGATAATGAATCCATTTGATCCACTTTAAGCTTTCTGTTGATCATTGTGCTGAACATGTTCAGTAGGAATCTGGATATACGGGTCTGTTTTGAATTTAAGTATAAACTATCAGAAAGTGGTAAACAACTATTTAAACTGTTACTTTAGTTTGGAACTCCTTTCCCTAATCCTTTTCTCCTTGAAAACATCTATTTTTTTCTTAAAGAATATGTTCAAGCATCACTTCTGAGGAGCTTTACCTGTCATGACTCCCCAGCCAAAAGAGACAATAGGGGCCCTTTCTACTCTTCTCTACTGTGTTTTCCTTAGTACATCCAGAGCGGTCTACATTTGACTCTAACAAGGAAATTAGCATAGTGATTGATTTATACTCATCCAAAGTTCAAACTCTATAAGGGCAAGGATTTGGTATATCTTCTCCAAACTGAATTTTTAAGGCCTAGCACTTGTCTTCCTAGATGGTGGGAAATGATAAATATTTGGTGAAACAATGAAATAATAAGTGAATGAATCTACGAACAAAAACAGAGATTCTATAGCAGCCTGTTACCCTCAGTACTTCTAATGCGTGGCACATAATAGGTACACAATAAATAATTTTAATGATGAAAGACCAATAACTACAAAATTCCTTATGTTCCATAATAAATTCATAAATATGCATGCATATTCTATTATTATAAAATCCAACACTGTCTCCCTTTTGCTAGAAACACGATACACACACACACATTTTAGCTGGAGGAATGCACTGAACTTTGTGCATCATATTTTAATAATATACATCATATCAGGCATGTATGTTATAGTCTTCATGCCCTTATGCATAATTTGCTCATCATTTCAGGGCACTAGAATTTTGCAACATTCTTTTGCACTCCATTGCAACACTGGCCACTAATAGATGCTCTACTCTTTTCTTCATTATTTTACACTTTAGCTATCAATAATATTGAGAAATAATGACAAGTAAAAAGCTAAATGGCATTCTAATTCACTCTGGAAGCGGCTCTTTAAACACTCATCCTATGGCTAATGCACCATAAGGGGAAATGTACAGCAGGTGTTGTATTTCCTAGACGTTGGCATTGGCTAGTCATTTAATCTTGCTACATTTACATGCACAATCCTGATTTTATCTTTCTACATTCTTGTTGTGGTGGAAGACTGTTCATATATGGTATTATATGAGACAATGCGTGTGTTTGCAGATAAAACAGTGCTGGGGAAAAATATACTGAGTATAATTAACTTTCTAAGTAAAATGCCTCTTAGTTCTATTAGAATTTTAAAATGGGAATTCATAGTGATATTCATCAAGACCATTATAAATATAATGGTCTTTAAAAGCAAAGGATACTGCTTTCACATTATTTTGTTATCATGCCTCAAGTTCTAAATTTGAACATCATGTTAGGTATCACATCTTTATGAAATTTTATTTCTTTAATTCTTCTTATGTTCTTTGTGTCAATCACTGAAAATTCAACAGTAATGATGCTTATTTCAAATAGCCTTTATATCTTTTCTGTAGCTTTTAATCTCTTGGTGGCTAGTAAAATATATATCAAAGCTTCTTTTGAGTTATATTTTATATAAGAATCAATATGGCTCAAAATGAAGCCATATGAGTAGAATTCAAGGCTTTAGTTGAGAAGCTTTGAAATAAAGATTTTTGCTCCTAAACTTTTTTTTTCTCTTCATATATTTTCAGAGTCATATAATTTGTTCTGTGGGACTGAATTTGCAGCAATCAACTCTCCGTGTGGTATTTCTCTATCAAAAAAAGACTTACATGGGAATAATTATTTCCAAATTGTTTCTTGGCTGAAATTATTATGTTTTTCTTAAATAGGAGGTAAAATAATCTAGTGAAATTGGTACCTACTCTGTAATCAGAAGTATGAATTTAAAGCACAGAATAAGTAATTAATGATATTAACTTATGGAAGCTAATTAACCTGTGAACCTCAGTTACTTACCTATAAACTTGTACAATCGATTATATCACATTATAAAAATTAAATGAAATATCATTAAAAAATACTACCATAGTGCTAATTATGTGCCAGAATGGATTCTAAAGGTTTTACATATCTTAATATTTATAAATCACGTGTATATTTACACATACAATTTTTAGGTTAGAGTCTCGTACACAGAATCAGAATAAAAACAAGTAGCCCAATAAGGAAAGTTTATGACATTTTGAGCCTGTGAATCACAGGAGAAGAAAATAATATGATCAATGTTGCTTGGAAAATGAAAGACCAAATCTAATTGCATTTTTTTCAACATTAGGTAGGTTTATAGCATATAGTTCTTGCTGTTCACAAGTGATCCTTAGGTACCATGAAAATTAACAATTATTGATTCTTTGATATAACTCATCTAGAGAGTCTAAAAACTCCCAAGTGGCTCAGAATGCCCCATAGGACAAACAGGTTAATTTAGGATGAGGCTGGCAAGTAATTTTAATGCAGATTTCCTAAAGACTTCTAATACTTCCTCTTTGCATAACTGTGAGTGGCCAGAGTGTGGCTGAAAACAAGAAAACAAACAAGAGGCCTCTTCCTGGTTAGCAGGTTTGTGAATAACACCCAGAAAAAGAAACGCTCCTTCCAGCCTTCCAAGGTGGGACTGGTGAAGATAATAATTCAATTATGAAAATTTCCAAAGATTTAATTTTTTTTTTGAGATGGATCCAAAGAATATATGTGAAAACTTGTAAAATTTCACACCCAATTATTTTAAAGACGGGATCTGGTTATCAAAATGTCATAATTACAAGGATTAGAAATCCCCTTTCTCTTTTCTTTTCCTGAGGAATTTCAAGATCCATCTAAAGCAATAAAAACTGTTGTAATATCATTTTTATACAGCCTGTTCCTTATTATTCATTATTAGGGATTTATACCTGCCTTTGACTCCTGTCTGAGAATTTTTGATTAATTGCTGAGCAATTATCTTCTTTAGCAATAAAGAAGAAATGATAAGGATGAGAGGTGTAACTCAAATTAACTATTTTTCTTTTCACTAATTTTTAACACTTTCAGCAATTTCTGTTGCTAAATGGTCTGAGCTTCCACTTAATGCTGCAAATCAGCACTCTCTAGCAGATGTTAACAGAGATGGTAATAGTTAGACTGAGGCAAATAACAGTGTTCCCATGTGCCCACAATCTTATTCCTGAATAAGTTTTTAAAAACATAGAAATTGAGGGTCAGTTTTCTCAGTGTATTTCCAAACAGAATAGAAGCATAAAATGTCGAGCATTGATAACAACGATCCAAGGTCAATTTGACCTGCCGGTGTTGTAGAACCTGAAGGGAAAGTGATCCCCTCCTCCCACTTGACTGTGCACACTTCACACACAGAGTAATCTCTTTGCACAAAGTCTTATTACATCCAACATAGAAAAGACCGAGTTGACAGGATCAAAGCAATAATCCTACAAAGCAAGGAGAAAAAACTAAAATTATGCTAGCTTAAATCAAAATCATATTGTTGTTATGAACTTTAACTAGAGAAATGTGATACAGAGAAAAACCAACTACAGCTATTGGTGATCGAAGGCAGTAAGGTTCTGCCTTTTGATGGGAACATGTCAACCCATGACTGACCATTGGTAAATAAGAATGAAGCATAATGTGTGCAGACAACAGAAAGTAAGAGAAAATCTGCGACAATTCCAAGGAGGTAGGACCTCTCTAAAATACTGATGTAGGCTTAAAGAATATAGAGAGAGCCACACCTGAATAAATTCTAGATGATCTGGGTAGAAATTATCTGTCTAGTATATACATACTAGTTTTTGAACCCCAATTTCCTCATTTGTAAAATAGTGTAGATAACAACATATATTATCTTAATATTTTTGTGTGAGGTTAAAGCAGTAGGTATGGATGCAGATGTATAATGTTTGTGTTTTAGTGAGAATGAGGTACTGTAGAACACAATTGAATACATTAAATACAACCAAATCTGTAATCAAATGAAATATTATTACCGAAATTTTGTTTTTTAATTTACTAGAATTATGAACAAAATCTGATTTTTAAATCTCTACTGGGGCACCTGGGTGGCTCAGTCCGTTAAGCGTCCGACTTTGGCTCAGGTCGCGATCTCATGGTCAGTGAGTTCGAGCCCTGCTTCGGGCTCTGTGCTGACAGCTCAGAGCCTGGACCCTGCTTCAGATTCTGTGTCTCCCTTTCCCTCTGCTCCTCCCCCATGCATGCTCTCAAAAATGAATGAATGTTTCTCAAATGAATGAATATTTCTCATGCTGTTTCTCAAAAATGAATGAATGTTAAAAAAAATTTTAAAAACCATCCCTAATTTTATTGGTGTGAAAGCAACTATGTCTTCATATCTCAAATTTTTACTAAAATATGGAACTATCACTATTTTTGCATTTTTTTTAAAAAAACACTAAGTGATAAAGTCAGATCTACCATTATTTAAGGACATCACATATTTATTTAAAAAGGAACCTAGTACAGATGAATAAACAACTTTGAAATTAACTGCCAATTAAAATAATTTAAAATCATCACATAATTGGGGTTTCACACACACTCTTTTGTATTTATAAGGCTTGTGTGTGTGACGGAGGGAGAGACAGAGAGAGAAGGAAAAAGGTTTGGCTTCTTTATTCAGTTGCAATGAATCCCTTTCCATCTGTCATGCCCCACATTATTTTTTATCAGCTGAATCAATTAGTTCATACAAAAGAAGTTATTGCCTAGCTTAGTTTTATTTCCTTACACACCCTCTTGAAAGGAATATGGTTTTACATGAATAAACCCCTTTCCTGAGCAAAACCCAAAATGTATATTTTTGCTTTTTACACTGAAGGGGAAAGCGCATACAGAGCACAGCATTATTTATTTGTGTTTGGTGTTTTGTTTGCCACAAAGCAACAATCATAAATAACAGCCAGTAGACGACAGAGACTCAGCCTTTAATAATATTGTTTGGGGAATACATCACCTAGCATTGAAAATGTCATATAAAATTCATATCCGTAGCTGTTTACAGAGGGAAAAAAGAACAGTTGCACTTTGCAATGCTAGCACAATTCTCCAAAACATTGAGAAAGATGCTGCGTGCTCTGTCTTTTTTTCACACTTATTTTTGGTATCCGGAGCTATGTTTCAGGGTTATATTGATTTTCGTTCTGGCTGTGGCTGATTAATGTTTCAGGAAAGAGTCTGGTGCATTAGTACAGAGCTGAATAGAAATATCAGTGCATTTTCTGAAGTCAAAGTGGGGCAGGAGTTAGACAAAACCGACTCACTTGCTGGTTTTATCTAGTAATGTGTACACACAATAAAATGAATCTTTAAAATTGACAACCACATGGACTGGTTAACAGGAAGCTTGACACTCTTTTCAACACTTGCTATTGTTATTAACGACCTGTCAGCAACTTCTGGCAACCAATAAAATGTCAGTGTTTTGTGAGAACCTTAGTGATCTTTTTTTTTTTTTTTTTTAAGATTTAATCTCTAGGTTAAGTGTGTTCACCTTATAAATTTGCTTCCCAGAAGGTACATTCTTCAGTAATTGCTTTTCCTTGATAAGGATTTCTCACTCATTACAGGAAAACTGCAAATGTAATAGTTAAGGGACGATTCCATTGTAGTAACATTTTTCATCCTGACCCTATTCCCAAGGTTGAGAAATTGCTCGTCAGTTTAATGTTTTCTATTTGCTTCTTTGCCAGCTGCGTTTTTCTATTTTAATAGCTCATTTTCTACCATCCACAATTCCCTTCCTCATATCAGCTTGGCTTTTTCATTATATGACTATTACATGATGCTCACAGATTTCTCTGAACCTATTAAAATGTCCAGCATATTGTCATCCAGATAAACAATCACACCTAATTAATGTGACTTGCAAACTCCCATTCATTTCTAAGAAGGAAATATATTTTGTAGAAATAATAGATAACCATTTTGACCCACTGGTTATTACTGGGCTTGAAATATTACATTTTATTATAAAATGTTAGTGATTATAGTGAATAAAAAATACATTTAATAAGACAAATTCTTAGTAATTCAGTTCAGCTGCAATCAAAGGTTATCTTAATTAGAACTTTGAAAGAAATAAACACTTTTGTTATCTTTGTTCTCACATGTACTAAAATTATACAGTTTACAGGGGACATGATTAAAAATTCAACTTAAAGATGTCTTTAATACTGTCAAAGACTAATAAACTTCAGAAAGTCTAGTAGTTATATAATGAGAAGCTGATTAGGCATGAATACTCCATATAATAAATACAAAAGGTCCCTAGCATCAAGGTCAAATGCATTTGCTTACCATACCCTTCAGTTCTATAAAACAATGCCACATGCTAGTTTGCTTGAAATGTAAATCAAGGGTTTTGTTTTACTGAAATTACTGAAAAGCTTTCATTTCTTAATGACCCCCAAAATACAAGTAATGTAACTTCTTATCCAACTCACATTTATCTAGCCTTAAAATAATGTTTCCTATTGAATGAGGTCCATTTTCTGTCTCAGAAACATCTCTTCTAGAGACCTGAAGTTTTGAACTGAACTAATTACTTTCTTGACATATTCCAAAATTCTTCACATGAGCGTCTTTTAGATTTACTGGAATCTCAATCTTCCTTTTTTGGGGGCATTGTTTTCTTATCGTTTATTGTCAGCTACCTTCTGAAAGGGACACAAGAAAGATCTGTATGGTCTTGCATGTCTGAAATATATTTATTTTGACTTCAGGCTTGATTATTCTTTGGCTGGGAATAAATAAATAACATTATTAAAAAGTCATTTAATCTGTGAGATTTGAGTGGTACTCATTCCATTGTTTTTTTTTATAAGGGTTTCTGAATCTTCTGTTACTATTTTATTGAGATAATTATAGACTCACATGAAATTGTAAAAATAATGCAGAAAAGTTTTGCACACTTTACCTAGTTTCCACAATAGTAACATTTTGCAAAACTATGCTATAATATCACAACCAGAATATGGGCATTGATATAATCCACCAATCATATTCAGATTTCTCCTGTTTTACTCATACTTCTGTGTGTGTATATGTTTGCATTAAATTCTATACCATTATATCACCTGTGTAGATTGCTGCTTCCACCTCCATAGTCAAGATACTGAATAGTTCCAATGCTACAAGTACCTTTCTACTGTGATTTTTATAAACACAACCTTCCTTCTACCTCTAGTGCTCCTGTCCCCAATTTCTGGACACTACTAATCTGTCCTCTAAAACTTTACCATTTTTAAAATGTTATCTAAATAGAATCATACAGTATGTACTCTTTTAGGATTGACTTTTTCATTAACCATAATTCCCTGAAGATTCATCCAAGTTTCTTGTGTGTCAGTAGGTTGTTCCTTTATCTAGTTGTGATGAACCATTCATCTGCTGAAGGATATCTGGACTGACTCCTTCTTTGCTATTGCAAATAAAGCTGCTCTTATCATTTGAATCAAGGTATTTTGTGTAAGCATAAATTTTCCTTTCTGTGGGAAAAATGTCCCTGGATACAAGTCCTGGGGCAAATGGTAGCAGCATGTTTACTTTTTTTAGACTCTATTAACTGTGTTCTAGATTGGTTGTACCATTTTATGTGGCCACGAGCAAAGTATGAGCAATCCAGTATCCACATCATTATTTGGTGGTGTCTTTATTTCTTACTTTAGGCATCTCAATATGCCTAGGTGAGGGCTCATCATGGCTTTAATTTGCATTTCTATAATGAACTAATGATGCAGAACATGTTTTCACATGCTATTTGTCATCTGTATATTGTTTTCAGTGGTAAGCATGTTCATTTCTTTTGTCCATTTTAATTAATTAATTAATTAATTAATTAATTTATGGAAGAGAGAGAGAGGGAGAGAGCAGGGGAGGGCAGAGTGAGTGGGAGACAGAGAATCTGAAGTAGGCTCCATGCCCAATGCAGGACTTGATCTCACAACTGACCGTGGGATCATGGCCTGACCCAAAATCAAGAGTTGGACATTGAACCAACTGAACCACCCAGGGGCCCCACTTTTGTCCATTTTCATACTGGATTTTTTTATGGTAAGTTTTTGGATTTCTATATATTCTAGATATTTGTGTTCTGTGGATACATGATTTGCAGATATGTTTTCCCAGTCTGTAGCTTTTCATTTTCTTCACATGGGCATTCACAGAGCCAATTTTTTTTTTTTTAATTTTTATGAGATCCAATTTTTTTATTCAATTTTTCCTTTTATGGATTATCCTATTATTATAAAATGTAAAAACTCTTTGCAAAGCCCGAGATCACAAAAATATTCTATTACTTTTTAAGTCTCTATTTTTATGTTTTACATTTAAATCTGCATTCCAAGTTGAGATGTTTTTTGTTTAAGGTATGGGATTTAACTTGCGGTTTCTTCTTTTGCCTATGGATGTCAAATTGCTTCAGGAACATTTGTTGAGGCTTTCTTTCCTCAATTAAATTGTTTTCCACTTGTGTTAAAAATCAATTGAGTGTATTATGTGGATACATTTCTGTTCTACTGATTTATGTGACCATCCCTCCATCAGTAATATACTGTCTTAATTATTATAGCTATATATTAAACTTTAATATTATCTAGAGTAATTCCTTCCAAGTTTCTTCTTCATCACAAGATATTTTAGCTAATCTGGGGCCTAGGAATTCATCTGAGGTAAGAACAAAATTGTCTATATCTACAAAAACCTTGCAGGGATTTTGATAGGATTTGCGTTAAACCTATGGTCCCATTAGGGAAGAACTGACATATTTAACGTGTTGAGTCTTCCAATTTATGAACACCACTTATCTCTACATTTACTGAGTCTTCTTTGATTTCTTTCACTGGCATTTTTTAATTTTCTGAATGTGTATCTTGTAATGTTTTGTTATATTAAGTGTATATCTAAGTTTAATTTTCTTTGGAGTGGTTATAAATGGCACAGTGGTTTGTTTTGTTTTGTTTTGTTCTGTGTTGTTTTGTTTTGTTTTATTGAGTGAGAGAGAGGGGCTAGGGGCAGAGAGTGAGGGAAACAGAGGATTCAAAGCAGGCTCTGTACTGACAGCAGATAGCCCAATATGGGGCTCAAACCCATGAAATATAAGATCATAACCTGAGCCAAAGTTGGATGGTTAACCAACTGAGCCACCCAGATGTCCCTGCATAGTGTTTTAATTTCTGTTTCCACATATTCATTGTGAGTAAACAGAAATGCCATTGATATTTGTGTGTTTATCTTGCCTCCCGCAGCCTTATTAAACTGACTTCTTGGTGCTACGAGTAATTTGTAGAATGCTTAGGATTTTTTTTAAATTTTTTTTAACGTTTTATTTATTTTTGAGACAGAGAGAGACAGAGCATGAAAGGGGGAGGGTCGGAGAGAGGGAGACACAGAATCTGAAACAGGCTCCGGGCTCTGTGGAGCCCGACGCGGGGCTCGAACTCACGGACGGTGAGATCATGACCTGAGCCGAGGTCGGTCGCTCAACCGACTGAGCCACCCAGGCGCCCCTTAGGATTTTCTATGTAGACAATTATGTTATCCACAAGTAGAGATAGATTTATTTTTTAATTTAAATCTGTATGGTTTTTTAGTGCTTATTTTATTTGAATTTTTATAGTATTCTATCACTAGAACTTACAGTACTATATTGAATAAGAGTGGTGAGAGCAGACATTTTTGTCTTGTTCCCAATCTTTGGGGAAAACATTTAGTCTTTCATCATTAAGTATGATAATAAATGTAAAGTTCTGTACATGTTTTCTTTCTTTCTTTCTTTCTTTCTTTCTTTCTTCCTCCCTTCCTTCCTTCCTTCCTTCCTTTCTTTTTCCTTCTTTCTTTTCTTTTCTTTTCTTTTCTTTTCTTTTCTTTTCTTTTCTTTTCTTTTCTTTTCTTTTCTTTCAAGTTAATTCCCCTGTATTCCTAAATGGCTAGAAGTTTAATCACAGATGAATATGAAATTTTGTCAAATTGCTGCTATAACATATCCATAAACTTGTTTGCTTAAAACAGCATGCATTTATTACCTCAGAGTTCTAAAATTCAGGGGTCTTAAAACAATTTGTTAGCAGAGAGTTTTCATTCTGGAAACACAAAGAAAAAAGATGTTGTCTTGCAGTTCCAGCTTCTAGAGGTCTCTTGCATTTCTTAGCTCATGGCCTCTTCCACTATCTTCAATATCAGGAGAACAGCATAATCAAATCTCTCTTTCAACTTCTCTCTTATCTCTCTCTCAGTCTCTCTGTGTCTGTCTCTGTGCTTGTCCTACCTTTGCTTCCATGATCACACTTTATTCTCCAACTTTGATCTTCCTACCTCAACTTCATAAAGATTCATGTGATTCTATTGGTCCTACTCAATAGTCCAGGATGGTCTCCACATCAAAATCATTAATGTAATCACACCTTCAAAGCTCCCTTTTCCATATGTTAATTTATTCATAAATTTGGGAATTAGAACATAGAGATCTTTGGGGAGGAGGCATTACTTTGTCTACTGTAGATCATATGGTATCTCCCCCTTGTTATGCTTATTAATGCTTGTTAATGGATTACACACTAATTTTCAAATGTTGAACCAATTTTTTTTCTTGTGGGAGACTTCAATGTTCATAGCCTTGTATTCTGAAAATATGCATGGTATGATCTTGATCTTTTTTGTACTTGTTGAGGGCTGATTTGTGTCCCAGTATGTGATCTATTGTGGAAAATGTTCCATGTATACACAAAAAGAATGTGTATTCTGCTGTTTTAGGATGAAATGTTCTGAATATATCTGTTAAGTCCATCTGGTCCAGTGTGTCATTCAAAGCCATTGTTTCTTTGTTAATTTTCTGCTTAGATGATCTGTCTATCGTTGTAAGTGGGGTGTTAAAATCCCCTACTATTAGTGTATTATTATCAATGAGTTTATTTATATTTGTTATTAATTGATTTATATACTTGGGTGCCCCCAATAACTGGGCAGAATAAAAAGAAATCGAGGAACTGATCCCATTTGCAATTGCCCCAAAAACAATTGGATACCTAGGAATAAACCTAGTAAAAGAGGTAAAAGATCTATACTCTGAAAACTACACAACACTTATGAAACAAGTTGAAGATGACACAAAGAAATGGAAAAGCATTTCATACTCATGGATTGGAAGAACAAACATTGTGAAGATGTCTATACTGCCAAAAACAATACAGACATTCAATTCAGTCCCTATTCAAATACCACCAGCATTTTTCACAGAGCTAGCACAAACAATCCTAAAATTTGTATGGAACCACAAAAGACTCTTACTATTCAAAGCAATCCTGAAAAAGAAAAGCACACCTGGAGGCATCATAATTCCAGACTTCAAGCTGTATTACAACATTGTAATCATCAAGAAAGTATGGTACTGGCATAAAAACTGACACTCAGATCAATGAAAAAGAATAGAAAACCCAGAAATGGACCCACAACTATACGGTCAACTAATCTTCGACAAAGAAGGAAAGAATATACAATGGAAAAAAGACAGTCTCTTCAAAAACTGGTGTTGGGAAAACTGGACTACAACATGCAGAAGAAAGAAACTGGACCACTTTCTTATACCATACACAAAATAAAAGCAGAATGGATGAAAGACCTAAATTTAGATAGGAAACCATCAAAATCCCAGATTTTGGCAGCAACCCTTTTACCTCAGCCACAGCAACTTCTTACTAGACAACATCTCCAGAGGTAAGGAATATAAAAGCAAACATGAACTATTGGGACTTCATCAAGATAAAAAGCTTTTGTACAACAAAGGAAACAATCAACAAAAATAAAAGGTAGCCTATGGAATGGGAGAAAATATTTGCAACTGGCATATTTGAAAAAGGGTTAGTATCCAAAATCGATAAAGAATTTACCAAACTCAACCCCCAAAAAACAAACAACCCAGTTAAGAAATGGGCAGAAGACATGAATAGATACTTTTCCAAAGACATTCAGATGGCTAACAGACACATGAAAAGATGCTCAACATCACTCATCATCAGGAAAATACAAATAAAAATCATAATAATATACCACCTAACACATATCAGAATGAGTAAAATTAACAACACGAGAAACAATAGGTGTTGGTGAGGATACAGAGAAAGGGGAACCCTCTTGCACTGAACTGTTGGTGGGCGTGTAAACTGGTGTAGCCACTCAAGAATATTATGGAGGTTCCTTAGGAAACTAATAAAAGAACTCCCCTATGACCCAGCAATGGCATTATTAGATATTTACCCAAAAGATACAAAAATATAGATTTGAAGGGGTACACGCATCTCAATGTTTATAGCAGCATTATCAACAATAGCCACACTATGGAGAGAGCCCAAATGTCCATTGACTGATGAATAAATAAAGAACATGTAGTGTATATATACATATGTAAAAATGGGATATTACTCAGCAATCAAAAGAATGAAATCGTACCATTTGCAATGACATGGAGGGAGGTAGAATGTATTATGCTAAGTGAAATAAGTCAATCAGAGAAAAGACCAATACCCTATGATTCCACTCATATATGGAATTTAAAAAACAAAGCAAATGAACATATGGGAAAGGGGGGGGGGAGAGAAGAAAGGGAAACAAACCACAAGAGACTCTTAAAGATAGGGAACAAACTAAGGGTTGATAGAAGGAGGTGGGCGGGGGGTGGTCTAGATGGGTAATGGGTATTAAGGAGGACACTTGTAATGAGCACTGGGTGTTGTATATAAGTGATGAATTACTGAATTCTACACCTGAAACAAATATTGCACTATATGCTAACTAAAATTTAAATTAAAAAAATAAAAACAAAACACAGAAAAAACAAATGTTGAACCAGCCTTGTATACCTGGAATAAGTATCACTTAGTCACTTTGTATAATTATTTATATGATTGGATTCTATCCATTAATATTTTAGTGAGGGTTTTAAGTCTAAGTTCATAAGTCATATTGGACTGCAGCTGTGTGGGGGGGAGTGCATATGTGTGTGTTTTAACTTGGTCTGGTTTTGATATAAGGGTAATAATGCCTCATAAAATGTATCAGGAAGTACTCCCTCCTTATCTATTTTTTTAAGATATTGTATAAAATTGGTATTAATTCCTTTAAAGTTTGGTAGAATTCTCCTGTGATACCAAACTCACATTAGAAATTCAACTTTTTTAATGAGTACAGGGTGCTCAGATATCTAAGGTACCTCACCTGAAGCTTGGTAGTTGGTGGTTTTTGAGGAAGTTGTCTGCCATTTTAGGAGAGGAGTTTTTAAATTATGAATTCAATTTAGTTAATATTTTTAGGGTAATCCATATTATCTATTAGTATTAGGTGGGTTGCGGTAGTTTGTGGTATTTTAGAAATTGGTCAATTTCATCTATGTTTTCAAATATATGTATCTAAAGCTGTTTTCATTATTTCCTTCTCAAGCTTTGTATCACTGCAGGTTTTCTAGAGACATCCCTCATTTCATTCCTAATATTGGTAATTTGTGTCTTCCCCCATTTTTTTTGTTTTGAAAGAGGTTTTTCAAATTCTCTGATCTTTAAAAAGAATCTGCTTTTGTTCCTTTATTATTTTCATGTCATTGATTTTTGTTCCTCATTATTTCCTTCCTTCTGCTTCCAATCCCTCTCAACTCTTCTAAAAACTGAAGAGGAGGGGTATTTCCAAATTCATTTTATAAGGTCAACATTACTCTGATACCAAAAAGGACACTACAAGAAAAATATTAAGGGCCAATAACCCAGATAAACATAAATGCAAAAATCCTCAACAAAATACTAGCAAACTTAATTCATCAGCACATAAAAAGGATCACAAATCATGATCAAGTGGGGTTTATCCCTGAGATGAAAATATGGCTCAACATACACAAATCAATACATGATATACCATATTAACAGAATGAAGGAAAAAGTTATATCATCATCTCGACAGATGCAGAAAAGCATTTGACAAAATTCAACATCGTTTCTTGATAAAAAGTCCAACAAATTGGAGGAATGTATATGATACAATATAATAAAGTTCTTATATGACAAGTGCACAGCTAACATCATAGTCAGTGATGGAAAGCTAACAGGGTTTTCCTCTAAAACAAGGAACAAGACAAAGATGTCAACTCTTAAAACTTCTATTCAACATAATACTAAAAGTCTTAGCCAGACAAATCAGGTAAGAAAGCAGAATTCAAAATCATCCAAATTGGAAAGGAAGTTACATGGTCTCTCTTGAGGCCTTAGCCTCCCTTCTGTGGTTTGTGGTTCCAATGACAATTTGGTTTTCTGTTTTTTGTAGTATTGTTTTGGACTGCTTCATTTATCTGGTGCCACTGGGGCATCCACTGGTCCTTATTGGTGATGCCTGAAAGGACAGAAGGGTTTATCCCAGGCTAAGCCACCAGATCTCTCTCAGTAGGTTAGAACGTGGGATCCTTCTTCCATTCCCCTCCACACCCCCTGCCACTATTCCATATCTGTCCTGTTGTCTCTGGGCAGGAGAAGAGAATTTCTGGCCCAAGGGGACAAAGACATTTCACAGTGAGTGGTAGATCTACTGCTATAGTGTTTCTCTCCTATTGGCTCTGCCTACCTTCCTTGATATCTCTTGGTGGAAAAGGGAAATCTCAAGCCTGGTAGAGGAGAGTACCTCCCTTGGCTGATTATTTCTGGTGGAGCTCCCAATCTATCCCCATTAAAGTTGGTATTATGTGAACACTCATTCCATCAAGGGGAAGAAGGAGTCTACCTAAGAAGTTTTCTCTTGCTAGATAGAGGGGAGGGAAACATCAGGTCTGGGTGGTCTTCTATTGAGTGGCAGTGTCCTAGATTCCCTGCTGCTATGCTGTCCTTCCTGCTCAAAGGTCTTGAACCAGCTCACCTTCTTACCACCTCTCAGAGTTCTCCTTGGATTGTCTCTTATTCCTTTTCTAGGGATTGCATAGTCGTCTTAGCGAGGAAGTTTAGGGAAAAATAGGTCTATACCATGTTGTCCAGGATTAAATTCTTCATGTTTCTTCTACTTTTGCCTTCCCTTGTGACTTTGAAATTTTACTGGTGCACGTATGGGTGTTAATTTTAAAATTTATCTTCATCAATACTGGGTAAACACTCAATTTTAAGGCTTTTTTCTCAACAGTGCAATTTTTCCTTCCATCGTTTCCTTGTTAACTTCATCCCATATATTTTACCTATTCTCTCAGCCTAGAACTCTTATTACTTGAATACTGGCCCACCTGTATTATTTATAGTTTTTGAATTTTTTTTTTCCAGTGAGAGTTACTATATCTTTATCATTTGGAAAGTTACCATTCTATTCAGACCCTTATATATATATATTTTTTTTTCAATTCTGCAACCACATTTTTAATCTCTAAGAATATTCTAAGAATGCCCTCCCCCATTTTATAACATGATTATATCATTTCTAGAAATCAATAGCTTTGAAAAGCTCTGAAAACCAATGATAGGTTTTGTTTTTAAGTTCTTGTCTGTTCCCAGAATTAGCTCTCATTTCTCTGTGATTTAATTTTTTGTTCACTTTCTTTTGTATTTTATTTTTATTCTGTTGCTATTTTTGAGTCTCTTCTAAATGTGTAATACGTGGCTACTACCATAAAGTTTGCTGATTGTTAACTTGATATATGAGAGGAGCATTTTCTTCCATTTACAGGGAGTTAGGTTTGCTGTCCGTACTATAGTTTCTCGAATGCTATAATGATGAGAACAGCAGCAAGTCCCCACAGGTCTGCTTGATTCTTCAGAGACTACCTCAACCATTTTTTATCCTGGGGCTGAATGCTAGGCTGAATAGTATTTTTCACTTACACAGTGTCCGAAAAGACAACAGCTGTTTTCTTTATTAAACTTCAGTCAATTCCCCTGTTTTCAGCACTCCTTCTCACCTTGGCCCTACGACAAACTGCCCAAGAGAGGCCCGGAGCCTTTTCTGGGTTTGGCCAGGCAATCTGCATTCATGACACACTGACATCTTCCTCTCTGCTTCTTCCATTAACATTCTCCAGGGTCCAGCTACAGAAAAATTTAAAAACTCTCACCTACTTACGAAGACCCTTTTGTTTGTCTTTGCTGTTGTTGTTCTGTTCTTTTTCTCTTTCCATTATTTCTACAGAGCACAGGTGTGTAGCTGAGGGATAATGGGGTATAGATGGCTGTGCAACGTCTTCCTTCTTAAATTGCAAGCCTATATATAACATTTAAGTGCTAAATTACATTTGGTATAAAGATACATTTGCCAGCAGAGAAAATTTCTTGAGCATGATATTTACCAATAATTTCTCGAAAAGGGAACCAAAATGCTGTCTGTTATGTTATTCTTTCCATGACAACTGAATTACAGCAACAATTTCCCCAAAGGGTTAAAAAGGAAAGTACACACTGGATTCTCTGAAGGTCCTGCCGATATTATAGCTTTAGAAATCTCTTTTTATCTACCTTGCATCCATACAGCAAAAAATGTTTTGTAATTTATAAATAATGCTTTTTTTTTCCTTATTTCATTAGGTTACCTACGTATTTGTTATTTAAAAAACTAAAACATGTAAAAGAGTGCCACATTAAATAATTTAAATATTTGTTTTGAATACTATGTCTATTTATATGTGAAGCACTCTACAAAAGAAAATGATACCCTCTTTTATAGATAGATTTATTTATTTATTTATTTATTTATTTATTTATTTATTTATTTATTTTTAAACTAGAGTCAGAATGCTTCTACTATTTGATTTGTCACTGACTAGAAATGTGACTCAGAAAAGTCATTTTATCTTCCTGGGTTCAATTTTCTACCTGAGCAAAGAATGGGCTGTTCTAGGTATGTATGTATTTTCCTAGGATTTTTCATTTCATAGAGTTGATGCTTTGGACTGTATACGCAATCTATGTTTGGAACATCAACAGTTAAACTGAGGAAGTTCAAGTTTCAGTGTTCTGACTTATTTGCTAATATTTAAACATCAATTTGGCCTTTCTGGAATTTTTTAAAAATGTTACTCAAATTAATTAACTATATTAAATAACCTTTTTTCGAAATATTTCAAATTTATATCTATTTCTATCTATTCTATTCTCTTTACACCCATTTCTATTTATATCTATTAATTAATTAACTTCAATAAATGTTTTTGAGTCTTTATTTCTGACAAGCCACTGAACTTATTTTGCCAACAATGGTAAAGGCAGTTTAGTGTCCCACACAATATATAGATCAAATATAATTGGAAAATACATACATTAAGAAAGTACATGAGTGTGCTGAAATCATTTTGAACTTTGTACACAAAGTAATTAAAATTAGTGTATTTATTTTGCAAGACTATGCGTGATAGATACTTCAAGCAAGGTACCTGCTACATATCATCATTTTTTTCCCAATTTAACTCTGATATTTTTCAAGATGATAATATACCAAGCAAAAATTAATCAGCCTTCTAGACTCCCATGCTGTTAAATTCATATAAATGACCCATAACTAACCAATTAGATATAAGTTTCAGTTTACTGGGTAACACTTCCAAAAAGCTGTTGATATCTACAAAAAGTATCAAACTCGGTACTTTATTTTTTGTCTTTTACTTCCTCCATCCCTCCTTCCCTCCTTTCCTTCCTTCACTCCTTCCTTCTTCCTTTCCTTCCTTCATTCCTTCCTAAAAATAAATTTAGCAACTATCTTCCAAGCATAAGGCAACAAGCAACAGAGTAAGGACACTGGAAAACAAAGATAAAGCTACCCTTAGAAACTGTGCCATAACAGCTCTGTTCTCCTTTATGTCTGAGGCTTCCTGATATATGAGAAACATAGATCTCCATTTAGATAAATTTCTATAGCTGTACCTCTATCATGTGAAGCTGAGCGTTTCAATTATGCAGTTTCTTCATTTTTCAATTAAACACATGCTGATTTAATGACATATGAGTAGTATAATATTAAAATGATCTGCTTTTATTGTGAATAAGGATAGTCAGATGATACATAAGCTACACAAATTCAAATAACACCATGTTTTCAACCTTCTCAGAGAAGTGGCATATGCTTGCTAGGAGGTGTTATTTCTAAATATAGGTAACAATATTACCAAGTGAATGAAATTCACAGACAGCTTTAGAAAAAATAAAACAAGACATGTAATCAGTATACAACTTGACCTGAAGGATAAAGAACAGTTCGTTAGGTGGCCTAAATATGGAAGGGCATTTAAAGCAGAAGGAACGTGTTCAAATACATAGATACAGAATTGTACAATATTATAAAGAATGTCAAATCATTCAACAATTATCTTTCCTAGTAATCTATAAACTCTGAGCACAGTGGAGATCTTATAAATTGAATTATCTTAGTACTGTTCCTGGTACATAGTAAGCACCCAAACATATTTATGAAATAAGTGAGTGGATAAATGCATTTACAAAAAAATCCAAATCGTTCAGAGGTGGTAGGGGAGAAAAAGGCAGGGAATATATTCTTTTTAATTTTTTTTAATGTTTACTTATTTTTTGAGACAGAGAGACAGAGAGAGCATGAGCAGGGGAGAGGCAGAGAGGGAGACACAGAATCTGAAGCAGGCTCCAGGCTCTGAGTTGTCAGCACAGAGCCCAATGCAAGGCTCGAATGGTTACGTTTTTTTCCTGATTGTCTCTCACAACCAGGTTCTTACTGTTTAACATGATGAGAATGATCATCTTAGGAAGGCTATCTTTTTGTGAAAGATAAAGTAATATGCCTACATACATCCAACATTAATGAATGAGTATAATTTGTAGGGGTTTACTAAACATTTAATATTGACCATGTTAGATGGTTCAAAACACAAATAATAAAATAATAAAAAAAGCAGATAATAACTGCTTAATTCACTAAATTATGTCATTAAGATTTTAGTATTTTATGATTTTTTAAATAATTTGAGGGAACCTGAAATAAGAGATATGAATTTGAAATATTTCAAGAAAAGCTTGCTTAATGAAGTTATGTCTAAGAAATATATGTGACTAGTATCAGTCTGATCAATTATTTAAACCAAACAATTTAGAGATTTGACTTTCTTAATTTATTTCAATATTTCTCACAAGATAACATATATTCTTAAAAATTAAATCTGTCTGTCTAGCCAATCTCCATTTCATCCTGAATTATAGCTTACTTTTACATAAAGTCATAAAAATTGTATTCTTCCAATTTCTATTGGTAATCAACTGTGACATTAAATGGCATAAATCTTTGTTCAATTCATTTCCTGCTTCTTCAAAGAAATGAAAATAAAGTACATCTAAAAATGGTGATTATAGCAAGCACAGGAGATTCTAACTTTTTTGCTAAGTTCTTACAAGTTTTGATTTAAATTTAAACCTTCCCTGCCATTCATCTGTAGCAATAAAAGAAAACTTGCTTCATTCTTGAACTAAAGATGACAGTTTAAAACTTAAACTTTTTATTATTTCAGATCAATTTGAAAAGCATCAGTCATAGTCCTGTGTTTTCTAGCTCAATCCTCAGGCAATACCAGAGAACATAACAGCCTAATGTATGTCCTGGGCAGACAGAGAAAATGAGTCCAGACTGGCAACTCTCCCAAGACTAACTCATTCTATTGCATTGAGTGAATTTCTAGACCAATCTATACCTAAAGTTTTTCTTAGTCATAAAAGTTAAATTATGCATAATATATATGATGGGGAGATAATCTGTAGATTTGTGACTTACTTTGTAGAGTACTCTTGAATCTGAAAGATTTTTAAAATTACAATTTATGGAATATTTTATTTATGGAATATATTTCAAACACACCAAAGTGCATGGAGGAGTATAATTAAATCTCCAACACATATCAAATGTTCAAAAATTATTAAGATTTCTCTTCCTCCATTGTTATTAAAATATATTTACTAAAATTTTAAGGGAAATCTCAAAACTAAAATACCTTCACTCCTACATGCTTCATTTTGCATTTTCTTTCTTTCTTTTGTTTTTTGCCTGTAAGCATTTTTTTTAAATAGGCAATCTGTTACAAAACCAGTCTGCTCATATAACATGCACACAACAACAAATCTTTGCAATTATTAAATATCCAGTTAATTCTAAGACAATCACTAAAAAAAGTAAAAAAAAAAGTATAACTGATGTGTTTAGAAGGGGGCATAAATGAAATAATAAAAAAATGCTCAATTAAAATGAAGAAGTCAGAAAAGTGGAAGACAAAATAAGAACAAGAAAAAGGATAACAAATAGAAAAAAGTGATGCATATTTTAGATATTAATTTATATATTAATTTAGATATTATAAATTAGATATTAATTTAGAATATGAAAATCTAAATGCACCAATTAAAGGAGAATTTGTGAACGGACCATAAAAATAATACACAACTATATGTTGTCTATAAGAATCTCACTTTAAAAAACACATATAGATTAAAAGTTAAATAAATGGAGAAAAAATATACTACACTGTCACTAACCAAAAGCAAATAGGAGTAGCTACATTAATTTCAGACAAAACAAACTTCAAACCATAGGAAGTCATCAGGGAAAATGAAAAGCATTACACGATGATAAAAGAGTCAATTCCCTAAGACAAACAATTCTTAACATATATGAGCCTAACGACAGAGCATCAAAATATGTGAGGCAAAAACTGATAGAATTTCAAGGAGAAATAGATGAATCCACTAACACACTCAGGACTTCAACACCCCTCTCTCAGAAATGAACAAATCCAGCAGACAGAAAATCAGTAAGGACATAGGAATCAACACCATTGATCAACTGGATATAATTAACATCTAAAGATTACTTTATCCAACAATAGCAGAGTTCACATTCTTCTCAAGCTCACATGGAACATTCACCAAAACAGACTACATTCTGGGCCATAAAACACATCTTGACAAATCTAAAAGAATAGAAATCATACAATGTGTGCTCTCAGACCACCATGGAATTAAACTAGAAATCAATAACAGAAAGATAACTGGGAAGTCCCAAAATACATGGAGGTTAAACAACACACTTCTAAGTAACACATGATTCAAAGAAGAAATTTCAATAGAAATTTTTAAATATTTTCAACTAAATAGAAGTGACAACACAAATTACCAAAATTTGTGGGATGCAATGGAAACAGTGCTTAGAAGGAAGATTATAGCACTGAACATACATATAAGGGAGAAAAAAACCCTAAAATCGACAATCTATGTTTCTATCTTAAGAAATTATTAAATGAAGAGCAAATTAAATCCAAAGTAAGCAGAGGAAAATAAACAGAAATTAGAGTAGAAATCAATGGAGTTGAAAACAAGAAGCTAACAAGGAAAATCAACAAAGCCAAAAGGTAATCTTTGAAAAGAACAATAAAATCAATAAGCCTCTGTCTCTAGGCTACCTAAAGAAAAAAAAAAGAGGACACAAATTATTAATATCTGAAATAAAGACGACATAACTATAGATCCTATGGACATCAAAGGGATAATAGAGAAATATTATGACTCTATCATCACAAATTTGATAACCTAGATTAAATAGACCAATTCCTTGAAGGACACAATCAGCCTAAATTCACACAAGAATCAATAGGCAATCTGAATAAGTCTATATCTATCAGAGAAATCAAGTCAACAATTAATAACCTTCCATAACAGAAAGTAATATGTCCAGATGGGCTCAATGGTAAATTTACCATATATATATATATATTTTTTAATTTTTATTTATTTTTGAGACAATGCAAGAGACAGAGTGCAAGCAGCAGTGGGGCAGACAGAGGCAGACACAGAATCTGAAGCACTCCAGGCTCCGAGCCATCAGCCCAGAGCCCAACGCTGGGCTCGAATTCATGAATTGTGAGATCATGACCTGAGCCGAAGTCGGACACTCAACCAACTGAACCACTCAGGAGCCCCATTTTCCCATAGACTTAATGAAGACATTATGTCATTTCTCACAATCTCTTTCAGAGGACAGAGACAGAGGAAATCCTTCCTAACTCATTTTATAAAGCCAGTATTATCCTAGTATAAAAACTATAAAAACACATACAAAAAAAAAAAAAAAAAAAAAAAACTCGAGACCACTATATCTCATGAATGTAGATGTGAAAATCTTCAAAAAATACAAGCAAATCAAATCCAACAATGTATAAAAAGAATTATACACCATGAACAAATGGAATTTATCCCAGACATGTGAAATTGGTTCAACATTTAAAAATCAGTTAATGTAAAAAAAATAAATTAATGTAACCCACCACACCAACAGGCAAAAGAAAGGCACGCTATCATATCAAGATGTAGAAAAAGCATTTCACAAAATTCAAAAACTATCCATGGTAAAAACTCTCAGCAAATTAGTAATAAAGGGGAACTTCCTCAACTTGATAATACCTACAAAAAGCCTACAGTTAACAGCTTCTCCATCCTATTCTATCTCCTTATCCCATATGCCCTTGTATTGCATTAGCCCACTCTCCAAAAAAAAAAAAAAAAAAAAAAAAAAAAGGAAGAACAAAGATCTTCCCTCATCATAAAAAGACCCTATATATACAACGTCCTTAGGGATCACTCAGATTTTGTTTGGGCTCTGTTGGAATATCCTAGTAATGAGCACTAGGTGGTATTGGGTGAACAAGAAAAGACACATATAATAAAATGGACAATGTAACAAAAATACATTCATAACTTGGATTGGCTAAAAATGACATTTCATATCAATGGAAAATTATGTGTGGGAAAAACTTTGTAGTCACTTGTTTAAAAAAATAATGCTTGGAACAAACTTTAATCTTTACATTAGAATTAATTTCAGGTACAACAAAAATTTGGATATAAGAATGGAACGACGTTTTAGCATTACAATAAAATATTTATAAATTCAGATACATAACAAAAAGTTATACAAAGACCAAACAAACATGTCACTCATTTCACAGGGAAAGAGCCATTTTTCTAACATATAAAGAGTGCCTATATATCAATAAGAGAAAAATCAATAATAATAGAAGAATGAGCACATGCTATAATGAGGTTTCTCAGGGAAGGAAATGCAAAGGAAACTTAAAGGATGAAAAGTGCTTATTCTCAATCATAATAAAGTAAATATAAATTAATATGTTACTGCCATTTTTTCTCCCTCAATATTGGTAAACATTAAAAAGCTTGAGAACACATTGGATTGACAAAGTTTAGGTAAAACCAAGTTTCTTTTATGTTAATGGCAAATGAGAAATAGCAAAAAACAAAACACAAAAAACAAAACAACAATTAACCTAAATGTCTATTGATAGCAGAATGGTTAAATAAATTGTAGTGTGTCAATGCAATAACATTTTACATAGTTGTTTAAAAATATGTAAGGAACCGGGCGCCTGGGTGGCGCAGTCGGTTAAGCGTCCGACTTCAGCCAGGTCACGATCTCGCGGTCCGGGAGTTCGAGCCCCGCGTCAGGCTCTGGGCTGATGGCTCAGAGCCTGGAGCCTGTTTCCAATTCTGTGTCTCCCTCTCTCTCTGCCCCTCCCCTGTTCATGCTCTGTCTCTCTCTGTCCCAAAAATAAATAAACGTTGAAAAAAAAAATTTAAAAAAAAATATGTAAGGAACCTTTTCACACAATGAAATGAAATATTTTCCAAGACTTATTGTTAAGTAAAATAGTCAAGTGTACAATAGCATATATGTTATATGAAAGAAAAGGAGGTGTACATGTATGTATATGCACATTTGGCTATATAAACATAAAATATGTATGGAAAGTAACCATCAAAAAGGGTGATACAGGTTGCCACTCAAGTAAAGAAAGTACATAATTGGAGATCAGTTATGTCAAATGGACTTTTTCACTGTTGATTATTTTATATATTTAGAATTTGCAACATGCCAATGTATTAAAGCAACAAAAACTACAAATTATAAAAGTTTCAAGTTTGATATTGGAAAATGCAGTATACATAAATGTTTTTATCACTTTGGGGGTGTATTTATTCAAGCTGGTATATTCATTTGCTTTTTTGACTTCCTCCTTCACATTTAAAGGACCCTTCTGATTATTTCAAACTCGCCCACATGATCCAGGATAATCTCCTGATTTTATGTTAGGTGATTAGTACTCTTAATTCCATTTGCAATGTTAATTCTCCCTTACCATGTAACATAACATTTTCACAGGTTCTATGAATTAAGACGTAAACATTTTGGTGAGGCCATTATTCTGCCTCCCACAATAGACAACTTTTAGGAAATATCTCTACTTTGCTCATGCGCAAAATGGAGATACCACAACCTCAAAACAATTCAGTCTTGAGCTCTTTCTGCAATCTGAAGTTACGAATTATGCTATATCAAATAGTATAGGGTTAGGAGACCGACAGGTGAAGTTACCAACCACGGGTAGGTCTGTCACCTTTGGGATGTGACCTTGAGATATTTCCTTTGATTTTCTTAGCTTTGATTCCTTATGCTCACATATAGGAATAATAGTATATACTGCATGGAGCTGTTGTAAGAACTGAGTGAAATAATGTATATAAAGCTCAACACAGTGATGAAACTATTTCAATTTAATAACATGGATGAGTCTTAAAACTTAACATTAAATTAAAAAAATATAGAATACATACATAAATTGCACAGGAAACAGATTCACAGAAAAGCATAGAGACACTGTTACTGAAAATATTCTAATTCTTAAGTCAGGGGGTGAAGTCACAAAGGGTTAATTTATGGTTTTATTATGATATTTCTAAACTTATAAATAGACTATCAACACCTATCTATCCTTCTATGTTTACCAAGTGCTATATAAGAAAATTTTTAATTAGTAAAATTTTCTAAAAATTCAAGTACTGTAATTAAAATAATTATAAAATGGTAGAGGAGAATGTCCATTTATTATGTAAAAATAATCACTATATCACCTTCCGGATACTTAAGTTAACCTATTAGTTATTTAAATGTAATGAGAATAAGATCCTCTGATATAATAGCAGGAGGAAATTGGATAAAAGCAAATAGTGTCAAAGAAATGTTAATTCTATTCATTTAAATCTTTTCAATTAAAGCATTTTTCATTAAATTATCAATACTTCTCTCTATCCTAATTTCTTCTTTTGGATTGGATCCTACAGTCCAGTTCACTCTGGCAAATTTTATTGAGTTTACCCTACAGTAAATCCTTGTGAGTGAACTCAGCATACATTTCAAATGAGAAAAAGAAAAATGAACCTAAAGAAAATTGACCTGCATCCTTCAATTGACTTTGAAACAACCACAGAGCATTTTAAAAATCAAGTTTAGAAGTATTTATCCCAGTGAGAAACCTAGAAAGAAAATGCTCTTTACGCTAAAAGAAAAAAAAAAAAAAAAAAACCACCACCAAAAAAAAAAAGCTGGCTCCAAAGAAAGATACAGATGGAAAGCTTTTTATCAATAAAAAAGATCTAATTACTATTGTCAAGATCGTCTTTTATTGTAGCACCTTAACACTCAAGAGAGGATACCATCTGGGTGGATTTCAGTCAGATGGTGAAGGTAACCTAGCAGAAATGTCAGCAATTAAAACTGCTTTCTCAAATCTTTCTGATTAAATACTCTAGCACAAATTCACTCAGAGTTGTTAAGGAAACCACTAAAGTTCATTTGTTAATCCTTAAAAAAAATTTCATCCTTAAATTCACAGATTGTTTGAAGTCTATTCTGTAATCTGATTCATGTTATACACCCTTAATTGAACTATAATTTTTTTTCAGTGATGTAATTAAATCAGAATGATTCAACTCTCTATGATGATTGAAGGAGTATGTGGCTTTAGTACCTCCTTCCTTTTTTTTTTTAAGGTTATTTATTTATTTTGAGAGAAAGAGAGAGAGAGAGAGTGCAAGCAGGGGAGGGGCAGAGAGAGAGAGAGAGGGAGAGAGAGAGAGAGAATCCCAAGCAAGCACTTCAAGCAATGTCAGGGTAGAGCCCAACACGCAGGTTGATCTCACAAACCAGTGAGATCATGACCTAAGCTAAAATCAAGAGTCTGAGATGTTTAACCCCCTGAGCCACCCAGGCACCCCTCCTCCTTCCTTTTTAAAAGGTGGTTGTCAGTGGAACTGAATTAAAGCAGTTAAATAGATCTGCCTTCCAAATAAAAATATTTTGTGGAATAAACTGTCCTTGCTAAATCCTGAATAGCATCAAAATACTCTGAAATATTTCTACTGTGTGAAGTTCTCTGATTTTATTACCAATATAAAAATTCTATTTATGGAATTATTCCATCTCCTTTTCTTTCTGGAATCAGAGTTTGACTTGAAAGTATGCCATTAATGATTTAATAAACTCAAATTGGGATTCGAATAAGATTTGTGAACATGCAGGAATGTCTACCAGATATCTTTAGCAATAATATTCTAATCTAATTCATGTGCCCTGAAAAGATGAGAGATTTTCCAAACCCTTTCAATCGATTTGGGAAAGACCTGTTTTTCAAACTGACTTCTTTTTCAAAATTCTACACCTGTCCTTATTAATATATAGTTTTTTTTTTAAAAAGATGGGACATTTCCTATATTGAATTATTATCTTCTCATTGAGCAGACTGCCATTGAACTTGGTTATCATTCTTCAGGTGTGTTCATCAACAGGAATAATCTAAACGCAGATTCCAAAAATGGTCTCCATACAAAATTATTTACTATCTTTCTTAAACAAAAATCGCCATGGCTGGTCTGGCTCTCTTGGCTTCCTTTACTCTTATTCAGCCATTTCCTTTTCCTTTTGCTTTCATGTTGAATTTCACCATGGCCTTGGATCAACTGTGTTCTTAGGACATGTAAGGAGATCTTTTCAATATAGAGCAGGCTTAAAAAATAAAGTAAATATCATGGTGCCTGGGTGGCTCAGTCAAATGAGCATCTGACTTAGGCTCTGGTCATGATCTTGCAGTTTGTGGGTTTGAGCCCTGTATCAGGCTCTGTGTTGACAGCTCAGAGCCTGGAGCCTGCTTTGGATTCTGTGTCTCTCTCTCTCTCTCTGCCACTCCTCTGCTTGCTCTCTCTCTCTCTCTCTTTCTCAAAAATAAACATTAAAAAATTAAAAAAAATTAAGTATCAACATAAGTCATCTCTTAATACCAAGAAGCAGACTTCTTCCTTGCCCCTACATTGTACAACGAAAGCCTGTGACACAGGGTCCCCACCTTACCAGTTCTCATGTAAGTCCTGCCCTGAAACCCCACCTGGGGGCCACTCCTTGCCCCATTTCTTCCTAGAATGAGATATTCCTGGCACTCTGTATATATCCTGCTCACAGGCTGTTTAGTCTTTGTGCTTTTTTTGCTTTCTGAGACATATACCTGTCCTTTCTTATTAAACCCTAACACATTGACTGCTAGTATGGATTACCAAGTCACCTGTCATATCTCCCTGGATATCAGCAGCTAAAGTGGATTTCATACCTCGCTCACCTTAGGAAACATCACTATTTTCCTAAGACCTGACTCAACTTATCTGACCTAACCCATCCCTTACAGAGCTTTCAAACACGTTTTTGAAAAACATTCAATCAAGTGTTTTTATTGAATTTTCCAGATAATGACTAACTTTTCCATTTTAAAATGTAAATCAACTGATGACAACGTGGATGTATGAACAACCTGTAGAATGTGCATTAAGGGATGGGTTTCATCCAACATTTATTCAGAAATACTCAATGAATATCATCATGTACTACTAGCTACTAGAGTTACACAAGGGATATGACAATGGCCCTGCTTTTAGGGGACTTTGTAGAGTAATACAGACAATATACCATCAAAATAAATTAACATATATGGAATTTAAGAAACAAAACAAATGAACATAGGCAAAAAAAAAAAAAAAGAGGGAAACTATTAAACAGAGTCGTAACTAGAGAGAACGAACTGAAGGTTACTGGAGGGGAGGTGGGCAGGAGGAAAGGGTTAAATAGGTGATGGGCATTAAGGATGGCACTTGGTATGATGAGCAGTGGGTGTTATATATAAGTGATAAATCACTGAATTCTACTGCTGAAACCATTATTACACTATATGTTAACTAACTGGAATTTAGATAAAAACTCGAAACCGAAAAAACAAAAACAAACCAAAAAAAAAAGCTTTCAAGCTTACAATGATTCTAAAGAAAGAAAGAAATTAACACGAAAATTTTTGAGTAATTTTTAATACTGTGCAGTAATAAATTAGAGAAATATGAGAGTAACTGCTAACTATTAGCAATCAGAAGTCACTGGCTCCAGGACAATCTAGGAAGAGTGCTTCAAGAGAGTGAATAGCAAATGCAACATTTTAGAAGGAAAGATTTAAAAAGTTAGATCACATATAACATGAGAAAAGTTATACTGTAAAAAGAGGAAACTAACATTAAAATAGATTCTTTGATAGAACACAACTCTGGAAAAGAGCATAAGGTTATATTAATATGAAATATTATTAATAATACTAAATATATTTTCTTCTAACAGGAGCAAAGAAATATAGAAGTTTACAGACTCGATCAGAATAATTATTGTTCTCCAGATTACATTCAGACTTCTAAAGGTCCCTGAAAAAAAGTGTATTGCTGTTACTGTTGCCTTTCAGTTAAGTTTTCTCTTTGCTCTACAATTACTTTTCTTTCTGGGAAAATGTGCAAAACTACTCTGAAGTATCAGAATAGACTTCATCTCAACAATTTCACATTAAATGGTGTATACCTGAGGATAACATGAATAAAGAGAAAGCACCTGATTCCACTGCAGGGATCCTCTGCTTTCCTTGGTCTGAGTAACCACCAAAGTGTAGAGAGAAATGACCTAAGTTTGTGGTGATAAAACATTGGTCATCATCGTTCAACTCTGATTTACTTACCTTGAAGCTACTGTACATTTGTACCAATGAACAAGATACTCAAATGTTGTCTTTCAAAGATCCCTGAGAGAAATGTTTAAATCTATACTGAACACTATATCATGGGGTAAAGAGTTTGGGAATAGTGATGACAGCTGGAATGTTTGAAAATATGGACTGCAAATAACAAATTGTTTTCTCTGTCTTTGATCACAGCTAACTTAAATTTATGAATAGCCTTAAAAGGCACTATACTAGTTTCAGCACAATGATTAGGCAAACAAATCTAAATTCAATTTCAACCTTTGCCACTTCTATCTTTCTAACCATCTATCTATACTCGATTCTATTGTAAATGTTCAATACTGACCATGATCAAGAAAATCTAAATTAACCCATTTATTTCACAAATTAGAAGAATTCAATGACCAGATCAAGGTCACAGGCCTAGTACAATGATGGACATCCATAGCCCAATTTGCCATCTCCAAATCAATCAAATGAAATTGATGACTGTCCCTATTAATCCATCATGAATATACTAAGAATAGTAGCATAGAAAATAGATTATAGAAAAATATCTATTATTTCATGTTTTTTGATACTATTTTTTAAAAATTTGCCTTATTAATAATGATTGACTATAAACCAGGAGTCCTCTTTTTATTATTAATTAATTAATTAACTTAGAGCAGGGGAGAGAGATAGAGGGCAAGAGAAAGAATCTTAAGCAGGCTCCATGTTCCACGCTCCGCACAGAGCTCGATGCAGGCCCTGGGATCATGACCTTAGCCAAAATTAAGAGTGGGACACTCAATTGACTGAGCCACCCAAGTGCCCCAAGAGTCCTCTTTTTAACATTATCAGTTTTTTACGGTTAACTCTTGTGTAGAGATTATATAGCGATTTGGCTTTCAAAAACTTTCTTATTTTTCTATAAATGTATAACATATACTGAAATTATGCAAAATATTTGATTATATTAAAGTAATTATTATATATTATTAACATTAATTAATGAACATATTGATACTTGACAGAGTGGTTAATTTCAAATTTTATAGAAAATTTCACACTTATACAAAAGTAGAGCATAAGAAATCTCCATGTACCCGTCACTTTAATTCAACAATCATTAAATTATGACCAAACTTTTTCATATTATTTTCTACACCCTCCAGATTATATTGAAGCGTATCACAGGCATACCATCAAATGTTAAATAAGTATTCATTTTTTTTCTGATTGCATTATAAAAAACACATTATGTAAAACACACACATTGTGTATGTTATTATCTCTATGGATTATTTATAAGGTACATACATTGCAATTTTTTGATATGTTGCTTCTCTCTATAGGTCTATAGACTGTAATTTTTTGTTACTATCAATTCTTTTTTTACTTTCCTTCAAGATTCTGTTGAAGGAATAGGCTTGTTTCTGCCATTGCTGAATTTCACTTATTTAAGCCTCATGGTATCCTCAGCATTTCTGTCCTGTATTTCTCTCTTGTTAGTTAAAACAAAAGGCTTGGTAAGATTCAGGTTTAATCGTTTTACTGAGACTATGTGTGATGTCTGTCTGCCTTTCTTCTTGTATGTACCCCGCATTAGTGCCCATAGCTTAGCAATACTTAAATACATGAATTATGTTGGAAAATATTGATAATCTAAATGGATCATTATTTCTTCATTTACTGCTTAGAATGCATTCTTAAGCTTTATTTTGTCAACTATTCTATTCTCCCAGTGTAAACTTTATGTAAAAAAAGACAGGTGAATGCCTGATTTCTTCTGTCAATTCATCACTTTTCCCTCTCTAGGTACCCAGTGCCTTCTGCATGGAGGTTTAAAGACCCTCTGGGTTCAGGGCAGTTGGACTGGTGGAGAATTGGGAGTCCTGTTAACTCATCAGTTTTAAAGTGAGTTGCTTCTACCACCTTCCAAAGGTAAAACTGACGTTTGGGATGTGTATGTATATATGTATGCATTTGCTTTTTGTTATAATCATGAGCTTATGGCTTAGATGTACCTTATTCATTTCAGCTCTTGCAGTAATTATTCTCATCAGTTCACACATTTTGGTATCACAGTTTATCCTCATTGACACCTAAGTTCCTTTGTCATAATTTAGTAGTCTTTTTGAGCTTTCTTGTTTTGTTGTATATCAAGCTATTCTAAGTTCTTCCTGAACATTTCTCACCTCAGACAATCAGCCATTTCTTCAAAGTACCCTATCCCCTTTCAGTGAAAAATTGTATTTAAAGACTACAATTTATTTGCCATAACGTGCTCATTGCTACTGAGTTGGTCATTGTCTCCAGGGTTTTTAATAACAAAAGCAAAGAAATACGTGCTTTCGTTAAAACACAGTTTGAGTTAAACAGTCATTCCAATTTCAAAACAAGACTTCAGGATTTTTACTTAATGGATATATATATATATATATATATATATATATATATATCCATTTATTTATATTTGATATAATAGTTTTCAACCATTTAAACATCTCTTTGACTATTTTGTAAACTGCCCAGTGTTTACTTACTCAAGTATTCTGCCTTCATTATAGACTCAGAACTGGAATCTGTATTGAAGCTAAATTCTTCCTATCACTGCATGTACTGTAAGAAATGCCACAAAATCTCATGTGCTCATTTCTTCTTAGGGAATAGTTGGAAAATTCCCCGTGGTATGCCTAAGAGTGCTTATGATAAATTCTAGTAAATCTTAATAGTTGAATCAGAGCCTGGATCTTGTCAAGCAGAATGCTTTCACTGGGGATTTTACTAAAACTCTCCTTGTTCGAACACCCTGGGTTAAAAAGACTGTGATTCCAGCATAGATGAAGTATTGCCCAGAATATCTTAGTTGTACCTTATCTTCCCAGTTATTTCATTTCCCATATTGAAAAGCTTTTCCTGACATAGTTCACCTGAGTTTGTAGCAATGGAGTCCTATGCATATGAAGATGTTTATTTATAAAATGTGTGGCTAAAATAGTACCTCTCTTACTTTGTTTTTTATTCTTCAATCTGTAAAGACTACTTACACAGGAAAGCAAAGTGGATGGGGAAAACTGGAGGACATGGAGCTTCCCTAGAGAGCATGGAAAATTACCTATGTAAGAGACTTAAGTGATTACATAGTTCAGGGTTTCTACTGCTTTGCTATACATAGAAGTGCCCAGGGAGCTTAATAAATAAAAATCTATGGCTGGGTTATACTGCCAGAGTCTCTGATTTATTTGGAGTAAAACATGGGCATTTTTTTAAGTTATTCAGATAAATCTAATGCACATCCACAGTTGAGAACCAATGATGACTCCAAGCTCTTCATAAGGCAATTTAAGTCCAAAGAAGTATAACGTGACTAACATACATCTGGTTAATAAGAGGCAGCTTTACGCACAGGCCCATATATATATATATCATGTGCCTGAGTGGCATGGCACCTTTTGTTGCCTTTTCAGTTTTTCTGCAGGGTAGGCTACTTGTCATAATGTGTACTAGATGTTCATGCAACGAGTAAGGAGACATTTCCAGTAGGAAACAATGGACTGAACGTGATGACAGTTCTTTGGCTGATTTCCACTGGCAGCCCTTCCTATCAGGCTCTGTGTTGGCAAGACTGAACACAGAGCAGCTTCAGAGATAACCAGCTTCTACTAATCAGGCTGTTCCCTACACTTTACACTGTAGGTGCATCACCTTGATAAAGGGCTTTATACTTCTCAGTCTTCTTTGCATCTTCTGGAAGTACATTTGTTCCTGTTAACTTACTGCAAGTAATAAGAACCAAAGAAAATGACAATCTGCAAGAAACTATGGCATTCTCAGGAGAGGTTTTCACAGCTTCCAAGAGCAAAAAATAGTCTAAATGTGCTCATTCCTTGTGGACTTTTTTTCTCTTTTTCTATTCTTTCTTGCTCTACTTAAATACTTGAATCCTGGATGTTATAAAGCTCAGGGCGTAAATTTGTCAACTTGCTAAACTGAAATATATATGCTACAATATATCAAAATACTTGTTATTGAAAGTCGCGTAATTTCACCAAAACTTTAACCCTTATAGCTTTCCAGAATTATCTGGAACATTATTAAACATATTATGTCTAACAATCCCCACGGCTTAAGTCCATGACTATGACTTTCATTTAACTGAGTAAAGAACTGCCAGCTCTCTGGTTTTAAACCAGAAATGATCTTTTCATTAGATATTATGGTCTGGGACAAAAACATTCAAATTTTATGTGTCATTGCATTAAAAATGATTATGATTTGAGATAATTTTGCACAATAGGCAAGAGAAACACATTTATTAAAACCAAGATTATCATTTGTACCAAACAATGTTTATCTCAGTCTTTTCTAGAAATCACTGTGTTCTAAGGCAAGAGTTTGTATAAACTCTAATTATCTATAAATCACCTGAGGATCTTAAAGTCGTCTTCTAATTCAGCACTTTTAGGTTGAGTCTTGAGATTCTATATTTCTCGAAGCTCCCAAGTGCTCCCTGTGCTGCTTATTGATGGCATTTTCAGAAACAGGACTTCCTTGAGTAAGAAGTTACCAGGATGCTGACATAAGGTCACAAGTCAAAGACAAATCATTTTTACTGTCAAAAAAATACAATTATTCCAGCTTGTCTTTTCTTAACACTCTCTCAAGCTACCTATACATATTGAGAGCTTGTGGCACTCCTATTTTTTATAAAGTGTGTATGGCACTTCTATTTTAAAGAACAAACATAGAAATGATACCTGAAAGAAGTGGCAAAACAGGAACAACTGACCCTATGAGTTTCTCTTTTTCTTTTATTTTTTTTTCAATGTTTATTTACTTTGGGGACAGAGAGAGACAGAGCATGAACGGGGGAGGGGCAGAGAGAGAGGGAGACACAGAATCAGAAACAGGCTCCAGGCTCTGACCCATCAGCCCAGGGCCTGACGCGGGGCTCGAACTCACGGACCGCGAGATCGTGACCTGGCTGAAGTCGGACGCTTAACCGACTGCGCCACCCAGGCGCCCCTCTCTTTTTCTTTTATATTGAGTTTTAATTGACATGTAACATTATAAGAGTTTTAGGTGTACAGCACAGTGATTTTATAGATGTACATATTGTGAAATGATCACCACAATGTCTACCTAACATTCATCAGCACAAAGATTATTTTTCTTGTGATGAGAGCTTTTATGATTTACTCTCGACAAGCAACTTTCAAATATACGGTACGGTATTGTTAAACCATAGTCATCATGCTGTACATTAGAGCCCCAGGACTTACGTATTGTATTTATTTTACTTTTGAAAAAATGTTTACTTATTTATTTTGAGAGAGAGTGTGTAAGCGGGGGGGGGGGGGGGGGGGGGTGGAGGGTAGAGAGAGAGGAAGACAGAGATTCCCAAGAAGGCTCCGCGCTTGACGCGGGGTTCGAACCCACAAACCATGAGATCATGACCTGAGCTGAAATCAAGAGTCAGACGCTCAATCGACTGGGCCACCCAGGTGCCCTGGCTTACTTATTTTATAAATAAAGTTTATACCTTTTGACTACCTTCACTCATTCCACTCAACACTCACCCCACACACCAGGCAACTACCAATCTGCTCATTGTATCTATGAGGTTTTTGTTTTGTGTTTAGATTTTTAGGTGAGATCTTAGAGCATTTGTCTTTCCCTGTCTGAAATGGGTCTTTTTCTGCCTGCCATGGCTTTTTAAAAAGTAGGAAACAGCCTACATTGACTTTCCCTCCTTTACCCTTATAATTAGAATATTTTCTATGCTATAATTACCCATAAATTTGCTAACTGAAGTCAAAGGGTTTATGTCAATATTTTACATGCATTTATAGTGCACTGAAAAAAATTCAGACCATATCTATATAAATAAGTCAGGTACAAAAGATGAATCTTCACTGCTTTTCCAGATAAGAAAGTGGAAACACTGGACACCATTTTTCCATGAATATAAACCAGTATCTCTCTAAAACTGTATCTATTTTCCCAAATCCAGTACTATTTTAGTGCATCTAACCCTTCCAGGTGTTTCACCTCCCTTTCCTCCCCCTTCCCTCCTCCTCCTCCTCCTCTATACACAACGCATGCACACACACACACACACACACACACACACACACACACACACACACCACGCATACTTTGAACATACATAGCTTAGCTTCCTGGTCAAAGTTTCTGTTCACTTTAACTGAATCTTTTCCTAAATAACACTTCAACATTTTGACAGATGGATATTTGGAAATGACTAAAATCCCCTGTGGAAAGAAAATTGTATCAAATCTATTATGGATGACCCTCTAGCTAATTACAAAGTATTTCTGGTGAGGAAACTAGTAACAGTAAACATGTTCCAATGGTCTCATGAAAACATGTGATTATAAATTAAAGTCCAAAAAGGAAAAAGACTCAGTCGATATGCCAAGTCCTCTATATAACACATAAATTCTACAGCAATAATTAGATTTTGTATTTTTTAATAAATAAAAAGGGTATTACATTTGAGATTATGCTCCAACTACATTTAGTTGGATCTAATTAGAGTAATGATCATCCATCAGTGTGAAACTAGGAACTTTTTATTAGATTAACAGGTTTATTTTCCAAGCAAAAAATACTGTGAGATTTCACGCAAACCAATATTATCTGTACCAATAAATCCTAAAGAAATTGATTCCCTAAGATAATGTTAAATATGTTCTAGTTTACTTGAAAAAATAAATTATAAATGTATTTGCTATATTGGGCATTTCAAAAGAAAGACAAAGAACAAGGACAGTTATTCACATTTTTAAACTCTGAAAATACCTGCAAAATTTTTATAATGTGGTATATGCTGCTTGACTGAAATATAAAATTCCAGGATTTGGGTCTTAGGCTTCCCTCCAGTGCCAACAGTTAGGATATATAACCTGGTAATAATAGTCACCAACCAAAAAATAATAAATATATCATGATAATGATTACTTTGGCCTATCTTAATATTTGAGGGTATGACCCTTATTTTAAAAAATACATTTCTCTGACCCCTGCAAGTTTCTTATCTTCTTAAAAATGAGCAAGGTTTTTTTTTGTTTTTTCGGTTTTGTTTTGTTTTGTTTCTCCTCAATGGCACAATGCTGGTTCTGTTCTGCACTCTTTTAGTGTGAGATGCATACTGATGCGTAGTTCATGGGCGCTTGAAAGACTAAACGCAAGGCAAATGATCAGAGATATACTTCCTTTAGTACGAACCTTCATTTTAAATAAATATCATGGGTTTCACATCTAAGAACAGCAGATAATTGCATTCTAAACAGAAAAATATAAGCAATGAGATAGCTTTGTTTAAAGCATTTAATATTTGAAGGGAATTCAAAATAAAAATCTTTTACCACAAAAAATCGAATGGAAATAATATGATATAAAAGAAAATCATAACATAAAAAAAGACTTTTGTATTTTAATTATCATTGCACTTTTTTGATATTCTTTATTTTTCATTATTTTATGACAAAGAAAACTGTCACATAGAGTAACAATTCAAAAGCATAGATATAAATATATTTCTAAGTAACTATGAACAAGAGAAGATATTTACTTGGCTTTATAAAGCTTCTCATATACCAATGGTAAGAAGCCATAAACAAGTGTCTTATTTAAACACACACACACACACACACACACACACACACACAACCACAACAACAAAAACCTAATGTAGTTGTTTTTCATAACAACTTCAATAAGATCTTTTTAATGGACTGTATCTTTGAACTAATACAAATCACTAATTAAAATAAGTTCCAGTTATAATAGCAAAGCATTTGTAAAAGTATTGTGGAGTTTAAAACCAGTAACTATCTGATTTCCACTTATTATTTGATATATAAAATGAAAGAGAAAGGATGAACTGGATATATTCTTGTGTTCATGGATATTCAACTCATGCTTGCTACCCACAGGAGAATTGAAACTATAAAGTAAGGAGAATAATTTTCAAGCTACAGCACTAGCATTATGCATCTAAATTAGTGTTTCCTCTTTCAAAACAGTCATCTTGCTTTTCCAAAATATTTTTAATTATTCCATTAAAACTGTCTTCTGTGCCATAAAAACAATTCTATGAATAGACTGAAGGACAGAAAAACTTTCCTTTGAGACTGAACTCAATTTTATGATAATAGTTGAATATAATGAAGATAATGCTAAGCTCGAGCACGGCATTATCATTGAGGGCCAAAGATAAGGGGCAACTGAAAGGCTGAGGGAATTTTTAAATGTGGAGTAGAAACTAGTTCTGAAAGTACTTCCAAGCAATGTTAGGAAACTTTCATCAGAGGAAGCACTACAGGAATATTAATTTGCTTCCCAAACCCCTTCCTTAGTGGATATCACTAATGCTAATATAAATGTTCTGGACATCACATTTTAAAAAGTGAGAATCACTGTATCATTTATTTATTTTTATTTTTTATAATTTTTTTAGTGTTTATTTATTTTTGAGAGAAAGACAGAGCATGGGTAGGGGAGGGGCAGAAAGAGAGGGAGACACAGAATCTGAAGCAGGCTCCAGGCTCTGGGCTGACAGCACAGAGCCCCACATGGGGCTCGAACTCATGAACCACAAGCTCATGAGATGAGCTGAAGTCAGACGCTCAACCAACTGAGCCACCCAGGTGCCCCTCACTTATATCTTTTAGAATCTCATAGAAGTATGTGCATTTAGAATAACTAATATTTTAATTGCTCTTGGAGAGGCTAGAACTAACTTTTCATGCAAATTATTAAAAAAATTGGAAAAAAAATAATGGTGATAGACAATTATGGCTAGCCTTACTACCTACCTCCTAATATTTCTCAGGACAATATAAAACAATACAGTAGAGAAGTAATTCTACGTGAAAAATATGTTCTCAGCGTAAGCTGAAGAAAGAGAATAAAACGTTTCAAATTAATGCTGAGTAAATAGAGAAAAGAATACCAAATCACGGGCTCAACGTTTTGGTTCACAACCTTGGGATTTTCCTCAAGAGGGATTCAAAACTGGTTCCTGAAAAAGGAGGGCAGGGAGAGACTAAAGAGGCAGGCCACCCCAGATTGGTCGGTGGCAGGTTGAGTAAAAAAAGAAACTTACGAGGGTTGTCTTGGGCAGCAGCAAGATCTCTGCACCCACCCACCTGAATCTTAAAAGTTATTATGGAGGCCTTAAAAGTTTACATGGAATGGGGTTCAATCACTATAATACCCAGATGGTCTCAATAACATTTTGTTGTCTCAAGGCTCCATCCTGCTCACAAGTCAACAATGGTCATGTCCTCCCCATGACCTCTTCCAACATAGCCTCATGCTGCCACAAGCTTTTATCCATGCTTGCTAGGGGAAAAAAAAAAAAAAAAAAGTAGGGGAGCAAGGTAGAAGAGGAAAAGTATGAAAAGGGCCCAGTTTGATGGCCATGAGAAAGATTAAGTCCATTCAAAATCTGAAAATACTAACAATGTATCCATGCACATTAGAATACAGGTTATAAGGAATAAACCTCAAACTATGGTTGATTCAAAGGAGCTGTTATAATGATTTAAAAGGAAGGACATAATTTAAAGAGCCAGATGCAATTTATAGGTTAGTCTTTGAAACACAGAGATTCTAGGAAGAAAGAGACAAAAATAAAGGGAGAAGCACCCTTTAGAATTGGAGTACAAGGAGCAGCTGAGTGTCTCAGTCGGTTAAGCGTCCAACTCTTGATTTCGGCTGGGGTCACGATCTCATAGTTCATGGGTTTGAGCCCATGAGCGTCGGTCTCTGCGCTGACAGTGTGGAGCCTGCTTGGGATTCTGTCTCCCTCACCCTCTTTGTATGCCCCTCCTGTGTGTACTCTTTCTGTCTCTAAAAATAAACAAACATTAAAAAAAGAGGGGCTCAGTCGGTTAAGTGTCCAATTCTTGGTTTGGCTCAGATCATGATCTCACAGTTCCTGAGTTTGAGCCCTGTGTTGGGCTCTGCACTGACCATGAAGAGGCTGCTTGGGATTCCCTCTCTTCCACTGTCTCTGCTCCTCCCCTAATCTCACTCTTCCTCTCTGTCTCAAAAAATAAGTAAATTAAAAAAAATTTAAAAATAAAAGAATTGCAGAGGGAAAGGAGTAGTATTCTGCAGCGGAAAAGGAAAGTATTTCTTTTTAGAAATAAGGACAAATTTTAAAATCCTGAAAGACAACATAAATCCATAAAATAAGACATGCAACCACAATCATACCACCATCAAAACAAATAAGGACAACCACCAAGGTAGGCTGGCTGCTCAGACAGAAAGGGTACCTACCTCTAAGCTAGAAATTCTGTGAAATGCTTGGGAATAATGAACAAGAGGAAAATAAATTCATACAAAATAGTTGCATAAATTCAGGAAACAGTGGGGCGCCTGGGTGGCTCAGTCGGTTGAGTGACCGACTTTGGCTCAGGTCATGATCTCACAGTTTGTGAGTTTGAGCCCCGCGTCAGGCTCTGTGCTGACAGCTCAGAGCCTGGAGCCTGCTTCTGATTCTGGGTCTCCCTCTCTTTCTGCCCCTCCTCCTATCATGCTCTGTCTCTGTCTCAGAAATAAATAAACATAAAAATTTTTTTAAAAAAATTCAGGAAACAGTATCTCATACAATTGAGGAATTTCACAGTTTCAACGGAGGAAAATCCACACCCTTACCAAAAAACAATAGATAGATAAAAATCCATGAAACAGGAAAATTGTAAGTCAACAGTCTGAAAAGAATTAAATGTACTCGAGCAAGCACTTAATGGTATGAGATCACCCTGAATCAGAAATTTACAAATTACAAGGGGAAATGAATAAAAATCTGGAACAAAGGAAATGGTTTGAATGAACTCAGCAAAGAAATATAAAAATGACAAAATTGGCTTAGTAATAATAAATTAGAAGATACCCAAAGTAAAAAAGACTCATGTGATAATTAATAAAGGGCATCAAAAAAGGCAGAAACCAAGGAAAGAAAGTGACATAAACAAGTAAAAATGATCATAAAGAAAGGACTAGAAATGGAAGTGGGTATTGGAAGCAGTGAAAATGCACAGCAGAATTATTATATTTATAGTATTAGAGTCCCTTGAAGAAGTAAAATAAAATGAAGGAATATTGTTATTATTTAAAACTAAGAAAACTAGTAATAAAACTAGTAAAAAAGAAAACTAGTAAAAGAAAAGAGGTGAATTTACTACTAACAGTTCCCTGGGTACCCCAAACATTAACCCAAAATGATCAGCTCTGAGACTTACCAGAGTAAAACTTAGATTTCAAAGGTAAAGAACTCTTCTAAACCTGCAGGAAAAGAGCTCAAATAACAAACAAAGCAAAACATTTTGTAGACTTTCCAACTGAACTTATAGGACTTCTTGCTTCAGTACCAACCGATAAAGAGCTTGAAGTCATCTTTCAAATACTTACAAGAAAAAAAAATCTTAATAAAGTTAAAATTAACGGTGGTTTTAAAACCCAACAGAGAAATGAAGTGTCAGAGAAAAATGTCATGCCTACATATGGAGACAAAGGCAAATCCAGAAAGAAACAGAAAAAAAAAAAAAAAAAAAAAAAAAACTAGTTATTTGGAACAGAAGGTGGCTCAGTTGGTTAACCTCCTGACATCAGCTCAGGTCATGATCTCACAGTTTGTGGGTTCAAGCCCCGCATCAGGCTCTGTGTGGACAGCTCAGAGCCTAGAACCTGCTTCAGATTCTCTGTTTCCCTGTCTCTCTACCCTCTGCCCCTCCCCTGCTTGCTCTCTCTCTCTCTCTCTCTCTCAAATAACATTTTAAAAACAGGAACAGAAGGTGATAGAGTCATAAATTGGTTGGGACACTTAAATGGTAATTTGAGTAAATCACTGGTGTCTGAGAGTGGATTAGTGTAATAAGGAGAGACTTCAATGAGCCACATATGGGAACCTCCATAGTTTTGTGAGTGTTTGTTAAGAAATCCCACCAGATTGTCATGGCAAAGATCTGATAAAGATCTTCTCCTGATTCTGATCTCCACACCAACAGAAATTCAGTTTATCAACAGCTGGAAGAGTTTCAAGATACTGACTTTCTGAGGAAGAATACTTTGTGAAACCCAAAGTTGACCATGAATACAAACACAAACATACTTTTGGACTATGAACATATGCTATGGAATCCCCAGCTATAGCATGCATTAAACACAGCTCAAACACTATCCAGATAAACAAAGTTCCTATTACCCAATATAATATTTGGTTTTCAACAAAAAAATCACAAGGCATGCTAAAAGGCATAAAGAGAGTCTGAAGAGACAAAGAAAGCATCAGTATCAGATTCAGATGTGGTACAGATACTGAATTTATCAGGAGGCAATTTCATATCACCATGATTAATATGTTAATGAGTCTATTGGAAAAGCTAGACGACTTGAAAAACTAATGGGTAACTTAAGCAGAGAGATAAAAACTACTAGACACACTATCCCTACTTATAGGGATAAAAAAGAATGAATGGGCAAACCATAAAAAATGGCTAAACATTGAATTCATATTGCTAAATGAGAAACTAATCTGAAAATGTTATATACTGTTGGATTCCAGTTACATGATCTTCAATAAAAAGCAAAAGGTAGAGATGGTAAACAAATCAGTTGTTGCCAGCAGTTTGACAGGAGAGGAAGAAAACTGAACAGGTATGGTTCAGGGTGTTTTTGTTTTTATTTTGTTTTTGTTTTAGTGTGATGAAACTATTTACTCTGATACCGGAGTGGTGGATACATGACACTATACATTGTCAAGAAACAGACTGTTACATCACCAAGAATGAACCTTATTTTATACAATTTAGGAGATTAGAAGATCCTAGGATGGAATGCAAACTATGGCTAACAACGTAACTGTATTACAAATATGTGAAATAACTTCATCGAGAGATGAGGTGGGAAGTCACTGACCTAAATAACTTTGTAAAGGAGTCAGGTCTTTAAGACTAAAGGCAAAATAAACTACATAAGCAATGTACTCTGCTTAATAAAATTGTTTTCCACATGGATACAGGTTAACAATTTTGTTAACAATATTCACAATTAAGTGTATATGAACAATGGCTTAGGTTGATAGCCAAGTTTCTTACCGTTAGAATGGGAATTTACATATAAGCAAAGGGAAGATGCTAGAGTTACTCACATGCTAATGAATTATAATTGGAATCTATGCTATGAACTGATGTTTAGCTAAATATAGACACAGTTGTTACACATAGAAATATTTATACATATGTGTATGCATATGGGTTAGTATGCACACACACATATTTCCTTTCTCTATCAGTTGAGAAAGCCTAAAAGCCATAACAACACTGGGGAATGAATGAATATATCTAGCAGCCAGATCTTGGTTTCTATTACTGCTCTCCAATAAAAGGATACAAGCTTTTTGGAAAAAATGACTGATTTTAGGACTGGGCAGGAATTATACAGGATAAGCCTGAAGAATCTTATGCTTACAGCAAACAAACAAACAAATCTTATAATGATGGTGGTATGTCAAAAAGGAGCCAAAGACAGCTATCAAAGAACAAAGCTAGAATAATTCAAGCAACAAAATAAACAAAATAGTATTGAAATATACTCCAAAGTATATAATCCACTTCCATGAGTTTATACAAATATATGTAAAAGATTGATACATAAATAGAAAAAAAATATATAACTCTATGCAGAATGATTACCAATAATTTATATAGATAGTCCCCCCACAAAATGGAGCTTAACTCCCCCATTTCTTAAGTGTGGACTGCACACAGTGAATTCTTCAAAGAGTACAGTATGGAGGGGTAAAAAATAATAGCAGTTACTTTATGGTGGAGAAACCTGATAAATACCATCTCAAGTTTTATATCAACAGGGATACATCATCATCATGTTGACAGTAAGTAACCATGATATGATATGCTGAAATAAGTAGTTTACCTCTATGGTCTTCCTCCCCCTAAGCATGGGAGACACATCCAAAAAATCCAATAGAGGGTTGTTAAATCATCAAAAACACGGAAAGTCTGAGAAACTGTCACAGCCAAGAAAAGCCTTAGTAATAGAACTACTAAATGTAATGTGATATCTTGAGCATCATCCTGAACAGTAAAGGACATTAGATAAAAACTAAAGAGATGTGAATAACGTATGGACTTTAGTTACTAACAATATATCAATATTGGGTAATTAATTTCAACCATGCTAAGGTCAGATATTAAGAGCAGAAACCGTGTATGGAGAACAGGAGAGCTCTGTACTTTCTAATTTTCTATAAATTTCAAGTTAGGTTCTTATTTGCATTACAACTATTTGCATTATGACTGAGATTAGGAATAAGGAAAGGATAGCCACTCTCAGCTACTATTCAACATTGCACTAGAGATATTTGCCATTTTTAAAAATTTTTCATGTTTGTTTACTTTTGAGAGACAGAGAGAGACAGAGCATGAGCTGGGAGGGGCAGAGAGAGGGAGACACAGAATCTGAAGCAGGCTCCAGGCTCCAAGCTGTCAGCACAGAGCCTGATGTGGGGCTCACACCCACGAACCATGAGATCATGACCTGAGCCGAAGTCAGATGCTTAACTGAGACCATATTTGCCATTAAAATGAGAAAAAATAAACTATTTCATACATAAAAAAGTGTAAAAAGGAATTAAAACTACCTGTATATTCACATAGCATGTCTTAAAAACCGTAGTGAATCAATGATAAGATAAATGAGTGAATTCAATAAGCAAGAAACATAGTAGCATTCAAACAAAAATGTATAGCCTTCACACACAAAAGAGTAAGCAGTTAAAAGGACAATGGTATTTATAGTGGCAAAAAAGAAAGATTAAATACTTAGGAAAAAACAAACAAAAATGCACAAACCAGTATGAAGAAAATTTTACAACACTACTAGAAAGCACAAAATTAGACTCAACAAATTGAAAGGAATTTCCCTGCTTTGGCACAGGATGACTCAGTACTGTATAATTTCAATTCTCCCTAATTCGCAAATACAACGCAGTTCTAATAAATACATCAACAAGTTTTTTAAGGAATTAGACATGTTGATACCAAAGTCTGCATAGAAAACTAAGCATAGATGCATAACCAGAAAAACACCGAAAAAAAACCCAAACTATCAGTAGAACGGTTTCATCCTGATATTAAAATGTACGATAAAGTCACCAATTAAGAAAAGACCAGAAACATTGATTAAGTAGCCCAGTAACAGACCAAAATATATGTGGAAATTCAGTATAGGATAAGGATGGTTTATTAAGTCACTGAGTCAAAGGTAAATGTTTTCCTAGGTGATAAGGGACAACTGGGTAACGACTTGGAAACAAATCAAATTAGATCTATATATCACACTATACACAAGAATAAGTTGAAAATGGATTGGAGATCTAAAGGTTAAAAGTCTACATATACTTAGCATAACATATAGACTTATTGGTTACTATGCTGTATACCCGAAACTAATGTCATGTTGTGTATCAACTATACTGCAATAAAAAACAGTAACAACATACAAACACTAGGGAAAAAAATGGGTTAATTCCTCTTTAACCTCGGGGTTAGGGAAATTTTCTACCTATAACAAATATAAATTGACAAATTTGACATGTGTGTGTGTGTGTGTGTGTGTGTGTGTGTGGTATTCTACATGGTCTAAAAAATCATAAATAAATTAAAAAGACAACAATTGACAGTAATTTGGGAAAAAAACTTACTATATATTTTATATGAATATAATGTATGTTATATATAAAAACATGTGATTATGTATTACATATATATAAAGGATAATATCCTTTATATGTAAAGACGCTTAAAAATTGGGTGAAAAAGAGCAAAACTGCATTAAAAAGTAGGAAAAACATAAACAGACAATTCAAAAAAGACACAAAAATGGCCTCCAGACTAAGTAAATACATTCACTCAGAATAAGAGAAATGCAAATTAAAGTAACACTAATAATATAATTTCCCACTTATCAAATTGTCAAAGATCAAAAAGGTCTGTGACACTGGTGAAATAGGTCCTCTAACACACTGATGTTTGAAACATAAACTGATAAAACTCTTCTAGATAGAAAATCTTCAAGCCTAACAAAACTATATATGCACTTACTGTTTCACCCAAATTTTCACTTTTAGAAACCTACCCTGAAGGCACATCTCTATCTGTATGAAAATAGATGTGTATGAAGTTATTGATAGCAGCATTGTTTGTAACTTCAAAATATTAGAAATATCTTGTGTGATCATGTAAAAGAAAATGGTGAATCAATATTGTCATATCAACAAAATGGAATATGAGGAAGCTGTTATTTCTTTTAAAGAGGGATATTTCTATTAACTTAAATATGAAGTGTTTTCCATGATATATTATTTTTATGGGCTGAATTGTGTTCTGCAAAATACATATGTTAAAGTCTCAATCCCTACTATTTTATAATGTGACTGTATTTGGGATAGTGTCTTTAAAGAGTTAAGTTAAAATAAGGTCATGAGGTGGTCTCTAATCCATTGTGATTAGTCTTCCTAAGAGGAGATTAGGACACAAATACACACAAGGCAGAAGATCATGGGAAGTCACAGGGAAAAGATAGTTATCTATAAATCAAGGAGAGAGGCCTCAGAAGAAAACAACCCTCTCCACACCTTGATCTCGGACTTCTCACTTCCAGAATTGTGAGAAAATAAATTTCTGTTATTTAAGAGTATGTACTTTGTTATGGCAGCCCCACAAATTAATATAACTGTTAAATGGAAAAGAACGTGCCATCCTTCATGTAAGGAGAAGAGGACATAAGAAAGTGCACATTTATCTTCTTATCCTTGCAAGAGGAGTACAGGAAAAAGAAGCCAGAAAAAAAAATTGGTTACTGAGAGGGTTTTAGGGGAAAGGACTGGAAAGAAGAGTGAAATGGGATGGGATGGCAGGGACTGAGAAAAAGTGATACTTCTCTTAGTATACATTTTTGTGTAGCCATGACTGCTAATATTTATAGTACTATTTCACAAACCCTCAACAAATTAAACAGAACAAATAATAATAGAAGGGGCAAGTTGAATAAAAACAGTAACAAATGAACTATATTGCAAATGAATAATGTAACTATACTGAGAAAGAAAGGAACTAATATTTTACTTTGGATAATTGCATCTTGACTAGACATTGTAAGGCTAAAGACAAAAGGAAATGTCCAGAAATACTGAACTCTAGTTAGTAAATTGTTTTTTTTTTTTTTTTCATATGGGTATGGTTTAGCAATTCTGAAAGGCCTTTATGTGTATAATGGAACTGACAATATAAGGATATATATTATACATAATGAACTTAATTTTTCATGTTTAGAGAAAGAAGTTACAAAGGAAAGGGAGAATGCTAGAATAAACTTACATGATTGGATTGGAAACAAAGATATCAATAAAAATTCATGTTTTTAAATACATGAATATAGAACTAGATATTGATGTGTATATATGGCTGGATTAATATAGGTACATTTCCAAGTTCTGTCCACTGACAGAGTCTAGATGCACAGTGACTCCAGAAGCAATAAATACTCATTGAAACCATATCTTGCTTTCTAAACATTTATCATACAAATGGAAATGAACAAAAAGCCAAGGTAGCAATACATATAATGGACAAAATAGATTTTAATACAAAGAATGTAATAAGAAACAAAGAAGGACACTACATAATCATTATAACATAGCCCAACAAAAAGATATAACATGGTAAATATTTATGCACCCAACATGGAGCACTCAAATACATAGAGCAGTTAATGACGAACAGAAAAGGAATTTATCAATAGTAATACAATAATAGTACTGGATGTTAATGCCACACTTAAATCCTTAAATCAATGAACAGGTCATCCAAACAGAAAATCAACAAGGAAACCACAGCTTTGAATGATACATCAGATGGATCTAACAGATATATTCAAGACATTCTATCCCCAAAGAGTGGAATACACATTCTTGTCCAGTGTACATGGAACATTCTGTAGAAAATCACGTTAGACCACAAAACAAGTATCAATAAATTCAAAAAGACTGATACATACCATGCCTCTTTTCCCACCACAATGCTATGAAATTAGAAATCAACCACAAGAAAAAATCTGGAAAGGACACAAATACATGGAGGTATTAAATAACATGCTATTAAACAATAAATTGGTCAACTGAAACATCAAGGCGAAAATTAAAAAATAATCAGAGACAAATGAAAATAAAAACACAATGGTCCAAAATCTTTGGGATGATTAGAACAGCAGCAAAAGCTGTTCTAAGAGGCAATATTATAGCACTACAGGCCTACCTCAAGTAGCAAGAAAAATCTCAAATAAAACAACCAAAACACCTAAAAGAGCTAGAAAAAGAATAAACACAAAATCAGTAGAAAGAAGGGAATAATAAAGATTAGAACAGAAATAAATGAAACAGAAACTAAACACACACACACACACACACACACACACACACACACACTTGAACAGATCAATGAAACCAGCAGTTGATTCTTTGAAAAGATCAATAATATTAATAAACCTTTAGCCAGACTCATCAAAAATTGAAGGGTCAAATGAACAGAATCAGAAATGAAATAGGAGATATAACAACAGATACCACATAAACACAAAGAACTCTAAGAGAATATAATGAAAAATTTTATGCTAAAAAATGGACAATCTAAAAGAAATGGATGAATAACTAGAAACATATAACTTCCCAAAACTGAATCAGGAGAAGAAGAAAATTTGAACAGACCAAATACCAGCAATGCAATTGAATCAGTAATCAAAAAACTCCGAAGAAACAAAAGTCTAGGACCAGATATCTTCACAAGTGAATTTTACCAAACATTTAATGAAGAGTTAGTACCTATGCTTCTCAAACTATTCCAAAAAACAGAAGAGAAAGAAAAGCATTCAATTACATTCTATGAGGCCAGCATTACCATGACACCAAAACCAGATAAAGACACAGCAAAAAAGGTAACTACAGGCCATTTTCTCTGAAGTATATAGATGCAAAAATCCTCAACAAAATATTAGCAAACTGAATCCAACAACACATTAAAAAAAATCACTCACCATAATCAAGTGGTATCTATTCCTAAAATGCAAGAGTGGTTCAATATTTGCAAATCAATCAACGTGATACATCACATCAACAACAGAAAGGATAAAAATCTTATAAGCATTTCAGTAGATGCAGAAAAAGCATTTGACAAAGTACAATATCCATTCATGATAAAAACTCTCAACAAAGTAGGTTTAGAGGGAACATATCTCAAGATAATAAAGGACAGATCTGAAAAACTCACAGCTAACATCATATTCAATGGGGAAAAACTGAGAGCTTTTCCCCTAAGACCAGCAACAAGATAAGGATGTTTATACAACTCAACATACAAAAAGCAAATAATCCAATTAAAAAATGGGCAGAAGACATGAACAGACATGTCTCCAGAGAAGACATTCAGATAGCCAAGAGACACATTAAAAGATACTCAACATCACTCATCATCAGGGAAATATAAATAAAAAACACAATGAGATATCTCACATCCGTCAGAAAGGCTCAAATCAAAAACACAAGAAACAACAGATGTTGGCGAGGATGTGGACAAAGGGGAACCCTGTTACACTGTTGGTGGGGATGCAAACTGGTGCAGTCGCTCTGGAAACCAGTATGGAGGTTCTTCAAAAAGTTAAAAATAGAATTACCATATGATTCAGTAATTCCATTACTGGGTATTTACCCCCCAAATACAAAAACATTATTTTGAAAAGATATATACATCCATAGGTTTAGTGCAACATTATTAATAATAGTCAAATTATGGAAGCAGTCCAAGTGTCTGTTGGTAAATGAATTGATAAAGAAACGAATATATATATATATAAATTATATAAATGAATATATACACATCAATGGAATATTAGCCATAAAAATGTAAATCTTGCAATTTGCAACAACATGAATGGATCTGGAGGGTATAATGTTAAGTGAAATAAGTCAGTTAGAGAAAGACAAATACTACCATGATTTCACTCATATGTGGAATTTAAAAAACAGAATAAGTAAACAAGGAAAAAAGAGACAAGCCAAAAAACTATAAAGAACAAACTGATGGTTACAAGAGGTGAGGTGGGTGAGGTCTTGGATGAAATAGATAAGGGGATTAAGAGTACAGTTATCAAGATGAGTATAGGGTAATGTATAGAATTGTTGAATTGCTATATTGTACACCTGAAACCAATATAACACTATATGTTAACTATACTCGAATTAAAAAAATAAGAATATAAAATAAAATTTTAAAAAAGCAAAAGAAATCTCCTAGGCTACAATTTGGAATTGTGACTGTTTTCACTTTAACTACAACTATAATGATGTGAAGAAACATTGCTCAATAGAAACCACATCTACTTTTCCCACTGTTTTTCCCACATTTTATACATAAGAACATTTTGTTTTCAAATAATGCAAGTTTATAACACAGTTCTACCCAAGAGTTATGATTCAGTGATAATATGCAATCTGGCAATATTCTTGACAACAAAAAAGAATAAATTTTAAACATACTACTTTTAGTGTTAGGCATTTGAAGATTTGTAAAACATGGGCTTTAGTAATCTACATAAGCTATACTAGGTAATTATTTTTGACAGTTTTTTGACAAGATAAACTATTTTACCTTTTAATGATAGTAGCAAATAGAATGTTAAAGTTTCACTTACTTTAATTTTAGACCCTAAAGGCTTCAAGACTATGGTCAGGCACTCTAATGTACCATCCACTTCTCTGTTTCAGCACTGCCATTCCTGGATTTGATCGGTAGCATCTTTTATCCTTCCCCAGCCTAACACTGTATACTCAAACTCCACTAATGTTCTATTATCCCTGTCTGTGGTATTTTCTTCCTAAATTTCTAGGGAAATAAAATAGAGCTTATACTTACAAAACTTTGGAGATTCAGTTAAAATTATCAGCAATATAAATGAAACCTCAAAAGCTATAAAAATATATTTTTGTAGGATATATAATTATTTTATTTTGTTTTTCTACCTCTATTTCCATTCTCAGAAATGTTAGTATGTCTTGGGTCAAGCAGAAAAGGTAGGTACATAGAAAACAAGCTCACCTCCCTCTTGGGATTCACAAGAGTTTAAGAGACATATGCACTGTCAATGTCCCTTGACATTTTTGGTGTCTATTTTCTGATTCTGGAGTTGGGCCTATAGTATGCTATAACATTCAAATTACGTTTGAATTATTAGTAGGTTTTCCCATTCAGGGTTCTTCTTGGCTAAATCTCAACAGGCAGCCTAAACTGTGGTAAGATTTACTATGGCACTAGGAATATTAAATAAGGCTGTGCTACACAAAGCAGAACATAATTAGTGCCAAAGCCTAGTTCTGTCTGCACATTTACAGTCTATTTGAACTGCTGAAAAATGCTAGACTTGTTCAAATAATAAAGTCCTGCTTGAAATTTCAGTGACCTAATTTCATGGAACAGTATTGTGCTTCAACTGCTATTGCAAAATGTCTTTAGTTGATTTACAAAATATTGATAGAGCAAATGTTACAACTGTTATCAGAAATGCTCTGGGACATTTTTCTGAATTTATCCATTCTTCATCTTGTCTTTTGTACTTAGTGAGGACAGAAATAGACACAGTTTCAGGGATGCTATGGAGAAACATACAATTTCCACAGCTAAGCCAAGTTTGAAGCACTTCATTTAAACAAAGTTTCAATTTCTTTAGAATGGTCTACAAAGATTCAAACTGCTCTTAAAAATTATAAGAAAATATTTAATGCTTATTCTGTGCCAACTAATTTTCATTATTTTAAAATTTACACAGCTAATCCATGCTTATTTTATACAAATTCAACAAATACAGATAGCAAAAAGGGAAAAATGTATTAATTCCTCACCACTAAGAAATAAAAAGTATTACATTTTAATATATGTCCAACCAGAATTTTCTAAAAATATATTGCTTAAAAATATTGAACACAGTATTTCACTGGCTATCCATGTTCTGATATACATTTTTCATTATAAATGGCCTCTTACTAAGCTTCCTTACGTACACTTGTGTACTTATATGATTACCTTGAGATAGATTCATAAAATTAAAAAATTTAGATCACAGGAAAACATATTTTTAAAGGTTTTGATGCAAATTGGTTAAACTTCTTAAAAAATATTTAATGTGAATTTTCCTATTCTCAAATATCCTTTATAAGTATCTAAAAATCTTCATGTTAATAAAATTGTTTGAGGGGCACCTGGTTGGCTCAGTTAGTTAAGTGTCTGACTCTTGATTTCAGCTCAGGTCATGATCTCACAGTGGTGAGACTGAGCCATGCTTCTGGCTCTGCACTGGGCATGGAGCCTACTTAAGATTCTTTCCCTCTCCCTCTACCCTTCCCTTGCTTGCACTCTCTTTCTCTCAAAAAAAAAAAAAAAAAAAAGCTTTTTTGATAAGATGCTCCCCATCATTCATCTGGGGGAAATGTTTTAAATACATGTTTTGTTTTTTGTTTTTTTTTTAATTTTTTTTCAACGTTTATTTATTTTTGGGACAGAGAGAGACAGAGCATGAACGGGGGAGGGGCAGAGAGAGAGGGAGACACAGAATCGGAAACAGGCTCCAGGCTCTGAGCCATCAGCCCAGAGCCCGACGCGGGGCTCGAACTCCCGGACCGCGAGATCGTGACCTGGCTGAAGTCGGACGCCCAACCGACTGCGCCACCCAGGCGCCCCTAAATACATGTTTTAAAACAAACTACATTAAATTCTTAAATATACAATTCTCATAAATAGGATAATATAAAAAAGATGTATTTCATAAGTGGAGAAAATAAGATGGAAATAGGATTGACTGAATGACTTTTGGGAGATAGGAACAAAAATAACCGCTTTTATATACATATAAAATCCTATTCTATTTAATTATTGCATGAGTATTTTTTTTTTCTCTTCCAGAACATGGAACAGTGATTTTAGGTAATGACCCTTGTTGACCTAACAACCTAGTAATAGAACAAAAAGGCAAACTCATATTTCCAGTACCCTCAATTTCTTGTTCCTTTATATTATTCTACAAATGTAATTTTAAGATGCCTTTTTTTCACTATAATACTGAAGGAATTAAAAATCTTTTCATACAAACAAATTGGATTTGAAACCTGGAGAGAAGAATATCTAATAAGAATAATATAATTCTTTCTAAACATCTAAAGGGCTACTCTAAGTAAAGCAGAATTAAGACAGTATTTCTAAAAGCGTGTTGTATAAGATGTGAAATCATATCCTACTACAAGTAAAAAATGAATAAATAAATGAATATCTTCTTAATTTTAGGAGACACTAAATTACACATTAGAATCAGATTTGTTTGCTGCAAGAGATTACAGAGCTTTTAAATTTCCAGATTTCAAAGTGAGGGAAGTATTACACAGAATTTTATGAATGTGTATTTACAAGGAAGGTGGTAGGTCCAGTGCTCTAAGGGACGTAGTTTGCTAAAAGCTTTGGTTGTTTGAGTGAATGGGGCTTTCCTAATATTATCAGTTCAGTCTTCTAATCCAGAAAGATGAGAGCCAGTGAGTGCAGAAGCCTTTGCAATAACAACCAACAGGCTAAACACAAATGGTAACAACACACCCACACCAATTCCTGCTAGGAACTCCTACAGACCTTGCTGTTCTACTTACCTTACTCTGCATGCATGAAGAATAATTTTCCTTTACTCAGGTTATATTTACCTGCTGCTACTCAATCTGGCCTGTTTTTGCTCTATCCATTAAGTTTGATATATCTTTTTAAAATTTTTATTTAAATTCCAGTTAGTTAACATATAGTGTGACATTAGTTCCAGGAGTAGAAGTTAGTGATTCATCACTTACATATAACACCTAGTGCTCATCACAACAAATACCCTACTTAACGCCTGTCACCCACTTAGCCCATCCCCCTTCCCACCACCCCTCCAGCAACGCTCAGTTTGTTCTCCGTAGTTAAGAGTCTTTTATGGTTTGCTTCCGTTTCTCTTTTTTTCCCCTTCTCCTATGTTCATCCGTTTTGTTTCTTAAATTCCACATGTGAGTGAAATCACATGGTATTTGTCTTTCTCTATTTTGCTTAGCATAATATATTCTAGCTCCAACCACATCATTGCAAATGGCAATATTTCATTCTTTTTGATGGCTGAGTAATATTCACATATATATTTAATAGGTACATATAAAATGATTCACATAAATAATGGTATACATAAGGTATATATGTGTGTGTGTGTATATATATATATATATATATAGGTATACACAACGGTTTTAACTGGTATATATAAAATTATTTATATATAATGGTATTTATATAAGGTGTGTATATATATACATAGATAGATAGATATAATGGTATTATATATATATATATATATATATATATATATATCCCAATAATATAAAGCTTATTACTGGTTCTGCTTCACTCTCCTGCTGTCTTGAATTCCTTCAGAATCATGCATCCTTTCTCCCTGCTTTGGTAGACAATTCATTAAAATTATGTCAAATCTATGTGTTTGCATCTTCACAAATTAACAGCATATTACACCCTCCTAATTCCATTTTTAAGATATCCCAAATGGCACGTAAAAGATGAAATGAACATTAAATTCATCTAAAATGAGATTAAAATCAGTAAACGTTAAAATAATTCTATCTTTAAAAATATAACATTAGTTTTGTAAATATATATTGTTTTCCTTAGCTTTCAGATGGCAACACTAGGACAAAGATGAATAGCACAAATGCTATTTACTTTACCTGAAGCAGCTGAAAACATCAAGAGGTACTCATAATTTCCATTCCTGGAGGGACTAAGAATAATTCCCACATACTGTTTTCAACTGAAAAGCGTTCTAGTTTGCAGTTTCAGGAGCATCTGGGTTAAGTGCTTTCCTAGCCTCAGAGTGAGGAACAGGCCTGTAACTAATTAAGTGAACAGTGAGTTAGGAGCCAAAAGCAAGGAAAGCTAGTATAGATTTAAGGGTGAATAAAAGTTGCATGACTTCACTTGAACAATAGGAACAACACTAAAAGTGTTCACTAGCCCCTTCTGATTAGATCTAGAGATACACAATAATTTATAACTCCTTCTATGAAGGAACAGTCCATTACTGCAGAACCAAGGATCCAAGGCACAGAAAATACCTCATTAGGACTAACGGTATTTGAAAAGGAATATATCCCTACCTTCTTTGAGAAGACTTTGGCTGGATGTGAGGCACATATGTGAAAAGCCTGCAGACAATAACATTAAAATTGTATAATATGAATTTTTATCTTGCTCTACTACTGTTCCTCACAACAGAATTTATGGTCTGATTTTTCTTTTCTTCTTTTATCTTATTTATACCTTCTTAAAAATACTCTTTAAAAGCTTTTCAAGTTACAAATATGAGATCCAAGTTTAGATAGTTTATTGCCTTCTTTATGTGCCCTGAATTTACTACCCAGACATTCCGACTTCATGTTTCTCTTTTTTTTACGTGAACATTTTCTCCATAGCATGGAAATTCAATATGTAGTTCGGTTGTTAGATACGCGAGTGTTAATGAATAAACACCTTCAAATTATGTTTATTTAAAATTTTTTTTTCAACGTTTATTTATTTTTGGGACAGAGAGAGACAGAGCATGAACGGGGGAGGGGCAGAGAGAGAGGGAGACACAGAATCGGAAACAGGCTCCAGGCTCTGAGCCATCAGCCCAGAGCCTGACGTGGGGCTCGAACTCACGGACTGCGAGATCGTGACCTGGCTGAAGTCGGAAGCTTAACCGACTGCGCCACCCAGGCGCCCCACAAATTATGTTTATTTAATATAAATACTTATTTTTGTCAAAACTGTACAAGTAGAATGGACTCTTGATACCTTGAAAATGTTAAGATACGTTTTGTTGTGTTTTGCTTTGTTTTAATTTAGCTAAAAAGTATTTATTTCTTAGGGAAAAAATAGAAACATTTTTTTTTTTTTTAGTTAGAAAGATGTTTGTGTGTTTAGAAAAGTTAGATAGCGTCTCTTACTTACGAATCAGAAAGAACTACAGTTGACCCCTGAACAACAGGGCTTAGGAAGACCCACCTCCACACGGTTGAAAATCCACATATATCTTTTGAGTCCCCCAATACTTAACCTCTAATAATCTACTGTTGACCAGAAGCCTTACCAATAACATAAACAGTTGATTAATCCATTTTGTATGTCATATGTATTATATACTATATTCTTACAATAAAGTAAATTAGAGACAAAAAAGTTATTAAGAAAATCATAAGCAAGGGAAAATGCACTTACAGTACTATAGTATATTTATTTTAAAAATCTGCATAAAAGTAGACCCTGGCATTTCAAATCTGTGTTTATATATGTATATATACACACATACATACATACATATATACATACATGCATACAGGGTCAACTGAATATAAGTCAGCTATAATGCTAAGTACTTTTCCAACCAATTAAGAAATCAACACTATTGGAATATAAATGTTACATACTTCAAAGTATTAAATGGGAAATAGCATAGTATAATATATGCTTAGAAAGTGAGTTTTCTTGATTAGAAGACATATGAAGAAATAAACCACCTATACTCAGAAAAAAAAAGTATTTTAAATTAAAAACTGCAATAGGGGCCACAAGCAACAAATCCAAAGTTAGGGACCTAAAGACTGTTACTAAATTTAAATAAATCACTATATAGTAAGGAAGTAAAGCAATTAACTTAATACCATGTGCTCAATTGATTTCTTAGGAATTTTAAGCCTTGGACTCCTCCAATTTTTATGACAATCGAACTTTTCAGTGAATAAAAATTGTTATGGCTTGCAACATGAGTATAGTCTTCACATACAATGTAAAGAAATGGAAAAAAATATGCAAAAGTATTAGATAATGGTAATAATGATATTATAAATTATTCCACTTTTTTTATAGTTATTGGCATACACTACTGCACTCTTCAAAGAAATTTCACCAAGGATTACAAGAAAATTAGTTGAAAAGAAAAGTTTCTCTTTTGGTATAACATCACTATTGTTTTGTTTACTGAGAAAACAATAGCTAAATGCTAAAGAAAATTAACATATAACACTATGGAATGAAAAATGATTTCCCAAAATTATGAAATATTTTAAAAGCCTATACCACATTACATATTTAAAAGTTCAATTTTCAACAATGAAAACATGAGACATGCAAAAATATTAGGAAATATTACCAGCATCGGAAAAAAAATCAGTCAATAAAAACCATCCTTGAGGAAGTCCAAATGTTAGATTTACCAGAAATAGACTTTAAATAAACTATTACAAATATGTTATAGAAACTAACAGAATGCATGAAGGGCACCTGGGTAGCTCAGTCAGTTGAGATTCTGACTCTTGCTTTTGGCTCAGGTCAAGATCCTAGGGTCGTGGGATCGATCCCCATGTCTGGCTCTGCACTGAACATAGAGTGTGCTTAGAATTCTCTGTCTCTCTCTGACCCTCTCCCCTGCTTGTGCGCTCGCTCTCTCTCTCTCTCTCTCTCTCTAAAATATATATATATATATATATATATATACACACACACACACACACACACACATATATATATATATATATATAATGTAGAAAATAAAAATCAGGTTGAAAAGTAAAAGAATGCTTGAGAACAATGTGTCACCAAATATAGAATATTAATAAAGATATTCATTATATTAAAAAACAAATAGAAACTCTGGAGTTGAAAAGTATAATAACTGAAAAAATGTCATGACAGAGGCTCAAACAATTTCAGCTGGCAGAAGAAAAAATCAATTAATTTGAAAATTGCTCAACAGAGATTATTCACTCTTTATTACAGAAAGAAAAACATAAAGAAAAATGTACAAATACTTAGCGATCTGTTGGAGACCATCAAGCTTAACATACACATAACGAAAGCCTAAGGAGAGGTGAGACAGAAAGAGACACAAGAATATTTGAAGACATATTGTCAGAAAACAGGTCAGTTTGTTGAAAAACATTAATATACACATTTAAGATGTTCAAAGATTTCCAGGTAAGATAAACTTAAAGATATTCATACTTGGACACATCATATTCAAACTGTCAAGACAAAGAGTATCATGAAAACAGCAAAAAAGAAGCAACTCATGTATAATCCTCAATAGTATTAATAGCTGATTTCTCTTCAGAAGCCATGGAGGTCACAAGGCAGGGATGTTATATTCAAAGTACTGAAAGAAAAAGACTATTAACCAATAATTGCATATTTAGCAATAGCATCTTTCAAAAATTAAAAAGAAATTATATTTTGAGAAAAATAACTGAATTTATTATTATTATATCTGAATTATCAGCTAATGAGTGCATACATAATGTTCAACATGAGACAGGAGGGAAATGCAAATCAAAACCATGATGAGGTATCATTACAGAAACACTAGGATGCCTACCATCAGAATGACAGACACAGAAAGTATAGCTAAGGATGTGGAAAAATTGGAACAGTCACATTTCTGGTGGGAATGTAAAATGGTGCAGCTACTCTGGAAAGCAATTTGGTAGTTTCTCAAAAAATAAAATATGGTTACCATATGAACAAGCAATTTCACTTTTAGGTATATACTCAAGAGAATTGAAAGAATATATCTGCACAGAAACTTATAAATGAATATTCATAGCCGGATTATTTATGACAGCCAAAATGTGAGAAAACCCAAATGTCTATCAACTGATGGTTGGACAAACAAAATGTAGTACATCCATACAATGGAAGATGAATCGGCCAAAAAAGAAGGAATAAAATAATAACTCATGCTACAAGGTGGATGAAACTTGAAAAGATTCCATTAAGAAAAAAAAAAAAAAAGGCATACTGGAAAGGCCAGATGTTGTAAGATTCTATTTACATAAAATATCTAGAATACGCAAATCCATGGAAAGAGAAAATGTATTAATGGTGAACAGGGTTTGGGGGGACAATCGGGAATGATTGCTAATGGGTATTAGATTTTCTTCTGAGATAACAAAATACGCTGGAATTAGTGATGATGGTTGTACAACTTTGTGAATGTACTAAACTACTTAATTTTTTAAAAATTTTTAAATGTTTATTTTTGAGAGAGAGAGAGAGAACGGAAGGGGCAGAGAGAGGGAGACACAGAGTCTGAAGCACCCTCCAGTCTCTGAGCTGTCAGCACAGAGTGTGAGGCTGGGCTCACACTCAGGAACCAAACCAAAAACCAGTAGCAAACAAAATAATGTGATATTTTAACCCTGAGATGATGACCTGAGCCCAAGTCAGATGCTTATTAACTAACTGAACCACCCAGGCACCCCAAGGTTTACTTTAAATAAAATAAAAAATAAATTCTGAAAAAGAAAATTTAATGAAAACAGTAAAACCAATCAAATCCAAAGACGATTGGTTAGAGATATCAATAAAATTGAAAAAAAAATTCTAGCCAGATTGACCAAGAAATAAAGGAGAAGACTCAAATTGTCAGTGTCAGGAATGAAGGAAGAGACATCACTAAGGAGTCTGCAGACTACAATAGGAAAAATAGTAATTATATGAACAATTTTATTATGTGCATAACCTACACAACTTAAAATGCACCAAATTCTTTAAAAAACACAAATTAACTCTTACTCAAAAATAAATAAATAATATTAATAGCTTTGTATCTATTAAATACATTTAATTATGGTTAAAAACACTCCAAAAATACAAACCCCACGTCTAGATTCTTTCAGTAATGGATTCTCCCAAAGTTTGAGAATTGTAGTAAACATCAATGGAACAAAAATTACAATTCTACAAAATCTTTGAAAAAGCAAAAGAGGCAGAAATACTTTTCAATTTATTTTATGAAACTTTCATTACACTAATAACTAAATCAGACAAAGACATTGCTGGACTATCAATGACCAGTATCTCTCCTGAATATAGATCCAAAATTCTCAACAAAAGCTTATTAAACTGAATTCAAGAATATATAAAAAGTATAAGGCATTAAAAGTAAATGGATTAATGCTAGGAATACAAGTCTGTGTCAATAAAAATAATCAACGAAATTAACCATATTAGTGGACTAAAACAAGAAAAAAATATGATTATCTGAATAAATGAAAGAAAATGATAATATTTCAATATCTAGTTGTGATACAAAGCACCTAGCAAACTAGGAGTAGGAAGGAACTTCCTCTACCTAATAAAGGGTGTTTACAAAAAACTACAGCTAATACCTTAATAACAAAGCACTGTATGCTTTCCCCTAGGGATAAAGAATAAGACAAAGATGTTCTCTCTTACCAGTCTCATTTAATTTTATACTAGAAGTCTTAGTGACGGTAAGAGTGAAATAAAAAGAAATTAAAAATTAAAAAATGCAGACCGAAGTGGATGAAAGAAAGCTGTCTCTACTCGAAGGTAAAATATTATCTATGTAGAGAATCTTAAAATTTTGCAAAATAGCTCCCAGAAATAATGAGTTTCACAAGTAGTAAGGATACAAGAGTCAATTGACTATGTACTACATACCAGCAATTATCAATTTGAATTGGAAATTACCAAAACATTACCATTTATACTAGTGCCAACAAAGTTAAATACTTAGGAACACATTTATCAAAATATGTGAAGCATCTGGAAGCTGAAAACCACACACACTTATGAAAGAAATAAAAAAGATCTAAAATAATGGAGAGATAGGCTGTGTTCATGAATTAGAAGACTCAGTATTATGAAGATGTCATTTCCCTCCAACCTGATCTATTGATTTAATGCATTTGCAATCAAAATCTCACAAAATTTTTGAAGATGTTTACAAACTTGATTCTAAAATTTATAAGGAAAAGGAAAGGAATAGAGTAGCTGAAAGAATTAGGAAAATGAACAAAACTCGAAGACACACACTGTCAGTTTAAAGGACATATTTAAAATTTTTTTTAACATTTATTTATTTTTGAGAGACAGAGAGAGACAGAGCATGAGCAGGGGAGGGGCAGAGAGAGAGAGGGAGACACAGAATCCGAAGCAGGCTCCAGGCTCTGAGCTGTGAGCACAGAACCTGAAGCAGGGCTCGCACTCACAAACCACGAGTTCATGTGAGTTCATGACCTAAGCCGAAGTAGGATGCTTAACCGACTGAGCCACCCTGGCGTCTCATTAAAGGACATACTTCAAAGTAATAGTATTATGTCATCCTAGTTAGCCAGACACAAAAAGGAAAATATTCCCTGACAGATGGTAACTAGGCTTATCATGGAGATCACTCCATGATATATAAAAATATCAAATTATTATGATGTACACCTTGAAACTAATAGGATATTGTATGTCAATTATACTTTAAAAAAGAAAAGAAAAATACTGTGTGACCTCAATTATATATGGAATCTAAAAAGGCTGAACACACAGAAGCAAAGAGTAGAAAAGTGCTTTTGCCAGGGATGGGAAGCCGGCGGGGGGGGTGGTGGGGGAAGAATGGGGAGATGTTGGTCAAAGGATACAAAGTTGGGGTTATAGAAGATGAATACATCTAGAGATCTAATATACAACAAGATGATTTGTTATTATTATAGTTAATAATTATGTATTGTATACTGGCAATTTTCCAGAACAGATTCCAGGTCCTCTCACAGCACAGGCACACACAAAAGGCAACCTTTGGAGATGGATATGTTAATTAGTTTGACGGCAGAAATAATTCATATATATATATATATATATATATATATATATACATATATATATATCAAAATATAATGTTGTTCACCTTAAACATACGTGATTTTTATTTTAAGAAGCAGTTTTATCTACTTTAAAAGCAGCATTAGCAAAATAATGTGATATCTACAAAAGACTAGACATACAGATCAATAGGACAGATTAGAGATAAATCCAGCAATACACCCACACAAATATAGACACCTGATTTTTGACAGAGAAATGGAAACAATTGAATGGAGAAAGAAATGTGTTTTCAGCAAATAATGCTGGAACATAAAACATCCATATATTTAAAAAAATCAGAACTTATTCACACTTACATACAAATTAACTCAAAATGGACAATAAACCTAAGTATAAAATTAAGATTCTAAAATTTTACAGAAAAATATAAGAGAAAAAATATGAGAGCTTGGGTTTTAGCAAAACAGTTTTTAGATACCACAACAAAAGCATTAAAAATATTGACAAATTGCACTTTTGGTGTAAAAACATTCACTCTTCAAGAGACATTGTTAAGAAACTAAAAAAGACAAGTCACAGTTGGGGAAAAAATAATTGCACATCACATACATGATAAAGGACACCCTCTCCCCCACCCCACAATAGTATATGAAGAACTCTTAAAACCCACAGTGAGAAGAGAAATAACTAAATTAAAAAAAAAAGAAGATTTCTATAGTTTTCAGCATACAAATCTTTCATATCTTTGGTTAGGTTTATTCCTATGTAGTTTATCGTTCTTGGTGTAATTGTAAATGGGATCAATTTCTTGATTTCTCTTTCTGTTGCTTCATTATTGATGTATAGAAATGCAACTGATTTCTGTACATTGATTTTGTACCCTGCAACTTTGCTGAATTCACGTATCAATTCTAGCAGCATTTTGGTTGAGTCTTTCAGGTTTTCCATGTAGAGTATCATGTCATCTGTGAAAAGTGAAAGTTTGACTTCATAGTTGCAAACAGAGAGTGAGGCAAACCATAAGAGACTCTTAAATACAGAGAACAAACGGAGGGTTGATGGGGGGGGGAGGGGAAAATGGGTGATGGACATTGAGGAAGGCACTTTTTGGGATGAGCACTGGGTGTTGTATGTAAACGATGAATCATGGGAATCTACCCCCAAAACAAAGAGCACACTGTATACACTGTATGTTAGCTAACTTGACAATAAATTTAAAAAATAAGAATAAAAAAAGAAGAAAAAAAATGTCTATAAAGACACATCACCAAAGAAGAGATACATATGGCAAATATGCCTGTGAAAAGATGTTCAATTTCATTTGTCATTACGGAAATGCAAATTAAAAATACGCCTAATATTATTATATGCCTATTAAAACAACAAATAGAAAAAATGCTGACAACACCAAGAACTGTTGGGATGTGATAGAAGTGGAATTCTACATTTCTGGTGGTAACGCAAAATGGTACCACCATTTTGGAAATCTATTTGGCAGCAAACACAATCAACATAAGACCTAGCAACCTCACTTCAGGTATTTACTCAAGTGAATTGAAAACTGATGTTCACAGATGCACACACAAAATCTATATGCACATATCACAGTGGTCTTATCATATCACCAAAATATGAAGCCGATCTAGATATTCTTCAATAAGTAAATGGATAAACAATATACAGTACACCCATGCAATGACATAATTCTCAGCAATAAAAAGGAACAAATTATTAATCTATGCAAAACTATGGATGAAATTTACCTACATTTTAAGTGAGAGAAGTTAGTCCCACAAGTTCCAGTAATATAATATTTTTAAAAAATAAAAAGTAGACGTAGAAAACTGAGACTTTAATCCAGATAACACATATTCAAAAGTTTACAAGAGATGCTAACTTACACGTATGAAGCATTCCAGGTGAAATGGTAGGCACCAAACTAATTATGTTATAATCCAATTCTTGCAAGTATTATACCCTTTTAAAATACAGAGTAGACACTAACAACAAAATGCTTTTAACAAAACAGCCCCCATATAAAAACTGGGCCTCAAGTTTGACTCCTTATCTAGTTTAGAGAAGAAAAGAGTTATCCATTTCTCATTTATAAGAAGGAATAAACTTCAGAACATGGTTCTTCATTTCTACTCAAGTTAAGATAAAAATAACAACATGAAGGGGCACCGGGATGGCTCAACTGGTTAAGCATCTGACTTTTGATTTCAGCTCAGGTCATGATCTCAAGGTTCATGAGCACGGAGCCTGCTTGGGATTTCTCTCTCCCTCTCTCTCTGCCTCTGCCCTGCTCGCACGTGCGCATGCGCTCTCTCTCTCTCTAAGTAAACATTTTTTTAATGTTTAAAGTATATAAATAAATATACAAGAATATTTATGGGGAAACATTTCTCAAAAATATTTTTGACCACCAGTGTGAGTTAATCAACGTTTATTTATTTTTGGGACAGAGAGAGACAGAGCATGAACGGGGGAGGGGCAGAGAGAGAGGGAGACACAGAATCGGAAACAGGCTCCAGGCTCCGAGCCATCAGCCCAGAGCCTGACGCGGGGCTCGAACTCCCGGACTGAGAGATCGTGACCTGGCTGAAGTCGGACGCTTAACCGACTGCGCCACCCAGGCGCCCCTGGTGTCAGTTAATCAAAGGAGCTTATAGAACATTTCCCCTGAAATGTTTACAGCCATATTGATACATGTTTCCCACTCTAAACTGGGAAATTTCTATATGCTCACTTTAGCCTTCAACTTTTATGAATCTGATAACAATCAAGATGGCCTAGTATGCATACTCAGTTGTTTAACCTAAATCAATTCTGATATTGAACTTCTCTAAATATGCAACATGCAAGTCAGCATCAAAATCAATAGGATTGGCCCCTCATGGTCACCCGCCAAGAAAACATCTGTGAAACACAGCACAACTCCTATCCATTCCTTCATTCACAGACACTAGCATTCTGCACATAACATTCGCCCCTAACACTCAGAATAAATGAGTGCTATTCAAGTGATAATTTTTCAAATGTGAGATCAGTTAGGATTTGACAAAGGAACGAGCAATCCTTCAGGAAATAAAGTGATCAGGCCAAACGTCCCCCCTTTTTTTCTATTTATCAACAAAACAATCAAGTATTGAGATATTGCAGATGGAGGATCATTCATAAAACCGAGATCTGATCCAAACCATGAAACATGTTTAATGCGTTGCAGCAAAAATATCAAAGTAACAAGTAACAGGCTAGGTTTCTGAAAATATTTGACTTCCAGGGGAGGAGAGTTTGGATATCTAGGATAATTATACAAATACTGTAGCCATACACTATTAATGCCATATTTATATTCTCTTTACTGTGACTACTAAAGCAATTGGAAGAGATATTCACCATGCCATAATCAGGTTCTTTGCATAGGCTGAAATAACTAGGTCAATTTGCCCAGTGTAGTTATTTTAGTTAAAAGTTTAAATTACTGATTCTTTAAATCATGAATACTCATAGAAGAAATAGCCTTTAATTTTAAACATCAGAATAAAGCTGAGTAATTTTTCTAAATGACATAAGCCAGGCTTTAACCTTTTTGTTCTTCTTTTAAAACCTTATATTACATTTATTTTTTCCTCTGATTCAAGATAAGCATCAAACTTGAAGCCTGACAATAATTACACTTGGCGACACTGGAGTGAACTTGTATGATTTGAGAGTAAGTTCTTTCACGAAGAAAATTCAATGAAATTCAATAAAATACAATGCAATTCCTGTATTAACTTTAATAAAGCTCTCCCAGAGCTCAGATGCTTGGAGAGGTTTTAAAAGCAGGTAGCTTGCATGCCAGCTGGGTTTTTTTCAGCTCAGTCAGATTAAGCAGAGAACACTTGTGCAGCTTTATTAACACACACAATTTAGCAGAGTAACAGTCAGGCTTCTCTATTTCATGGGTTAGTTGCTTACTGGTAATATCATTCCTGGGAGAATTCAGGACTTTTAATTATGCTGTGAATAGTTTACAGTATTGAGCTACGGAATGGAAATTAAACTGAGGACATTTTATTTGTGTACTGGTTAATTAAATAGCAGACAACAGCAAGCTAGACTGCTAGAAACCTCAGCAGATTTGGTTTGCCGACCATGTGTGAAAATATTTTTTTTTCTTTTTAATTTCTATTAGCAGCTCAGGGTCCTAAATTACAACTGAGTCAAAAGCGGGTTTTGAAGTTTCACCTAGCACACAAAATGACCCAAAGATTTTTAAACATTCAATTGATATTCATAACTCCCAGTAAATGCACTCTACCTTTTCACGTTTATATTAAATGGATAAATCATGACTCCTGAAAAGTACAACTCATGGCTAACTCATCCTATATCTAAAATAATACTAAAAGAAGAGAGTGTTTACATGAAGTAATATAATTTTGCAGAGCTGATGAAAAAGCTATTTCCCAGTATTAGAAAGTAATAATAAAGTTTATTAAAACTTGGTTATTAACAAGTAATGTAGCTTTGAAAAATCTCACATACATACAAAAGACATTTTTGAGCCTTGACTGTTCTGCTAAATGCTGGACATAAATAAGATGCGATTTATTTTCTTAAGGTGTTTTTCCAAATTAAAATGTGATTATTTAATGCTTAATACCCTTCAGTCCCCTCTCATTGTTGTAAGGATAAAGATCAAAATCTTTAAAGAAGTTCAAAGGCTTTGGAGGATTCTGGCCCTGCCCATCTTTAGAGCCACATTTGTAACACTTTTATGTAGTGTGCTCACATATGGCCACGACACCCTTTTTTTTTTTTACAGATACTTTTATTTAATTCACTGTGCATAAAATAATTGTGTTGCTTAATCTAATAATGTTCTTCATAGACTGTTTTCCTTTTCTCTAACAAGTATGAAATCAAGTTTAGGGGCAGGTATTGTATGTAAATGTTTTAATCTTCCTTAACCTAAACCATGTCCACAAACTTTCGTTGTCTTTTATGATACTGGCATTTTTTTTTTTTTTTTTGGAAGAACAGAGTCCCCGTTTAATTTTTTAAATAGAATTTTTCTCATTTTCAGTTTGATGATTTTGTGAATTATACATTGATTTATATATTGAATGATACATTCTCAGCCACACTATGTCCTTCTCAGGGTGTCACATCTAAGTGTGCACAATGTGGAAACTATCTATTATCTATCATCTATCTGACTATAGTTGACACACAATGTTCCATTAGTTTCAGGTGTACAAATTTAGTGAATTTGACAAGTTTATACTTTATGCTATGTTCACCACATGCATAGCTACCATTCCTTATGCTGAGCCTTTTATAACCATGACTTATTCATTCCATAACTGGAGGCCTATATCTCCCTCTCCCCTTCACCCATTATGCCAATCTCCCACCATCCTCTTCTCTGGTGACCATCATCACAACAACCTTTTTTCAATTCCTCTGATGCTGGGCTCCTTCCTACCTCAGAGCCTTTGCTCAGTCTGTTCCTTTTCCCCTGAAAGTCCTCTGCTTCCACCCCAACTTAAACTTTTCCCCATATTCATTCTTCAAATTTCCCTACGAATACGATTATCTCATGAAACCTTCACTGACCACCTCAGATTATAATCCCATTACCTCTTCTAATGACAGATCATGTGATTTTGTTTTGTTTGGTTGTTGAGCAGGCAATTGGGTATGTGTCTAGAGTTTTGAGAAGTCCAGGTTTGAAATATAAATCTGGAGGCATCAGTATTTAAATGGTATTTAAAGCCATGAGGTTAGTGAGGCACCTGGGTGGCTCAGTCGGTTAAGCGTCTGACTTTGGCTCAGGTCATGATCTCATGGTTCCCGGTTTCAAGCCCCCTGTAGGGCTCTGTGCTGACAGTTCAGAGCCTGGGGCCTGCTTTGGATTCTGTGTCTGCCCCTCCCTGCTCATGCACTGTCTCTCTCAAAAATAAATGAACATTAAAAAAAAATTTTTTTAAAGCCATGAGGCTAAATGATATCATCACACAGAAGTGAGTACAGACAAAAAAAAAAAAAAGAAAAGAAAAAAAGAAAAGAAAAGAAAAAGAAAGAAGAGTATTGGTGTACTCCAAGCCTTTATTATTATATTTGTCAATTCTTGTCTTTCAACTGGTGAATTTAGTCCATTCCTATTAATTGTTTATATCAATATATTTAAGTCTGCTTCAACAACATAATTTACTACATGTTTATTGTGATTTCTTATATTTCCATTTATTTTTCCTTTAAAAAAATTGGAATCTTTATTTTCAGCCTAAAACTAAAATAACTTTCTACATTCTTAAAACTCTTGATCTCCTTCCAACTTCATCATACTATTAGATTTCTAAGGCTGCGTTATGAAGGATACATAGATGAATAGATACATAGATAGATCTAGATAAGTACATAGATCTAGATGAGTTTAAAAAAGTAACAAACATCACTAAGGTATCTGTTCATCTTTTTTTTAAATATCTGCTGAATCGGTGTCTTCTATTTTTCTGTGCTTCATGCACAACTGTGTTCAGTGTGGTTTTTGTGTTGCAGAACTTCTGCAGCCCTACATAGCCAAGAATGTATTTTCATACCCTCTATCTAAATGGCAATTTTCTGCAATAAAATTCTAAATCCTTTTCCCTCAAACTTTAGAAATACAATTCTGCCATCTTCTCTCATTCATGGTATAAGCTATTGTCCATCTCCTTTGTCTTGCTCTTTTATCTGTCGTCTCTTTTTCCTTATAATCTTGTTTGTCTTTCATGTTGTAAATTTCACTCTATATGAAGGACTGAAGTGTTTCTTATCTCTCCTCTTTGCTGATGCAACAGCCTTTTCAATAGCAAAAGGTGTCTTATTGTTTAATAAGTACCATATCGTTTTCTTGCTTTATTTTCTTATTAGACTTATCTCTGTTGTTTTTCAAATATTTTTTTCTCTTCATTTTTATACCCCAGTCATTATGAGACTCCTCTAATCTGAATAGCACATTTCCATTTTTATACTTCATATGTCTTATGTTTCCCTTTTGGGGTGTCTCCTTCAGTGAGATTTCTAATTCTGATTTGACAATTTTCTAGTCTACAGTTTTATCTGTTCCATCTATTGAATTCTGTATTTCAACTCTCACATTTTTCATAACTAATATTTTACTTAGATCTTTTTTATCTTTTTATGAAAATATATTTCCTTATACAACTTAGTGTGATTGTTAGGTTACTATAAAATAGGATGTTCTGTATTGATGTTTCTGCTCCTGATACAAATTGTAATGCAGTGTACTTTTGTTTTGTTTTGTTTTCCTGCTTTATTGAGGTACAACTGACAAATAAAATCACATACACTTAAAGTGTAAAACATGATGATGTGATATATGTATACATTGTGAAATGATTACAATTAAGTTAAGTAACCCATCCATCTACAAATCCATTGCTATCTCTATCATAATTCCAATGGCATTTGGGGCAGAAATAGAAACAACAATCCTAGAATTTGTATGGACCTACACAAACCCCAAAGAACCAAAGAAATTCTAAGAAAGAATACGTCTGGAGGCAGCACAATTTTATAATTTCCAACTCTATTACAGAGCTATAGTAATCAAAACAGGTATGGTACTGGCACAAAAGCAGACACATAGACCAATGCAACAGAAGAGACAGCCCAGAAATAAAAGCACCATATACAGTCAACTAACCTTTGTTAGGGGTGACAAGCGCACACATGGAACAAGAAAAGTCTCTTTAATAAATGGTGGTGGTAAAACTGTGAAGCTGGGGAGGAGACATTGGCACCTAAGGAAATGAACCTAGGTCTGAACCCTTCTTATAGCAAGGCCAGACTCGGGCCTGGCTGGGCAACTCCCACATACCTTTGGGTTTGCCAGATTCCACAAGGAGGGTCAGGCATGTCTTTTATGTTCCTATATCCTTGATCTTTAGCATTTTTAGATCTTATCAATACTTACATAGTGCCTTTTACTATGTCAGTTAGTATTCTAAGTGCTTTATATAAATCCTGAAAACAATCCATTGAGACGGGGACTACTATTATAATTCCCATTTCACAGAGAAGAAAACTGAGGTGTGCAGAGGTTAGGTCATGTGCCCAAAGTCACTGATCTAGTAAAAGGAAGAGACAGATTCACAACCTGGGCATTCTGGCTCCAGAGGCCCACAGGTTTAAGAACCCGCTGTGTTAGACTGTGCCTCTGTTGTAGCTTCCTGTTTTCTCGTTTGGTGGCCCCCAAGACTATAAACTTTGTTTGAATAGGGTCTGTGTCAAGTTTTTCATCTTTACTTCCTTGGTAGTTGGCATACTGTCCAGGTCCTCAATAAAGAAAAAAACAAAGAAGACATACAAATGGTCAACAGGTACATGAAAAGGTATTCAAGATTAGCAATCATCAGGAAAACACAAATCAAAACCACAATGAGGTATCACCTCACATCTGTTAGGATGCCTATTATTAAAAAGACAAGAGATAATACACGTTGGTAAGGATGTGAAGGGAACCCTTATATACTGTTGGTGGGAATGTAAACTGGTACAGCCACCATGAAAAACAATATGGAAGTTCCTCAAGAGATTAAAAATAGAACTATCATATGATCCAGCAATCCCACTTCTGGGTATTTATCAAAGGAAACAAAATCATTATCTTGGTAAGATATCTGTACTTTTATGTTCTTAGCAGCATTATTCACAATAGCCAAGGTACATAAACAACCTAAGTGTCTACAATGAATGAACAAAGAAAGAAAATGTGATACAATGGACTATCATCATTCAGCTTTAAAAAAGAACATCTTGTCATTTGCAACAACTTGGATGGACCCTGGCATTATGCTAAGCGAAATAAGCTAGACAGAGAGTGACAAATTCTGCATGGTAACACTTATTTGTGGAATTTAAAAAATACATATCAAACTCATAAACAGAGCAGAAAAGTGATTGCCAGGGATGGAGAAAATAGGGACAGTTTGGTAAAAGGGTATAAAATTTCAGTTATAATACAAATGAGTTACAAGGATCTAATGAGGAACAACAAAAGAAGAATGAAACTAGAACCCTATATTATGCCATTCACAAAAATTAACTCGAAATGGATTAGACTTAAATGTAAGACCCAAGACTGTACAACTCCTAGAAGTAAACATAAAGTTTCCTTTTCTTTTGAAAGAGATGCTCTGCAAATGTTATTTTGTTTTGTGAGCTCATTTTCCTCTGAGATGAATAGCTTCTCTGTTGTGCACAGGGAAGGCAGGGCACAATTCTGATCTGCTCTTATGAGTCTAAGGTAGTGGCAGACGAGTTTCAGTCTTTCCCAGGGGAAGGAGCCAGCATTCAGGTTGGTTAGCATGTTTTCCCACAGCACTCTGAATTTTAGAGGGCTCAGAGATGTGGAGAAGATACCAAATCAGACGGCCAGGGAAGCATAAGTAGGGAAGAAGAGATTAAAAAGATAGTATGTTGCTCTGGCTGAAGGAAAGGTTCCAAGAAAGTTGTGCTAATCAAAAAGAAGAAGACCAATAACTAGAGAAGGGGGATACAAAGATGTTGTTTGTAAGTTTGGAGAAATTAAAGTCTACACATTCTGTGCCAATATCAAAGTTCTCCAGAATAAAGAGTCGGTGATGTTAAACTATACTAAGTGATCATTTTATTTTAATTTGTAGTCACAATATACTCCCTATAGTTAGTACTGACGATATCTTCTTTATTTCTGGAAAAATTATCCCATTTTTCTATTTCAAAAATATATATTTCATTAAAAAATAAATGCTAAGAAAGCTCAAAAATACATAATTTCATATTTATTTTTGACTCTAAGGCTTCTCATTAACTATCCATATAAGTTTTGTAAATATGAATACCTTTTTAATTTTTATTCTCAGCACTGTTTCTGATTCTAATGGCTTTTAACCAATTGAGTCATTTGAGAAGACAAATCAGAAAATGTGTCAGTGTTTATTTAATTGCCATTCAACTTTAATCCATGCTTATCTATGCCTGTTTTGATTCTAGTTTAGCATGCTATTAGGAAATAATGTGCTTGTATTTATTCATGGTTATAACTGTCCTGTTGCAACAATTAACTACCAGTAATGCCAATACAAAGGTTCATTACAAAAAGGCTAATTTATTTAAGTAAGTATTTCACTGTGTGACCCCATTATCATTCAATTTGACACGCCAGCTAAACTGACAAATAATGCTCCCACTACATTAGTTATTTTTTATAAATAAATAGTGAGTGTGAGCAATATTGCCCTCTCTGCCTTCACCCCACAATTTGTTGTTATGCTTACTTCTAAATTCTTACACCAACTCAAGTTGGTCGGCACATACTATGGATAAGTGGGTGTTTGCATGTCTCCAGAATGGCTCTGAAGGCATATACTGGCAGAAGCACTAGTCAAGCATGTTTCAAAGCAAATAATTGGTGTGGAGACTCTTAGCAAGCCTTGTTCATAAAACTAGAAATATAATTGGTATTATAGATCACCAGGTGTTACTGTTGTCTTCTCAAAATCACATGTGCAGTTCTAAGCAATCAGTTCTGAGCTGATATATGTTGCATATTTTCTTTGAAATAAATAAACTTTATCAAACTAGTTTCACATTATTGAATAAAAGAGGGAAAGGGCAAATTTGACAATATACTGCAGTTAAAATTTGCCTTTGGATTCATAAAGACTTGAGTCTAGAACTTGCCTCTGGCAACAATTAACTATATAATCTTAGGCAAATTATTTATCTTCTGTGAGCCTGGTTATTTTTTATCTTTTGAAATATAGTTGTATCTTTCGAAGAACTGTGACGGATTTATGAACAGTCAAGAAACAAATCTCTGTAAGAGGGCTTCTAGTAGTCCTTGTCATTTAAGAAATGTTAGTGTTTTAAAAAAATATTATGCTATGTTTGATAGCTTAAATGAAATCAGAACCAGGTATACTTTGTAAATTTGTGAAATTTGTAGTAATCATTTCTCTTTCATTGTCTCTGCCTCCCTCTCTTCCTCCCTCCTTTCCTTCTGCCCAGAATCTTAAACTTTTCCTACGTTTGTGGAATTGTCTTATTTTGTTGATATCTTTTCTGCATAACAATCTCAAAATATAGTGGCTAAACAACAATGTATTATGGGTTCTCATGGTTTGAGGATTCCCTAGGTTCGGTTGACCAATTTTTGCTTGTGATCTCTTTCAAGGGGTGGCAGTCATGTGTTATTTGAGACTACAGTGGTCTTACAAGTTTGACTGGTCTGGACATCTGACAGCTTACTCACATGGATGACAGTGGCTGACAACTGAAACTGGCTATTGGCTGGAAGTTCAAGTGAGGCTTTTGATCAGAGCATCAACACATGGCCTCTTATGTGTCCTGGACTTATCACTGCATGATAGGTGGGTTTTAAAGTGAGAAACTCCAAAGTAAGTGTCCCAGAAGACTCAAGTAGAAGTCATAAGGATTTTTTTTTCACCTTACTTCCATCACATCTTATCAGTAAAGAACAAGTTAAAAAGTCCACCAGACTCAAGCACAGAGTTCCACAAAAAGATAGATAAAAAGTAGAGGGGAAGTAGTATCTTTTAGATGGACTACCACAGATCCCCTTTACCAATCTTGGGAGAAGTAACACTAAGAAGAAGCTGAACATGCCAGATACAGACATGTTGTGGGAGATACTGTGTGTTTGGTTTGACCACTGCAATAGAGCAAGTATCACAATAAAGCAAGTCAAATGAATTTTTTGGTTTCCCAATGGATACAAACATTATTTTTACACTATACTATACCCTAATAAGTGTGCAATAGTATTATATCTAAAAAAACAATGCGCATATCTTAATTAAAAACATTTTATTGCTAAAAAATGCTAACCACTCTCTGAGCTATCAACAAGTCCCAGTCTTTTTGCTGGTAGAGCATCTTTCGTCAATGTCGATGGCCACTGATCAAAGAGGGTGGTGATTGCCGAAGGTTGGGGTGGTTGTGTTAATTTTGTAAAAATAAGACAGCAGTGATGTTTGAGGCATCAATTGACTCTTCCTTTCAAGACAGATTTCTCTATAGCATGAGATGCTGCTTGATAACATTTTACCTACAGTAGAATTCCTTTAAAAATTGGTATTAATCCTCCAAACCCTACTGCTGCTTTACCAACCAAGTTTGTGTGCCATTCTAAATCCTTTGCTGTCATTTCAACAGTCTTCACAGTATCTTCACCAGAAGATTCCCTCAAAAGGGAATTAACTTTCTGTGCTCATCCATAAAAAGCAACTCCTCATCCATTAAAGTTTTACCATGAGATTGCAGCAATTCAGTCACATCTTCAGGCTCCACTTCTAACTCTAGTTCTCTTGCTATTCCCACCACATCTGCAGTTACTTCTCCCACTGAAGTCCTGAACCCCTCAAAGTCATCCATGAGGGCTGGAATCAACTTCTTCCAAACTCCTATTCATATTGATATTTTTACCTCTTCCCATGAATCACATATGTCTTTAATGGCATCTAGAAAGGTGATGCCTTCCCAGAAAGTTTTCAATTTGCTTTGCCCAGATCCATCAGAGAAATGACTATCTATGGCAGCTCTAGCATTTCAAAATCTATTTTGTAAATAATAAGACTTGAATGTGGAAATTACTCCTTGATCCGTAGGCTTCAGAATATATACTGTGTTAGCACGCAGCAAAACATTAATCTCATTGTACATCTCCATCAGAGCTCTTGACCGATCATTGTGCATTGTCAATGAGCAGTAATATTTTGAAAACAATCTTTTTCTGAGCAGCAGGTTTCGACAGTAGGTTTAAAGTTGTTAGAAAACCATGTTGTTAACAGATGTATTATCATCCTGGCTTTCTTGTTCCATTTATTGATCACAGGCAGAGTAACTTTAGTATAATTCTTAAGGGCCCTAGGATTTTCAGAATGGTAAATGAGCACTGGTTTCAACTTCAAGTCACTAGCTGCATTAGCCCCTAACAAGAATCACCCTGCCTTTTGAAGTTTTGGAGCCAGGCATTGACTTCTCCTCTTTAGCTACGAAATTCCTAGATAATATCTTCTTTCAATAAAAGGATATCATATCTACATTGAAAATCTATTGTTTAATGTAGCCACCTTCATTAATTATCTTAGCTAGATCTTCTGGATAACATGTATGGCTTCTACATCAGCACTCACTGCTTTATCTCATACCTTGATGTTATGGAATAGCTTCTTATTTCCCATGAACCAACCTCTACTGGCTTCAAGCTTTTCTTCTGCAGCATCCTTACTTCTCTCAGCCTACATGGAATTGAAAAGTTAGGCCCTTGCTCTGGGATAGGCTTTGGTTTAAAAGAATGTTGTGGCTGGTTTGATCTTCTATCTAAACTGCTAAACTTTCAGCAATAAGGCTGTTCCACTTTCCTATCATTCATATATTCACTGGAGTAGCACTTTTAATATCCTTCAGGGACTTTTCCTTTGCATTCACAACTTGGCTATTTGGCACAAGAGGCCTAGTTTTCAGCCTACTTTGGCCATCAACATGTCTTCCTCATTAAGCTTAGTCATTTCTAGCTTCTGATGTAAAGTGAGAGACATGTGACTCTTTCTTTCACTTGAACACTTAGAAGCCATTGTAGAGTTATTACTTGACCTAGTTTCAATACTGTTATGTCTCAGGATATAGGGAGGCTGGAGAGAGAAAGAAAGATGTGGGAACAGCCAGTTGGTGGAGTAGTCAGAACATACACAACATTTATCTATTAAGTTGACCATCGTTGAGGAAACAAAAGCGAAAATGAACTTTTGGGACTTCAACAAGATCTTCTGCACAGTGAAGGAAACAATCAACACAACTAAAAGGCAACCTATGCAATGGGAGAAGATATTTGCAAATTACATATCAGATAAAAGGTTAGTATCTAAAATCTATAAAGAACTTATTAAAATCAACACCCAAAAGACTAAATAATCCAGGTAAGAAATGGGCAGAAGACATGAATATGAATGGGTATTTTTCCAAAGAAGACACAAAAATGGCTAACAAACACATGAAAAGATGCTCAACATCACTCATCATCAGGAACTACAAATCTACAATGAGATGCCACCTCACACCTGTCAGAATGGCTAAAATTAACAATGCAGGAAGCAACAGATGTTGTTGGTGAGGATTTGGACAAAGCAGAAATATCTTACACTGTTGGTGGGAATGCATCCTGGTGTAGCCACTCTGGAAAACAGTATTGAGGTTCCTCAAAATGTGAAAAATAGAACTACCCTATGATCCAGGAATTGCACTACTAGGTATTTTTTCAAAGGATACAAAAATGGCTGATGCACCCCAATGTTTATAGCAGCATTATCAACAATAGAAAATTATGGAAAGAACCCAAATGCCCATTTACTGATGAGGGATAAAGAAGAGGTTACACACACACACACACACACACACACACACACACACACACACACAGAGGGATATTACTCAGCCATCAAAGAGAACCAAATCTTGCCATTTGCAATGATGTGGATGGGACTAGAGTGTATTATGCTAAGTGATCTAAGTCAGTCAGAGAAAGACAAATACCATATACTTTCACAAATATGTGGAATTTGAGAAACAAAATAGCTGAACATGGGAAAAGGGGAAAAAAAGAGAGGGAGACAAACCATAAGAAGCTCTTAACTATAGAGAACAAACTAAGGGTTTCTGGAGGGGGGTAGGAGGAGGGATAGGCTAAATGGGTGATGAGTACTAAGGAGGCACTTGTGATGAACACTGGGTATTATACATAAGTGGTGAATCACTAAATTCTACTCTGGAAACTAAAAACACACTATATATTAATTGATTTAAATAAAAACTTGAAATATTAAAAAAACCCACATCTGATGAAGAAGGAATAGCCCATTCTACATGAAATGCTCATTACTAAGCAACAGTTTATTAATGTTAATGTGCTTTCAATTCTTCTAAAAATTTTTCATGTAAATTATTTCTAAAATAGAAAACAAAGTTTGCCATCTTATATGGGCATGATTCGTGGCACTCCAAAACAATGACAATAACATCAATGATTACTGACCAAAGATCACCATGGCCAGCATAATAATAATGAAAAAGTGAAATGTTGTAAGAATTACCAAAATGTGACACAGAGACATGAAGTAAGCAAACACTGTTAGAAAAATGGCACCAATCAGTTTGCTTGCAGTAGGATTGACACAAACCTTCAATTTGTAAGAAATGGAATCAATAATTGCAAAGCAGGGTAAAGTGCCATAAAATGAGGTGAGCTTGTACTTATTTTCATGATCACGTGCTTTTAAAGCACAGAATATGCCTTAGACTTAGCCAAAACATACAGCTGCCCTGGTCTTAGAATCTGTAGCTAATGGTCCAAGAAAGTATTGCTGCAGAAAGTCATTTCTGGCAGTGGTTTCTCCAGTAAACAAATCTGAAAGGTTAGAGTCAGGGCACTGGAAGTAATGTCTAGTCCTCAGCCATGACGGAGCAGGCTTAACTTGTCTTAACATTGGATGGGACTCCATGTTTACATTTTCTGACTTTCACCTAGAGGCTATTCAGTGATTCTTTTTGCCACCAATGATCTTTTAATATACTCAATTTTTGCTTACTTCAGCCAGGTTTAATTTTAATTTCTTATATCTAAGATTTCTGATTGATATAAAAAGAATTATCTTTAATGAGTTTTTTTATTAAATGGGCACTTATTGCAGGCTTCATGTCCAACTACACAATCTGATCACATTTGAACAATCGCTACAAAGTTGGACATATACACCTACATTATCTGACATTTAAGGTCTTGACAATTACCATGGAATTACTATATACTTAACCTTTATTATTCTTCCTTTCCTTAATCTCTACAAACATGCTATGATAGTCAGTAGACAGCTGAGTTAGTAAACAGCACACAGCTTAACTCTATGCCTGCCCTCTGGTTTCACATATTCTAATGCAGAAATAAACTTGAATAATTTAAATAAGTTGTGCAAAGTATTTGTATAAGATTAACTTTAGCTTTTTCCAATTTTGCCTTCAAATTTTTTGCTTTTCTTTTTTATTGCTAAAAATATTTTAGGGGCACCTGGGGGGGGGGGGGCTTAGTCAGTTTAATGTCCAATTCTTGATTTCAGCTCAAGTAATGATCTGACCGCTCATGGGTTCAAGCTCTGGATCAGAGACTATCAATGAAGAGCCTGCTTGGGATTCTCTCTCTCCCTCTCTCTCTGTCCCTCCCTCCCTCACTCTCTCTCTCTCTCACTCAACTCTCTCTCTCTAAAAGTAAATTAAAAAAATGTAAAGAAAATATTTTAGAAAAACCTGACAGAAAAACTCGAGGCAGTGAACATGCTGAGAAAAATTCTGATAACACTGAGTCATCTAACCCACCAACCAAAACCAGAACACCAAATACATGTAGGACTCATATTACCAGGAGCAAAGACAAAGGGCACATACTGAACGATGGAAGTAAAGCAAAAGGAAATGCTCCATGAAGGATTCATCTTAAAGTACATGCAGCAAGTTACTTATTGGTTATACATCAGATTTTTCTCACAGTGAAAAAGATGTAAAATAAACACCAAATGGCAAAGTGCCAATAGCAGAGGTATACTGTGATTTTAACTCTTGTTTCCATATTCAAAGAAAAATTGCCAATTATATGAAACCGACTTGGAAAGCACAGCTGGATATAAAATAAAAGGGGGAAAGCTGTTAACAGGTACTACTCGAGTCCTGTAGTTAACTGCAGCTAATTCACAACAAACATCATATAAGCACTGAACATGCACCATGTTTGAATACGATTCCAGAGTGAATTTTTCAGACCTTATACTCCTATGTGGCTTCTCTCTCAATGAATAAACCATTTAGATTTTCTGTTCAGAATACATCAGATGAGTGTGTGTGTGTGTGTGTGTGTGTGTGTGAGTGTGTGTGCATGCTCGTGTGTGCTCAGGAGGGAGAGGAAGAGAGAGGTAGAAAAGAGTTTAAGAGTGTAAAATATTATGAAGAACCTAAATAAATAATGCAAATTTCATTCATGTAAATACCTTTCTATTTTCAGCAGCAGGCCATTTATTTACCAATGTATGGGTATCAAGGCATCAATTAAAGTTCCAATTACAGTATGATACTTCCTTCTTAAAAAAGCACTTGTAAACTGATCATTTCCCCCAAGGAGGCTGCTCACTAAGTTTCATGAAGGACTTTCTCAGTTTTGTAAGGCATCTGAAAATTCATTAGTAAGTGAGAATAAATATCATAAAATATAACATTAATAATGTTAACTGAATTAACCTGCACTTCTGAAAAATAAATAGTATTTTGAATATTCTTCTATTCCTTAGGGGACAATGAATATAGCAAAAACATTTTTTTATATCCACTACCACGTCCTTCCCAGAACTTCTCTTGCTATTAGGCATGAAGTACGGTTAGTAAATATTTACAATGGTCATGACCATGTCACCATGGAAATAGGCTCAAGAGTAGTTAAAGAAGACCCGATGTGTTATCAAGCTATCAGCAGGATAGGGATAACTTATGACTCTTACACTGACATCCTTTAAATATAGACTCAGTGATACTCATGTATATTTATTGTAATGAATGAATTATATACAATATTTATTTTCCTTTTTTTTTTTTTTTGGTGCTGGAAACAGAGAGTGAACCATCATATGGAAATATTTCAAATTAACTGGCTAAGATAAATGATGAAAACAACCTCATATTCCCAAAATAATTGGCAATTTCTGTAGAGATAAAAAAAGCCATATTAAATACTTAAAAAAAAAAACACTTTCATATGATTATAATGAACCAAATATTCTATTCAGTTAATTCTTTAGATAACCTCTATGTCCAGGTATTATTATTAATCCCTGTTTTATTTATAAGGAAATTAAGATGAGAGGGAGTTAAGTAATTTGCCAAAGATTACACTCTTAGTGTGTGGTTGAGCTGAGATTTGAATGTGGGGGATTCTGGTTCCAAAGTCAATGTCTTCAAACCTTGGTACCCTATCTTTACAGAGATACAGCATGAGGCAACTCTCTTCACAGGTCTCTGAATGCACTTATGAAGATTTACTGACTTGATGTTGCCTTTATTTTCATTCATCATTAAACGTTGTTTAATTAGGGGTGCCTGGGTGGTTCAGTCAGGTAAGCATTGGATTCTCGGTTTCGGCTCAGGTCATGATCTCATGGTTTTGTGGGCTCAAGCCCGCGTTGGGCTCCTCCACATTCACAGTGAGCAGCCTGCCTGGGATTCTGTTTCTCCCTCTGCCCTTCCTCCACTCACACTGTCTCTCTCTGTCTCAAACTAAACAAATTAAAAAAAAAACGTTTTCAATTATTTAATAGTTCAAGCACTAAAGAGTGCTTTAGTTATTGAAACAAGGATTCCACATAGGAAATGGAACAAAAAGATCATACTTTGAAACAAAAGCCCTATTTTGATTTAAGAATGTGGTGAATCAAGGGAATAATGCTTCCAATTGTATTTCTATACTTGAGATTCTCTGATTATGTCACTATTTTCTGTTCTAGAAAGCCAAGAGGGCTTTTTAGTCTAAAGGGGTGGTCTCTAAGGCTTTGATATTTATGACATATTCCCTCAGAGAGAAATACTGTTTTATTCTAAAGAAAGACCATAAAATATCAATACACAGGAGTAGTCACTTGGGCACTAGCATTTTTCACTTTGTTTGCACAGCTCACATCATTTAACCAGAAGACAAAGTAAGAAATCTTATTGTAGTGGCATAATCCGAAATATAATTATTTTTCAACTCAGAAAATGGTCATCAGATAATTAGAACAGTATATAAATTAAGATTTAGGTCAGGTAAAATGTCATTTCCCCCTTTATTTCTAAATATACTAATCTTTTTAAAAATAGGAACAAATCATTGTTTGGTTTTTAGAGCAATTTTTAATTTTTATGTTTCCTCTGATGCTTATGTTGACCCTCACCAGTTGCTGCATAATCTCAATGATGAGATCCAGCTCAATTCCCCCCTTAAGAACAGTGTGTAGGTAAATACTGGGAAATGCTACCAATAGTACTGCAACTTTTTAAAGTATGCTTGGTTGATGTTATCTATAGAAGACACCAGTTTACCTAGTTACAATTTACACAGTTTCAAATTGCATAGAAATTTCATCTGAGTTTGAACAAAAAAATTACTGGTCATAATCAGTCAGCCTCTTAATATGTCTTAATTGACTAGTCTCATATTCTAGGGGCAAGTGACATAAAAGCAAACAGACAAAGCTCATGCTTCAGTAGAATTGTACACTAGTGGGGGAAGACAGACATTCACAATTGTTTTAAATGTTTACTTATTTATTTTGAGAGAGAGAGAGAGGGGAGGAGAGACAGGGAGAGAGAGAATCCCAAGCAGGCTTCACACTGTCAGTGAAGAGCCCAATGCACGGCTTGACCTCACAAAGTGTGAAATCATGACCTCGGCAGAAATCAAGAGTCAGATGCCACCCAGGAGCTCCCAGACATTCACAATTTAGGTAGATATAATTTATGTTTGTGATAAAATGCAATACTTAAAAATTAAAAAAATTGGAGTTATGGGATGGCGATAATATTTTCATAGATGCAGTTATCGGAACCCTCTCTAGTAGGTGACATTTAAGCAGATCGGAATGAATGACACTGGCTCCCTGACAAGCTGGGAAATGTGGGACAAGATAAAGCCCTATGATGAGAGACGCTTAGTGTCCAAACGACAGCACAGACACCAGGTGGCTGAGTAGCATGAGGTGAGGAGTAAGTTGTAAAAGATAAGCAGAATGATTTGAAATTTCATTTTCTATCTATCTATCTATCTATCTATCTATCTAGACTACATGACGAAATTCCATATCTAGATAGATAGATAGATAGATAGATAGATAGATAGACCGATATAACTATAATGAAAAGCAACCTTTTCAGTGACCGGTAGAAGGCTAACTTTGTAGTGATGGGATTTCTAAATTGAGAATTCCTATCTCTTCCCATCAAAAGACACATAAAACACCACAGAACTCACTACTGGAACATTATGATATGATATGCAGACATCATAATTAAAGTACAACATGGAGAAAAAGACCAAATGATAATAGATGGGTACTTTTGATGTCTCTATATTTTGCAGACAGAGGTAAGACATGACTGAATATTCTAATATGACCTCATTTCAGTACTGCAGTATATTTTTAACTGGTCAGCATTCCTTCATTTTCGTCCTTCTCAAAAGCCACCACACACACACCAATTCATCTTTTTAAAGTTTGCTTTGGTAATATCTTTCCTTTGTAGAGTATGTAGATAGAGGTTAAGACTTAGGTGCTGGTAAATGCAAATATATTGTTACAAAATACCACTTTGTGAAAAACCACAAAAATAACACTAGCAACATTTTAATATGATCTAGACACACTTTTAAACATTCTACCTGGGGCCACATCATTTAATTCCTACAAAAATCCTATGAATGTAGTTTTAAAGACTGTTTTCATATCTATTTTCTACATGAGTGAACTGAGGCAGAGAGATTATCCTTTTTCCATGATGATATAGCTGGTGAATGATTGGGTTGGAATCTGAACCCAAGTTCTCAGACTTCAGAATCTGTCTTTTAACCACTAAAACACACAAACATACATATATAACATACAATATATATTATCTCTATGATACCACATTGAGTAGTCTACCATTCTTAATTACTTGTGATGTTTCTAGAATTGCAAAAATATTTTGTTTCTTCCTGAGGGTATCTTTACTCTCTCAGAACATTATTTTGAATAGAGATTCTAGACAATGGGGTTAGAGTAACTAAACATACAAACATGCTTAAGTCTCTTGATACATGTATTGTTTACATTTTTTTGGCCTAGCATTTATTGCACATAAAGCCAAATGATAAATATAGGAAATACCTATATTTCCTAATCATTACAAAAATATATGCTGTATGCTAAGGCTCATTCCCAGGATCTGGGCCAATCTCTGAGTATTCTACCATAGGAAAACAGCCATGCAGGTGGTAACATGTGAAGTCAGCATTTAAGAATGAGTAAAACATTAATAGCTTTAAGGAGAGAAGTGAATAGTATTCTAAATTGATAATTTGGTGCCTTTCTTCTGATTGTTCTCACTTTAGAAAACATCCACAGGTATCCTACCTGTTCTTTGATTAGATATCTCTATTCTCAAACGAGCTACATAAAAGTTTTAAGATCAATGCATTCCAAAATCACAATATTTTAAACAACCTTCTTTTTCTTGGAATGATCAACATAAAAACTAACTGGAGCTATTTTATGTATTGCCAGAAATATTGTTCATCACTCAGCCTAAATATATTCGTCTCCGTTTCCTGGCATGAATGTGACAAAATGTGTGCTTTTCCAGAATGTCAAAGCAAGTTATCAGTCTTTCCATAATTTTTAATATTTAATGTCTAGTGACTCATGTTGACTGATTTTTGTCACGATATATTATACGTGTTAAAAATTAAGAGTGGTACTGTCGGGAAGCCATGAAGCATTGAACATATGAGCTAATGCTTTCCATAAATACATCCATGCATTCACATTCACATCTTTACTTATCTCAGATAAAAGCCTATGGAAAGAACTTCATTAAAGCATTATGAAAAAGATATTTACTGAGAGAAAGGCAAAATGATTAATGCATAGCAGTCATGAAACACATTGGAGCTGATGGCCTCGCCATTAAAAGGAGCTGTAAACATCACTGCTTGAAATGGTGGTTTTCGTCAATGTAACAGCGCCCTCTATGTTCGAGAGCATGCAATATGGAGAAGAGTCATACAATCTGCATAGTTAATGAAGCCTGATTTTTCCTTATCTGGAAAATTTTACCTTTACACATAAAGGTAAAATTAACTTCTTAACTTGTTTATCAGCCAATTTTATGGTCCACCTCCATAAAGCCAAAAGGATAATATTAAGATTTTATAAGAAAAAAATGAAACAGAATTTTAAATCCGTAGCTGTTAATTTCTTTGGAGAACAACCACTTACCTATCGTGCTTGAATATTAAAAGCAGAAATGATTTTGAATGGGAAAATAATACATTTTTTTAATACTGAAAATGTTTAAGACTCTTAAAAGTAATAGAAAAGTATTTGACTTTGACATAAATCATAAACATAAATTATAGGTTTCAGTTATAAGGCATCTTCTTACAAATTATAAGGAAAGCCTGGCTGAATTACATAAAAACTTTCTACAAGGATAATTTTATCATAGAACTAATACCAGAGGAACAGGTGAAATATACTCTTTTAGAAACTACTATCCAGAAAAGAAGACTTTTTCCTTGCTACTCTTTAGTATCCATAAATATCCATTAATTTCCCAATGTAAATCTTCAGATTATTTTATAAACTTTTCCCTCAAAGTGTTAAAGGCAAGATGAAAATTAAAATAGAATAGTCCAACTTTGTAAATAGGAATAGTTTTAAATGTTTGTTTTTATTAGTAATTTAAAATATTTGATCTTTTAAGGTACTTGTTAGCTTAAATTAATTACTATAGGCTATAAATACTTGTAAAAACTGAATTGTCTGACACAAAATGAAATGCGCAAAATGGAAGTTTTGGTTGAGGATTTTTATTCTAAATTTTCCATTTATGCAACTGTAGTGCTAAGTATATTGTTAAAAATAAGAAGAAAAGGAAGTTAGAAAAAATGGATTGGGCAAATAAGGTTGGAATTTTGTATAAAGAAGTTCATCAAATTAGAAATGGGAGTGATGTTAGGATGTCTAAGAAATATCAAACGTTTCTGTCATACACTTTAAATGTTACACAGTTAAGATTTTTAAAGTACTATGACAATTTAAAGAAATAGTTCTCTTTTTTCCTCCAAAACTGTTCAACTTTTTCTACATGATCTTTAGTATAATGGTACTGAAATTTGAATGTATAGCATTTAAGATAGAAGCCAGGTACACCTGGGTGGCTCAGTTGGTTAAGCGTCCGACTTCAGATCCGGTCATGATTTCACAATTCGTGGGTTTGAATCCCACATCGGGCTCTGCGCTGACCAGGCTCAGAGCCTTGAGCCTGCTTCGGATTCTGTGTCTCCCTCTCTCTGCCCTTCTCCTGCTCATGCTCACCCGCTCTCTCTCTCTCTCTCTCTCTCGCTCTCAAAAATAAACAAACATTAGAAGAATAGACAGCCAAACTAAAAAAAAAAAATAATAATAATAATCTGAACAAAAATTAAATACAAATATATCACAACAGAATCTTGTGATTTCCATCAGATGTATTAACAAGCTACACACAGTTAATATAAAATTAAGTGTAGACATATTTAAAATTGTCAGGGGGCTTAAGAATAGAATTTATTCTTAAATTTCTGTCAGATCTAAATATAAAGGTGGAACCTTTCAAATTCCCAAATATCATTTTTTCCCAAAAGAATGAGGACCTGGAAACAGGAGTATGAATAAAGGGTCTATGTTTTTGTTTCAAGAGTCTGGTGGAAGAATGAGTTATTTTACAAGTTATAATTATGTTCTAACTTTAATATTTTAAAAATTATTAGATTGTTGAATATATTTCCTTTTTCAAAGCCAAAAATGTAATTTTAAAAGCATGCCCTCTATAAACTTAATAAAACTTTAAAAATTAAGAAAAACAGAGAAGAAGCAAATTTATTTACTTTCTCTTTCAAGGGTAGGGGTAAAACTCAAACATCTATTTGAATATGTTGTTTTAAATACTGTGAAGGAGTACCAGCATTCACATATGAAGTATTACAGAACCTATAGAGAAGAACAAATTGCACAGTTCAAAAAAAAAAAAAAATGCACAAATGGTTACTAAAGTATGAAGGGGCAGACCTACGCTGGCCGACCATGCCTCCTCCCCTTGAGTAACAGGACTCAGACCCTTCCCCAGCCAATCGGCCAAGGCCACAACCCTTCCCCAGCCAATCAGCTGAGGCCACAGCCATTACCTCACCAACTGCCCCTAGACCCCAATAAAACCTTTGTGCTTTTGAAACTTGCTCTCTCTCCCCGGTATCTCACCACTGTGTCAGTGCAGGTAGGGGATTGAGCTCGAGCTAGCTCGAATAAAGGCTCTTTGCTTTTGCATCGGACTCAGCTCCCTGGTGGTCTTTGGGGATCACGAATTCTGGGCATAACATTTGGGGGCTCAGCCCGGGATCCCCAAGACCCCCGAGGGACCCCCAACCCGGAGAGCCTGACTGGCCACGGTTAGTGTCTGTTTGTTCTGTCTTTTCTGTGTGAGCTCATTTCTGAAATCCTAATAGTGCCCAACGCTGTCTAAGTAGACGCACTGGAGGACCACGGGCCGGGAGTTTTGGAAGATGTTCTGATCCTCCCTTTTGGAGGGATGTGGAATCCCCTCGTTGGTTCTGGAGGGATGTGGAATCCCCTCAAAGGTCTGAGACGAGGCAGGTCGCTCCCACCAGTCGGCGTGAGGCCGTCGTCTAGCTTTCGGTTTAGGAGGAACGTGGAATCCCCTCATCGGTTTTGGAGGGACGTGGAATCCCCTCAAAGGTCTGAGCTAGCTTTCTGTTTTGCTTCCACAGAGTTGGAAGACTGTTTCTAACGGCCCTCTGTTTGTCTGTTTCTGTGTTTCTCTGTTTTGTTCTGTGGACTTACTGGACAGACGTTATGGGACAGACTCAGACTACCCCTCTACCCACCCTCTTGGCTTAAGCCCTTCCTAGCCCCACTCCCTCCTGAGCCAAAACCTATTCTTGCTTTGCAGGGGACAAAGAAGAAGGAAAACAAGAAAAGTCTTACCCAGCCTTCAGCACCCCTCCCTTCCCCGTATAACCCCCTAGAATTCCGGAAGAACACCATCCTCCCCCTCCAGGGGAGGCAGACGCTGTTCCAAGAGCGGGAGGCAGAAATGCTCCAGTGGGAAGCCCGCCCTTTACCAGACAAAGGGCTCAGAGGGAGCAATCTGCCTCCACTGCTGACTCCACTATTCTGCCCCTGCAAGCCACTGGACCCCCAGACGCGGAGAGGAATCAGCCCCATCACTATTGGCCTTTCGCCACTAGTGACCTCTACAATTGGAAAGCTCAGAAGCCTAAGTTTTCCGGGAAACCGGCAGGGCTTATTGATTTATTAGACTCTGTTCTTTTTACCCATCAGCCCACGTGGGACGATTGCCAGCAGCTTTTGCAGGTACTGTTCATGACTGAAGAAAGAGAAAGAATCCTCAATGGGGCCCAAAAACTAGTTCCAGGCACAGATGGGAATCCCACCACCAACCAGGCTCAGATAGATGCCTTCTTCCCCTTAACTCGGCCCCAGTGGGATTTCAACACAGCAGAAGGTAAGGAGAGGCTCCGGGTCTACCGCCAGACTCTAATGGGGGGTCTCCGAATGGATGCTAGAAAGCCAACCAATTTGGCCAAGGTAGGAAATGTACAACAGGGAAAAGATGAATCTCCAGCTGCCTTTTTAGAACGGATCATGGACCTATACCCCCATGGATCCAGAGGCTCCAGAAAGCAGGGCAGCTGTTATCATGGCCTTTGTAAACCAATCGGCCATAGACATTAGGAGAAAATTACAGAAAATAGATAGACTAGGAGAAAAAAAGTCTGCAGGACTTACTGGTGGTAGTCGAAAAGGTACATAATAACTGGGAACCTCCTGAGGACAAGCAGGCTCGCGCCATGGCGGCTGCCAGCAGTAAGCGGACTCGAGACCTGGCCAGAATACTACTAGCTACAACTGCTGACTTCCCCCGAGGAACGAGACCGCTGTCTCTGGTAGCTGGCAGATGACACAAGAAAAGGTAAAGGAACCACCAAGGGGGGGAAGCAGAGGCTGCAGAGAGATCAGTGCACATACTGCAAGGAGAGAGGGCATTGGGCCCGAGATGGTCCAAAAAGGGCCGGCAGGAAGGGAAGCAAGACTGATCGAGTAAAAGTCCTAGAGCTAGATGAACTGAGTGATTAGGGGAGTCGGGGTTCGGACCCTCTCCCCGAACCCAGGGTAACTCTTAAAGTGGAGGAGACCCCTGTTGACTTCCTCATCGACACCAGAGCACAACATTCGGTCCTCCGCACCCCACAAGGAAAACTAGCCAGCAAGAAGTCCTGGGTACAAGGGGCAACTGGTATGAGCCAGTATTCATGGACTACCCGAAGAACAGTAGATTTGGGGACGGGACAGGTATCCCACTCCTTTATGGTAATACCAGAATGCCCCTACCCGCTGTTAGGACGGGACTTACTGACCAAGATTGGAGCTCAGATAACTTCCAGACAAGGGGGGCCTCAGGTCACCGATGGCAAGGGCCACCCCATCCAGGTCCTGACCATGAAACTGGAGGATGAATACCGCCACCACGAGGAGGCGCTCCCGAGAGAGGATAATATAGGCAGATGGCTACAAGAATTCCCCTCGGTTTGGGCAGAGACAGGGGGGATAGGACTAGCTGCTCACAGGACCCCGTTCCTGGTAGAGCTCAAGCCAGGAGAAAGTCCGGTAAGGATCAAAAAATACCCCACGTCTCAGGAGGCCCGGAAGGGGATCCAGCCACACATCCGGAGACTACAAAGCCTAGGGGTACTAGTTCCTTGCCAGTCTCCCTGGAACACCCCCTTACTGCCAGTCAAAAAGCCTCACACAAATGACTACCAACTGGTAAAAGACCTCCAGGAAGTAAATAAGAGGGTCACGGACATACACCCAACTGTTCCCAACCCATATGCTCTCTTGAGCTCCTTGGCGCCCTCCAGGGTCTGGTATACTGTACTAGATTTAAAGGACGCCTTCTTCAGTCTGCCGCTGGCACCCCAGAGCCAACCCTTGTTCGCCTTCGAGTGGCATAATCCGGAGGAGGGCTACAGTGGGCAACTCACCTGAACACGTCTGCCTCAGGGATTCAAAAATTCGCCCACCATCTTTGACAAGGCACTACACGAGGACCTGGGTGAGTACAGAAGGGAGCACCCTGGCCTCACCCTTCTACAGTACGTAGATGACATCCTGATTGCTGCCAACACGGACAAAGACTGTGAGCGAGGGACCCAGGACCTGCTGGTTACCCTGGGGGCCTTAGGGTACTGGGCATCCGTGAAGAAGGCTCAGATATGCAGGGAGAGGGTAAGTTACCTGGGATATATCCTGGAGGGCGGACAGCAGTGGTTATCAGATGCCAGAAAATAAACTGTCCTAAAGATCCCCATTCCCACCTCCTGAAGAGAAGTAAGGGAATTCTTAGGATCAGCTGGCTACTGCCGCCTCTGGGTTCCAGGTTTTGCTGAGATCGCCAGGCCCCTATATGAAGCTACCAAAGAGGAGAAAACATTTAAATGGGCTGAAAAAGAAGAAACTGCCTTTAATCAGTTAAAAAAGGCCCTCCTGGGGCGCCTGGGTGGCGCAGTCAGTTAAGCGTCCGTCTTCAGCCAGGTCACGATCTCGCGGTCTGTGAGTTCGAGCCCCGCGTCAGGCTCTAGGCTGATGGCTCAGAGCCTGGAGCATGTTTCCGATTCTGTGTCTCCCTCTCTCTCTGCCCCTCCTCCGTTCATGCTCTGTCTCTCTCTGTCCCAAAAATAAATAAACGTTGAAAAAAAAAATTTCTAAAAAAGGCCCTACTAAGTGCCCCAGCCCTGGGCCTACCAGACATTACGAAGCCCTTCCACCTCTTTGTAGACGAACATAAGGGAATAGCAAAAGGGGTTCTAACTCAAGCCTTAGGCCCCTGGAACCACCCAGTGCCTTACCTGTCCAAGAAACTAGACCCAGTGGCTGCCAGCTGGCCGCCATGCCTAAGAATTATTGCGGCGACAGCATTCCTGGTCAAGGAAGCAGACAAACTGACCCTAGGACAGGAGATCTGGATCACGACCCCACACGCCATTGAAGGGGTTCTAAAACAGCCTCCTGATAGATGGATGAGCAACACACGTACCAGAGCCTCCTACTCAACCCTCCACGAGTGCAGTTCCACCCCAGTGCAGCCCTCAATCCTGCAACCCTGCTGCCCGACCCTGACCTAGGTGCTCCACTACATGACTGTGCGGGAATCCTGGAACAAATACATGGATTCCGGATGGACCTGACTGACCAGCCCCTCCCCGATGACGAGGCTACTTGGTTCACTGATGGCAGCAGCTTTGTGCGAGATGGACACAGGTATGCGGGTGCAGCGGTGGTCACCAAAACGGACACTGTATGGGCAGAGGCTCTACCCTCCAGAATGTCAGCCCAGCGAGCAGAACTCATAGCCCTCACCAAGGCGCTGATGCTGGGAGCTAGAAAAGGGCTTAACAACTACCGAACTTGGGAGACCCAGTTTTACCAGACCAGCCCAAATACTCCCAGGAGGAGTTACAGCTGATCAAGAAACTCCCCATGGCCCAGGAGATAAAGGGATGGTGGTATACACCTAACAAGGAGCTCGTGCTGCCAGACCGGCTCGGAGTCTCAATATTAGAGCAAGTTGTATCTGCCTGCAAGACCTGCCAACTCACCAACGTGAGAGCCACATCAAATATAAAAGGAACCAGGCTCAGAGGCACCAGATGGGATCCCAATGGGAGGTCGACTTCCCTGAAGTCAAACCAGGAAAGTATGGTTATAAATATCTTTTAGTATTTACAGACACCTTCTCTGGCTGGGTGGAGGCATACCCAACCAAGTATGAAATGGCTCAGATGGTGGCTAAGAAGCTACTAGAAGACATCTTACCCAGGTATGGTTTTCCTGCCATGGTAGGATCAGACAATGGACCAGTTTTTATCTCGTAGGTTACACAGGCAGTAGCCAAGGCGGTGGGGGCAAACTGGAAATTACATTGTGCTTATAGGCCCCAGAGCTCAGGACAGGTAGAAAGAATGAATAGAAGAACCCTAAAAGAGACCCTTACCAGATTAACCATGGAGACTGGCGGGGACTGGGCAACTCTCCTACAGTATATCCTTTACCGGGTTAGGAACACTCCTTACACTAGTAGGGTTTTACTCCCTACGAGATCATGTTTAGCAGGCCACCTCCTATTATTCCCACCCTTCTTGCTAAGTTTAAAGATCAAGAACTTTTTCTTTCCTTGAGAGGGCTCCAGAGGGCGCACGAGCACATTTGGCGATGCCTCCGTGCCATCTACGAGGCTGGCCCGACCCCGACACCTCATCAGTACAGGCCGGGAGACTGGGTCTACGTCAAGAGGCACCACCGAGAGACCCTCGAGCCGCGCTGGAAGGGACCCTACATCGTGGTACTGACAACCCCCACTGCTCTCAAAGTAGACGGCAGCACAACCTGGGTCCATCACACCCACGTTTGGCCAGCGGACCCCTCCTCGATCCGGAAGGACTTCGTCACGCAATGGACCATCAATCCGGACCCTCTCAAGTTCAAGCTACAGCACATTCGACCTACCTAATATTGGTAACTCTGTTAATTCTGCTTGTCATTGCTCATGCTGCCGGGAGTCCCCATGCCCCCCAAAACATCACCTGACAGATCACAGACACCAGCTCAGGGACAATACTTAATCAGACCTCCCAGAGCCACCCCAGGGACACTCGGTTCCCAGAACTTTGCATAAACCTCCAAACTCTGTTCCCCTTGTCACCATAAATGCAGCCGGTCCCATGATTGGGTCCGTAAGCTACATGACAAGGGGGGAATGAAGGGGCGGACCTACACCGGCTGACCACGCCTCCTCCCCTTGAGTAACAGGACTCCGACCCTTCCCCAGCCAATCAGCCAAGGCCACAACCCTTCCCCAGCCAATCGGCTGAGGCCACAGCCATTACCTCATCAACTGCCCCTAGACCCCAATAAAACCTTTGTGCTTTTGAAACTTGCTCTCTCTCCCCAGTATCTCACCACTGTGTCGGTGCAGGTAGGGGATTGAGCTCGAGCTAGCTCAAATAAAGGCTCTTTGCTTTTGCATCAGATTCGGCTCCCTGGTGGTCTTTGGGGATCACGAATTCTGGGCATAACAAGTATATCGTCAATTTGGGAAGTGATTACACTCTAACCTCTTTTTCTTTCCTTCCCCTCCTCCATGAGTTTCTGTTAAGTTTCTCAGGATCCACATAAGAGTGAAACCATATGGTATCTGTCTTTCTCTGTATGGTTTATTTCACTTAGCATAACACTCTCCAGTTCCATCCATGTTGCTACAAAGGGCCATATTTCATTCTTTCTCATTGCCACATAGTACTCCACTGTGTATATAAACCACAATTTTTTTTATCCATTCATCAGTTGATTACAAATTTTTGAGTAGATTAGCAGATATTCCGGAGGAAAGAGAGATTCACTAACCACTCACTAACATGCTATGCAGTATTTAATTGAATGTGACTATGTCCCTGTAATGCCCAAAAGAAAAAACGTCCAAAAAGTTAAGGTATTCATTATTCAGTAAATAGTATTCATTTGTGAATTGAAAATCAGGAAAAAATACCCCAAACCATCAAATTTAGTCCTAATGATTAAGCAAACGCTGGGCACATTCTGAAATCAAGAATGTTTAATATCAATGATGTAGCAAAGATGATGATTGAGACTCAAGGTTACGTTAGTAGACGAGGACTGGAAATACAATGACAAAGATATACACTATCTTCCCTCCATCTCATTCTAACTTTACAAAAAGGAGTTGGGGCCTAAATGCCTCCTTCATCCAATACAGCTCCATTTCTGCCCCCAACTTCCTTGTTGCTAGATCCTGAATCCTTAGCTCAGGCAACCATTCCCGTTTGCTACCCACTGCAGCTCCTTCTATCAGGTCTTTTCTTGCTAGAGTTTATTACTTATGTTGCAGCGGAATGACCTTTCAAAACCATCAATCCAGATAATAAGCTCCATGAGGGAAAGGGCCCTGACAATGACAAATTCACTGCAGTCTAGCTCCTAACCCATGAGCCAGCACCTGGCACACAGCTCACAAAACAAGCCTTTAGTGAATATTGTTGAATGACTGAATGAACAAATAAAAAACCTACTCGTTGCATTCCCCTCAGTGGCACCACATAAATTTCAACTGTATTAACGTGACCAGGAAGGTACTGCATACACAAATCTCATCCTTTTTAAATCTCTGCCTCCATGTGCTCCCTTCCCACACAATGGCCTCTAGTATCCAACAACAGTGCACTCCTTTCAGTTCCTTAAAAAAAAAAAAAAAAGCAAGATCTGCTTAATTTTCCATCCTTTTCATTTACTTTCTGTCATTTAGAATATTCCCACACTTTTGGTCTTTTTTTCCCTCTAAACTTCCCTTCTTAAGGCTAATACCTACTCATCTTTCAGCTTTAGCTCTCTGTCAATAGATCACTTCAAATCCCTGTCTCAAAGCTCCCCAAATCCCAAGGACAAATGTCATGCTGAATTTAGCATAGAATACAATGCCAGGCACATGAGGTACTCTCAATAAATGTGTTTTGAAAGAAAGAAAGGAAAACAAATGTCAACCGATTGATAATTGATTGCTTTAAAATTGTTCAGTCCATTTGTTGATCAAAGTTAACTCCCTTTTGCACTTGTTTTACCAATTTGATTATTGCCCTCATGACAGAAGTTCACACAATCCAGTCCTTCTAACAAAGTTTCCAAGATAAAATTATTGTCTAGGAAAATGACGGCTGTATCTTGTTAATACTCAATAAATCTGTTACGAACACTGTGCAAATATTCAGACACAGATGTAAATTCATATATATTCATATATATTCATAATAATTATGAATGCATTTAATAAACAAAACATCACTGATTGACAGTATGTCACAACAGGACAAACGTGGATCTTCATGTTATGCATCTACCTGGGCTGAAATCTTAGCCTTACCAATTCAATTTTTCTGACCTTGAGCTAGTTACCTAATATTTCAGAGGCTCATTTTTCTCATGTATAGAAATAAAAGTACCTTGTGGTGTGACTGGAAGGAACACAGAGGTTAAGGTGTTCAAAATGGGTGTCATTATTCCAAACTCCATACGTTAAAACATATACCATAGAATGTTTTATTTTAGTGAAAATGGTTATTAATAAATAAGAGAGTACCACTCAAGAATACCTTAGTAGATACCTTGATAAGTCTGTTTTCCTTTTTAAGGAGATAATTAAGATTTGACCATGACTAATTACCTTAGAGATAGGTTTCCTGCCTCTATTGCAAATTAATTTGTGTCACATAAAGTGCACTAAAACATGCATTAAATTAAGTATTCATTGTCTGGCAATCAATTCATCTTAAAAAAAAGTTTAAACACTTGTAAATGTATCATTGATGCCTTTACAATTTTTTTAAATGTTACCAGAGATTATATAAGATTTTTAGATGATCTCTTCAAACATTTAACCCTTAATCCTTTACTCAACTGGACTTACAGCTAAATATCTAGAGTGAGTCTACAGATTAAAACAGTCTCAAATCATTCAAAGTGTTTTGTTTAACAGGCTAATTAGAATTATTTCTGATATGTTTCTTGCATGCCAGGCACAATCTAGGCACCAAGGAGATAACAATAAACAAAATGGGGAAAAATAGCTCTACTCTCATAACAGCTGAAAACATCACCCATTTATTATTTTGGTTCTTCAGGTCAGAAGTCTGACTGGTATTGGCTGGGACCTCTACTTAGGTTCTCACAAGGATGAAAAAAAATAAGATGTTGACAGAGGTGGGCTCTTATCTATAGTTTCTGGAAAGTAATCTGCTTCCAAGATCATTCACGCTGTTAGCAAAGTGAATCTTCTTACACTTGTGGGACTGATGTCTTCATTTCCTTATTGTCTGTCAGTCTAGGATCACACTTAGCTCCTTGTGGCTGCTCCTTGCACATGACCCATTCCATCTCCAAAAGCAGCAACAGCACACCAGATTCTTCTCTCATTTTGAAAATCTCTGTCTTTCCTTTCTGCTACCAGCCAGAGAAAACTCCACCTTTTTTTTTTAATGTTTATTTATTTTTGAGAGAGAGAGAGAGCATGAAAAGCGGAGGGGCAGAGAGAGGAGACACAGAATCTGAAGCAGGCCCCAGGCTCTGAGCTGTCAGCACAGACCTCAACGTGGGGCTCAAACTCACGGAATGTGAGATCATGACCTGATCCAAAGTCAGATGCTTAACTGAGTGAGCCACCCAGGCGCCCCATGAGAAAACTCTGCTTTTAAAGGGCTTACCTGATTGAGTCAATTCCACCTGGATAGATGGATAATCTCTTTTATGTTCAGCTTAACTTAGTTGAGATTTTATTACATCTGTAAAATCCTTTCACAGCAGTACCCACATTGTGTTTGATTAAATAACCAACAGACAAATCTTAGGAAGAGGGTATCTGCCTTAGAATCTGCATATCAGGGCACCTGGTTTGCTCAGTCGGTTAAGCTTTCTGACTCTTGATTTCAGCTCAGGTCACGATCTCTCAGTTGGTGAGATCAAGCCTCATGTTGGGCTCTGTGCTGACAGCATGGAGCCTGCTTGGGATTCTTTCTCTCCCTCTCTTTCTCTGCACCTCGCTGGCTTGTGTGTGCTCTCTCTCTCACTCGAAATAAAAATTAAAAAAAGAATCTGCCTACCAAAACAGGGGATACCAACTTTAAAAAGAAATCAGTGACATGCATATTGTGTCAGATGATGGTAAGAGCTATAGGAAAAAAAAAAAAGCATTTAAGGTATAAGAAATGATCATGTGGAAAAGTATTGTAAACTCACATTCTACAGTCTGAAACATAATACATACTTAGGAATACCTGGGCTTTTGGAGGTGTCAGGCTAAAAAGAACACTGAGAATCTCCCTGGAGTTTAAAGCAGAATGTAGTGGGATAATGCTGAGTATGTCAGAGGGGAAGATGGAGGGGGAGATCATAGCAGGAGCATTTCATGTTTGGTAACTCCATTCAACTCCTATCAGTGCTTGTTCATAGATCAAGGGAGGAAGGGCACCTTATAAAAAATATAAACTGGGGCACCTGGGTGGCTCAGTTGGTTGAGCATCAGAATCTTGATTTTGGTGCAGGTCATGATCTCACGGTTTGCGGGATCAAGCCTCACATCTGGCTTCATACTGACAGCATGGAGCCTGCTTGGAATTCTCTCTCTCCCTCTCTCTCTGTGCTGCTCCCCAGCTCAAGTGTGCTCTCTCTCTTAAAATAAATAAACTTAAAAAAATAAACTAAGCTGTACCATTTTAAAGAAGTACAAATAAAAGCTGTACCTATTCTCAATTGCATCTACAAATCTGAATGTGGTGTTTATTACTCCAATGCATGTTCTTATCCTGGACCTTGAAACAGAAACCATATTTCCAAAACTGTAAGAGGGCTCACAAAACAGATAAACTGTATACCAGCGTGACATGCTAGATAAATTATCTGAGCATAAACCTTTCAGCATCAGTTTATTTAGACACACACAGTCCATGCTAAAACAAAGACCATCTACCCTGATAATAACTCTACAGTGACATATACTTAAAAGGTACGACTACCCATCTTCCAGTAGCTACGTATTTTACAAAATCCATTCAGTCCCTGTGAATTCACCTTGTGACTTATTTCAGCATTCAAAATGCTATCAACAACCTGCCCTGACTCCCCCATTTTGAGAGTCCTCATGGTTCCTCCTAGTTTGCATTTTTCTTTGATGTAGCAAGCTAATTAACCTAACACTAGCATATTCCTGATGGCCTTAGGCTGCTGAAGCTTGGCAAGTAGAATATCCAGCCAATGGGGCGCCTGGGTGGCGCAGTCGGTTAAGCGTCCGACTTCAGCCAGGTCACGATCTCGCGGTCCGTGAGTTTGAGCCCCGCGTTGGGCTCTGGGCTGATGGCTCAGAGCCTGGAGCCTGTTTCCGATTCTGTGTCTCCCTCTCTTTCTGCCCCTCCCCCGTTCATGCTCTGTCTCTCTCTGTCCCGAAAATAAACATTAAAAAAAAAAAAAAAAAAAAAAAAAAAAAAAAAAAGAATATCCAGCCAAGTCCCCCACTGATTCTGACAGGAAGCTCAACCCTATAATGGTGTGCACATCTGAGATATTTGAGTCTCCCTCTCCTGAGGGCCACCTTGTCCATGAGTATGAAGTTTTATTTTTAATCTGAGCTCCAACAATTTCACAGAGTTCTCAGTATTAGGTTTTCTTCTCTGTCCTGAGATAAGTCCATGCTTCCTGGTCATTGGACAAATTTGTATACATTTTCCCTTGTATGGACCTTCCACAACATTCATGTGCCACTAAACATCCTCTTTACTTATCTATTATGTCTAAGGCTTTATGTCTCCTAACAAGGTTCAACAAATGTCTTTCTGTAAAAGGACAGAAAGTGAATATTTTAGGCTCGGTGGACCAGACAGTCTTTGCTGCAACTACTCCAATCTGCGCTGCAGCATGAAAACAACCACAGATGACATGTAATAAATGCAAGAGGTTGTGTTCCAATAAAACTTTATTTTATATACACAGATAACGGTCTGGATTTAGCATGCTCACTGCAAGTTGCTGACCCCTACATTACAAGTTGAAGTTCAGGGGCACCTGGGTGGCTCAGTCGGTTAAGCATCAGACTCTTGGTGTCAGCTCAGGTCATGATCTCATGGTTCATGGATCCTGCTTGGGATTCTCTCTCTCTCCTTCTCTCAAAATAAATAAGTAAATAAAAAAAGTTCAAGTCCAAAGGGCAGGAGACGGAATTCCGAAAAACTGGCCTTTCAAGTGGATTAGAAGCTGACAGTTTCAAAATCTCATGTTACCGTAGTGCATCACACTAATGTCCTTTGGACAAATGTTACATCAATTTACCTTTCTGACACCTTATAAAGACATTCCTCAGTATTGTCCTTATGGTCTTGAAAATATTTTACTTAATTCCCTCTGCCAGGGCTAGAGGCTTCTTCAAGCTATTAGTCTTTGGCCAGCTTCTGAAGTCATGTGGTTTCACAACTATATCCTTGTTGACTATTACAGTTATCATGGAGTTTCTTAAATCTGTGTTCTTTCCAGACTAAAACCCTACTTTATCTATGTTTCATGTTACAATCCTAGCTAACATGCAAATCTCTCTAACTGGCATAGTTTTACTGAGGTTAATTTAGAATTGCTGTGACAGAGGAACAAATTTTTTTCATTTGAGAGGCTCCATAAAACAAGCATTCAATGAATCAGATTTTAAGTTTTCTTACAACCTGTTGGAGCTCAAATTTGAACTGATACATTCTTTTTTTTTTAATATTTTTTTTTTCAACGTTTATTTATTTTTGGGACAGAGAGAGACAGAGCATGAACGGGGGAGGGGCAGAGAGAGGGGGAGACACAGAATCGGAAACAGGCTCCAGGCTCTGAGCCATCAGCCCAGAGCCCGACGCGGGGCTCGAACTCACGGACCGCGAGATCGTGACCTGGCTGAAGTCGGACGCTTAACCGACTGCGCCACCCAGGCGCCCCTGAACTGATACATTCTTTAGGTTTATATAAATTTAAAACAAAAAATAAAGAAAAAATTTAAATGTTTAACTTTCTACGCTTTAAATATTTTCTCTCCAAATATAGCTTTTTTTTTTCTCTCCAAAACAGCTCCATGAAAAACTAGATAGTAAATTTCTGTTCTGTAAAAAGCATTCTAAACTTTAGTGAGTTAAGCTAATAGCCTTAATCTTGGTTAGATATAAGAAGAAAACTGTGACACTCAGAACTTAAAAACATAATTTAAAGAGTCTTTTAAAATTACGATTTGTGAATACAGGGATTCATAATGTGTGCAAACAAAAGTTAATTTAATATTTCTGATAAGTAGAAGGCTCTTTTTAAAAATTAGCATTACTAATAGGAGTTTTTTTTTTATTTTTTTTTAACATTTATTTATTTTTGAGACAGAGGGAGACAGAGCATGAACGGGGGAGGGTCAGAGAGAGGGAGACACAGAATCTGAAACAGGCTCGGGGCTCTGAGCTGTCAGCACAGAGCCCGACGCGGGGCTCGAACTCACGGACCGCGAGATCATGACCTGAGCCGAAGTCGGCTGCTTAACCAACTGAGCCACCCAGGCGCCCCGCTAATAGGAGTTTTAAAACAACTCTGTATATCTTCTTCCTAATTGTAAATAATGTATATGATATTCTGCTTTGTATAACACTAATAATTGTAAGAGTTCTATGTATAGTTTAGATACTAACCCCTTAGCAGATATATGATTCATAAATATTTTTTCCCATTCTGCAGGATGTCTTTTCATTTTGTTGGTCATTTCTTTTGTTATGCAGAAGCTTTTCAGTTTGATGCAGTCCTACTTGTTTAGTTTTGCTTTTGTTGTTTATGCTTTTGCTGTCATATCTGTGAAATCCTTGGCAAGACGAGTCAAGGACCTTTTTCCTTTTGTCTTCTTCTATGAGTTTTATGGTTTCAGGTCTTACCTGTAAGTCTTTAATCCATTTTGAGATAAATTTGGGGAGTGGTGTAAGATATGGCCCAGTCTCATTCTTTTGCATATCAATATCCACTTTTCCCAACACCATTTATCGACTAGACTCAATTTTTTTCCACTATTGCCAAATATTAGTCAAAGATCAGTTGCCCATGTATGCACGGATTCTTTCTGGGTTCTTAATTCTACTCTGTTGGTCTATGTCTTTTTTATGTCAATACCATACTGTTTTTTGATTCCTATAACTTTGTAACAGTTTCAAATCAGGAAGTGTGATGCCTCCATCTTTGCTATTTTTTCTCGGGACTGCTTTCACTAGTAGGGATCTTTTGTGCTACCATACACATTTTAGAACTTTTTCTACTTCTGTAAAAATATCATTACACTCAGTGGCAAAAAAACAAACAGATAACTTGATTTAAAAATAGGCAAAGGACCAGAAGAGACATATTTCCTAAGATAATCAAATGTCCAATAGATATGTGAAAAGGTGCTCAACATCATTAATCAACAAAACAAAACAAAAAACAAAAAAAAATGCAAATCAAAACCATAATATCACCTCACACCTATTAGAATAGCTATTATCAAAAAGACAAGAGATGTCAACTGCTGGTAAGGATGTGGAGAACAGAGAACACTTGTACAGAGTTGGTTGGAATGCAAACCAGTGCAGCTACTATGTAAAACAGTATAGAGATTCCTCAAAAAATGAAAAATAGAATTGCCATGCGGTCTAGCAACCCAACTTTTGGGTATGTACCTCAAAGACAATAAATCATTATTTTGAAGACATGTCTGCACTCCCATATTTACTGCAGCATTATTTACAATAGCCAAGACATGGAAACAACCTAAGTGTCATCAGTGCAAAAATGGATAAGGAAAATGTGACACACACACGCACACGTATGTATATAATGAAATATTATTCAGCCATAAAAAGAAGTATAATAGAAGGATGTCAGAAGGATTTGATAAAATAAGTCAGAAAGAAAAGATATATTATTTCATTTATATGTGTAATCTAAATCAACAGATCTCCTAGAGAGAACAGATTGGTGGTTGTCAGAGGCAGGAGTGGCAGACAAAGTTTTCAAGGGTACAAATGTCCAGTTATAAGACGAATAAATTCTTGGGATTTAATGTACATGGTGACTACAGTTAACAACACTGTATTTTATATTCAAAAGTTGCTAAGAGAGCATATATTAAAAACTAAAAACAGAATTTAAAAAAGACAATTATCTTACAATTTGAATTATAAATTTCAATATTTACATATGAATCAAAATATATTGTTTCTAAAATTTGGGTCATGTTACATACCTGTTCATTTTGAAGAAATGTAAAAAAAATGTATGTTAAGTATCAGGGTATATAGGCAGAGGAATGGATATTCATTGGTTTATCCAGGAAAAGAAGAGATTAAAAGAGAATATTTTCTTTTAAAGGGAGACAGTGTGGTTGTTTCAAAATATAATAGAAAATAGTGAAATATATTTGAAGACATACAAGAAGTGCAAAAGGTACGAATGAAATGAATTTTCATGTGCCTGGGTTTATGGTAAGTGAAAATAATGAGATAGAAGCAATGAAATGTACTTAAAATTTAACAAAATTGGCTAGATATGATAGGTTTATTCACAAGGGATTAAAAATGCTTGTGACTCCTTTACTATAAATTGTTCAATGTATGATTGCAAACAAAAAAAAAGAAGTAGAATTCTAGTTTTCTCCTTGTTAAATATAATTTTTCTGTGTCCAAAAAACAGTTTCTTTTATCACAAATATATTTTTAATTATCTGTACTTTTTGACACATTTGTAATTATCTTTTTTTCTTAATTTCAGGAGTAGAATTTAGTGATTCATTGCTTACATATAACACCCAGTGCTCATCCCAATAAGTGACCTTCTTAATGACCATCACCCATTTAGCCCATTCCCCCAACCAACACCCCTCCAGCAACCCTATTTTTTCTCTGTATTCAAGAGTATCTTATGGTTTGCCTCACTCTCTGTTTTTATCTTTTTTTTCCTTCCCTTCCCCTATGTTCATCTGTTTTGTTTCTTAAATTCCACATGAGTGAGTGAAGTCATATGATGTAAATTACCTTTGATAACTATTATTGAATTTTGTAAAAGTTAAAAGTTCCTAATATAGTCACTTACTGCAGAGTGTATACATACATGTGTGTGTTTGTGGAGTGTATATGTGCATGTGTGTGTTTGTGTGTATTTTAAAATATTATGTGTAACTATTTCTCACCTATTGAATATTGTACCTTATGTTTGGATACCTGTGGCTTATGCTATTTATTTTTCTTTTGACAATCTTTTGATTTTTACCTTTCTCAAATTTAGGTCCCAAATTCAAAATAATAAAACTTATCTTCTATACCTAAAATAGCTGTATTTCCTAAATGGCCCTTGTTTTTTTAAATATAATTTATTGTCAGATTGGTTTCCATACAACACCCAGTGCTCATCCCAACAAGTGTAAATGGCCATTGTTAATGAAAAGCTATGCTACTTGTTTTATTAAAGGATGGGAAATTAGAATAATTAAGTTTATCTGGCATGCTCTAAATTTTAATTAAAAATTAAGCTGAGGCTTTCTACAAGCTGAGAAACACTTTCCAAATGCATGGCTAAGACTTTGTTCTGGACATCATCACAATGAGAAAACCAACAGGCAACGGCTACCCAATGGAATGAATGGTAGCAACCAAAGATATTGCAGAAACCATCAGCAGCTCTGGACCACAGTATTTCAATACTGTATGGAAGAAATCCAATATCCTGTGCTGTTGATTTGGTCATCCTGGATGTAATTATAAGTGAAGACCTTCAAGGAAATGTCACAAGAGTAGGGAATTATCTTACTGAGTTACTGAAGGCTAAACACACTTTCATTGGCAATATCAGCGGTGTTACCCTTTTTATTAAAATTGACTTAGTTAAGGACCATAAGAAAAGGAGTCCTGCCATAGCCAAAAGTCGACACACTGTCTACAAGATGAAAGAAAAACAAGTGGTTCCCACTGCTGATGGACCTCATAGATATGCTTGAAACCACCTACGTACTTGATTGAAGAAGATCCAAAGTTTATGGTGGATCAACCTGATGGAATTTTAACAGCTTTAGGATGAGCCATGGGAGCCAAAAATGAAAGTGTGATCTTTGAGAATACTCCATGCACGACAAAGATACCTAATGAAACACATTCAGAACTGTTCAGTGATGGCACCACTGACTCTATAGAAAATCCCAGAAGGAAGAGAAATGGATAGTGCACGTGGGGCCACTGGGTGGCTCAGTTGGTTAAGTGTCCCACTCTTGGTTTCAGCTCAGAACACGATCTCACAGTTTTGTAAGTTTGAGGCCCACATCGGGCTCTGTGCTGGCAGCATGGAGCCTGCTTGGGATTCTCTCCCTCTCCATCTCTCTCTGCCCCTACCCCACTCATCTGTCTGTGTCTCTCTCAAAAGTAAATAAACTTTAACAAAAAAGAAAGAAATGGATTGTGCACAGATAAATATTCACTACTTAGTAAGAAGGTTAAATCACAAAAGATTATCATTTTAAAGCAAGATAAATGTGCAGAGATACAACAAATAAGTGGATCTGTCTCTTCCATTCATAGCTCTATTGTAGCATCCAAAAGTAAATTTTAATTCTATTTTGATTTGTAAATAAAAAATTAAGTAACAAGAATAAATCAAGTGATGATCAAACCATGGTAAGAGTATTGGTACAACCTCTAGCCTGTTAATGTTTTGACTTGAGATTTCTGAAGTACTTAATTTATTCTACAACGTAAGCCTCAAATTTAATACTAAGTTGGCAGCTTGACTTCTCATGTTATAATGTTTGAAATTACAGAGCAAAGTACAATAGGTACCTTAATTCGGGAGACTTGGGCGTCTTACAATCTGAATTCTGTAATGGTTTAATGTACGTAAGTATAGTCATAGACCGTAATAAAAGATGATATAAACAAGAAAATAATATGAGTCTTTTTGGTTCCTTAATTTAGGACAAATAAACAAACAAAACAAAAAGCACCTCAGTCTCTTATTTTTTTAATCATCTACTACTTATCAGTAGTTGGCAAAACTAGACATAGTATCCATTAAGTCATATGCAGATAAGGCACACTATTCATATAATCATACAAGTATAAAACTGGCATTATGATAAACGCTTTAAAATATAAATAGCTATAGTATCAGAAGACTATGTAATTAGTGATACTTATTTGGGGGGAAAAAAAGACATTTGACTTATTTAGGGGAGGTGTGTTCGGGGAACTTTGAGGAAAAAGAATTTGAACTGGTATGTCCAGAGAGCAGAAAGTGTTCCAGGTAAGAGAACAGCACTTATAGAAGCCATGTACTGGGAGGAAATCTGGCCTGTTCAAATACTTAGAGCTTAGAAAACAAGCTTAGCAAGTAAGAGTGCTTGATCTAGAGATGTGGGTAAAGACAGACATAGGGTTGAGATCATGTTACAAACTTTATTTCTTTTCACCAAAACAACAAAAGAACATTCAAGGATTTTAAGCAGGGGTGTTTGTAACAAAAAACAAAACAATAGCAAAATTGGATAATATATGCTGTGCTTTACTGTATGCCAGGGATTGTCTCAAGGGTTTCCTATCTCATTGAGGAAGCACTGATAAGCTCAGATTAGTTCATCAAAACTCTAAGAGACTAAGAAATTTTGTTTGAGTCAATATTTGTATGTGCAACTTACTTGTGATGACCACTTTTAAAAAAATAGCAGTGTGTTCCTAGTTCTTAGAGTTTCTCATTCAGTAAGAGACCCAGGAATTTGAATTTTAATAAGCGTGGTCCATAATCCTGACAGAGTGTCCATGGACCATCATTGGATAAACACCTACTGTGTAACACTTCTTATTTCACACACATACCAATGATCTGATCCCCTGCGAAAGGTCACAGAGAATATAGAGTCTGATTTTTCACTACCAAATTCCTATATCCAGCCTTCAAGGATTGGCATATACAGAAGATAACAGTTTATAGATCTTCAAAAAAATCAAGCACATCAAACTGAAACAATGTAACCATAATCTTAGCAAATATTATGCAAGAAAATCAAGATGATAAACAAATTTCATTAACTGGTAACCTCACCAATTACAAGATATTTCTATTAGAAGTATTGAACTTACTGAACTTTTCCTAAGACAGAAAAATTCATCTAAGTGCTGAACAAAATTAGAAGAGTGTTTTCCTGACATGGGGTGGGGTGTGGGTTGGGAATGATAAAGACATGGTGTGAGCAAACTTTTACAGGCGATGAAATGTGAATCTTGAGAAGTGTTTTAGTTATACCATTATACACATTTGAACTCATTGAACTTATACTCGGGATCTATATGCTTCACTATATCTAAGTTATACCTTAATGAAATAAATCAATCAATAGAAATATAAGTATCTGTGACATAATGCCCTATTTCATGCCCCATTCTTACAATACCTCTCAACTTCAGTCAGTTGTCCTGGCATTTTCTTTTCCTATGATCTTCCTGTGAAGAGGTCCTTGGGTACATAGCAGTTCTAGAAACACTCTGCCTTTATCCACTCTACACAAACTTGTCCATGTTACAACAACACATCATTTCAACTTACATGTTTTGACTGAGAGCAACTAACAAAACAACATTAAAATGTTGAGAGGTTGAAACAAATTTTCATGCATTCTTTCACTGAGCTTATATTTAACAACTCTGTGAGAAGTGGGAAAAGATACAATGACAGTTCAGCAGCAAAGGGGCTAGGCCAAGAATGAACAGTGCCACTGTGAGTGAATATAGTTGACAGTGATAAAAATGGAATTTTTGACCATTTCTGCTGTTTTTGAGGTAGAGAATAAATAATGTGCATATAAATTCACTTTCCCCCAGAAAAACTTCAAGTCACTTTTATTATAGAATTCAGTCTGAGGACCAACAAGGCACTATAAAGCACAAACTGAGTCACTGATGGAACACATACTCAGTATAAAGAAAAACACAAATGATGATCAAACTATATCCAATTAACTATTGAGAGATCAACTTTTCATTCTAATCCTTGACTTTTAGAAATTTTCACTTTTCCATTTATTAAGTGTAAAATAGGAACAGAGTATGTATTATTTATTTAAAAGTCACATAAAGTGCAAGATAATGTAAAAAACCTAAAAACTATAAAGTTATAGAATTAATAAAAACTGTAAGAAACTCAAATAATTCAGTTTCAAATCCTTTTTTTTTTAATTAGTATTGGAAGAAAAACAGTATGTTCATTTTTAAACGTCCCAACTAAACAAAATGGGGCAGGTAACAACACACACAAAAACATACTCAAGTCCATTAATTTTGTTCAGGTTTTACTTCCTCATAATCAGTAGTGACTACCTAAGTCCAGTGACTCCAAATAATGGCAATCAATAGTTACATCCTTTGAAATAAAAGCTACAATGATTTATTAATCTTTTATTTATTCTTGAAGAATAAAAATCCATTTTGATGAAAAATAACTTAAGTCTCTGAAGAAAGGAGTATGTCTGGCATCTGGATATATAAATGAATAAGCATACCATAACAGGATTTCTGAGGTTTGCTTATGGATGACATAACTTATATGTTGATTATCAGATGCCAAGACAAAGACTGAAAATATAAAAACAAAGTCTCAACATGCTTATATAAAGTTATATAAATAACTTCTATAAAGTTATTGTAATAACACATTTCAAATGACAAGCAAATATGATACCTATTACAGAAGAGAAACACATCAAAAGATGAATGAAAAGGGGCATTGATAAACCAAAATGTAACTCTATTTAAAACAAAACAAAAAACAAAACAAAACAAAACAAAACAAAACAAAACAAAATAGGGGCACCTCGGTGCTCAGTCAGTTAAGCAACTCATTCTTGATCTCAGCTCAGGTCTTGATCTCAGGGTTGTGAGTTCAAGCCCCATGTTTGGCTCCATGCTGAGCTTGAAGCCTACTTAAAAAACAAAAACAAACAAACAAAAAACTAGGGGCAGCTGGGTGGCTCAGTAGTTTGAGCGACCAACCCTTGATTTCAGATCAGGTCATGATCTCACGGCCGTGGGATCGAGCCCCATGTCAGGCTCAGCACTGACAGTGCAGAGCCTGCTTGGGACTCTCCCTCCCCTTCTCTCTCTGCACTTCCCCATGCTTACTTTCTCTCAAAATACCTAAAATAAAACCATTAAAAAAACATTGGTACAGGGAAACTATAAAGATAAATTGGTGAGAACAACTTTACAAAAATTAAATTTGAAGTAACATAGTCCATATTAATGGACTATAATGGACATGAAGAGAATAAGGAGTACACATACATAATAATAAAAAGAAAAAAGAAAAATAATATATAAGAAGAAACCTTGAGTACGTGCATTATAATCACACACAAAAAAAATTAAACCAGAAAGGGTAAATAAAGAAGATCACTGAAATAGTTTCCTGCTTACAATTTACAAAGAACTTCCGATGATACTTTATCAAATTTCCTAACTAAAACAGCTAAAAAAGTAATCTGTGGTATTACACTTATTTTTCTCTCCTTCAATATGCCTTGGATATTTCAGATACAGTTTATCTGAATCCCATACTTCACAAAAATATTCTTACTTCACATGACCTAAGTGGTCACGTGACTCATGAGGCTGCTTCTCTATAGAAGCAGGATGAACGTCCACCTAAAATGTGGTTAGGATGCCCAGACCATTGATGCCCCATTTGTACCAATAGACTATGAAAGTTTTTTGTTGTTGTTGTTGCTATTGTTGTTGTTTTTTTCTCACATGAAAAATCTTTCTGGGAAGAGAAAGGCAGACTTAATAAGTTGTTCTTAAAATTATTTAAGAAAATAGAGGAAGAATATTGGTTTTCTGCTTTTATAGTGAGTAGGGAGCAGACCCAGGGTGAGCATTCCTGTACAAGTTTTGAGCTTGGCATGCCCTGCTATCAATGAAAGGAGTAGCAAGGGGGCTTTCTTATCAGCTTGTTCAGATGTGGGGCAGAAAGGGAACAGGGAGGGGTAGGACTTAAAAGCTGCCAGTAGTCAAACATCAAAAATGGAATCATGGAATCGGACTATTACAGTAACAACAATAGTAAATTTTTATGCGTAATTAACATTTCTCAGGTCCTATGATAAAATCTTCACCTCCACTTCCTCATCTGAATATACCTGGAGAACAATGGGTGCTATTATTTTAAGTGTTAATTTCTTTGTATTAAGGCAGCCCATGATAATAATATCAACTAACATTTTCTGAGCATTTGGTATGTACTCAGGTATTATTTGAAGCTGCTTACAGGGATTTTCTCATTAAATCAACAACAAATCTATAAGGGAAATAGTTCATAATCCTCATTCTACAAATGGTGATGCTGGAGCACTGAGTGGTTAAGTAGTAGGATGCGGATTATAATTAAAGAACACAGACAGTCCTGCTCCAGAAAACAAGCTCCTAACCACAATGTTATGTTGTTTCTTGGCAGGCTTTTCAAGTTCTAGATGTCTTTCTCTTTGGAGGTCATACAAACCAGGTTTGTTTCACTCATGGTTACCCTGTATCTGGTTAGCATTACAGTTCACGCCTCACCTTTATGTCAGCCCCCTAACTTCTAACCTCAAGGACAGGTTGAATGTGCCTGTTCCCTGACTATTCCCAGGAGAAATACAGTCCCACTAAAAATGATTAAAAAGTTAAACTCCTGTATAATAAACCTAAGGAATATAAAGCTATGATAAAGTAATGAAAGGAAATGTCTTGTCACTCAAAAATGAAAAACCATTCTAAAGGTCAGAGTATTTTATTTCTTTGCTCTAATTCAGGGAGTTGAATTTCTGGTACATCCTCACAACATAGATTTTTAACAGGTAATAGAAAGGGAGTAGTACATATCCCTTTTTTTCTGACAATGAATAAGCAGTCAGAAAAGGCAATTAGCACTCAGCTCCCACACTCCGTCTCTGTCCTTAGCACATTATGCTTAAAACTGATTGTCCAATAAAAGATATGTTCCCGGCTATCATTTCGTACACCAGCAAAAAGTTAAGTGTAAGTATATACGTATCTCCTAGGTGGAACATTTATTCTTGTCTCCTTCTTTACATGTTTACCCCAACTATATGTATGAATAGTCTTAATTTTGCAGTCATCATTTTTCAGGAAAACTTAGCAGAGTTTTTCTTCTCCCTTATGCCTTTAAGTCCTTAGATCAATGCATATACCTCCCTACCCCCCCCTTCCCCCTTTCCTTCCTCCCTTCTTTTTTCTTTTCCTTCTCTTTCTCCTTCTCCTTTTTTCCCCTCTCCTTCCTCTTCTCTCCCTCTTCTTTCCTTCTTTTTTGTTTTTATTTCCCTTGAGGAAAAAAATTTTTTTCAAGTAAAAAATTTTGCCAACAACTCCAATAAATTTAATAAAGTTACATTTCTATTAATTAGTGGGGGTCCTGGAGCCTTCGGCATGTTCCTGTTCCTTGTGCATCACACCAGGTCCTTTGACTCCATAGTAATAATGTGAAACTCACTATTCTAGATGATTGCCAAAAGCAGTCACTAGACAATCTACATAAATATCCTGATCAGAGACTTAAGCATCTCTGAGGCACTCATATTCTGGTGTCTAGGGTATTAATAATCCAGTAGAAAAATAAGTCATTTTTCTTAAATATGTCTTTTAAATGGCTTTTCTGCTTGCTTCACAAAGTTGTCATGAGGATCAACCTGTAGAATATTAGGGGAGATGCCTTAGAAGTTAATCAATTCAATTCTCTGCCTGATGATTGGATTCTATATGCACACCATTTTAGATGCAGGTCGTATCAGTTTGAAAAGTTCTGTTTTTGATAAAATTATTCTTTACATTATCAAGACTTCTTTGAAAAATATTTAATAAACTGCAAAGGACTCTACAAATACAAGATATTATTACTCTATTGTGCCAGGTAACACAGTAGCTACAAAGATTGACAAGAGATAATTCCTGGGTCTAGAAGCTTATGATCTGGGGAAAGGAAGAATACGAACATGCAAATAACTAAAGAGAAAACAGAATTTCATATGTGCCATAAAAGAATAAAATATTTAATTCTGAGTACTCAAAGAGATATTTCAAATCCAGTTGAGAAAATCAGGAATGACCTTTTAAAAGTAAGGTGGGCATTATTTGGTATGTAGGGTTCTTTTAGAAAATGAAATGCAAGGCATTATTTCAGTAAGGTTATGGAGATGAGGAATAGTAAGATCTTTGAATAATAATAGGTCCTATGTCCAAATTAAAGCATATTGAGAAATCAGATGTAAGGTATTGAATGTAAGTCAGCATTAACAATGTTCAGTGCAGATCTAATACCACAGGCATTATAGAAAAATAAAGATGGGTTCAAATCCCAGCTTAGCTAATTACTATGTAACATGGACAAAGAATCTACCACTACTTTTTTCTTCTAAAAACAGGGAATAGGCTACAACTAACTTGCTGGGGAACTAAGGAATTAGCATGAGCAAACTGTTAGTTATTACTGTCAACTTTATGATTAACAATGGCATGAATTATTGTTAATAATATTCTGGTTTTGAGATGAAAGTTTAGTGAAATAACAGGTTTTATTTTTTTCTGTTCAATTTTGTCTATATAACTAATGTTAATTCTACTGTTCAAGGTTCAAAAAACAATAGCAGCTAATTCCTCTTTAAATTTGTCTGAGAAGCATTTATTAGAATAAAGATGACAGTTTTAACTCAATATCTGTCAAACCAAATCATTACTGTAATAACCTTATAAATACTTATGACCTAACTTTCATGTATACTTTGAGCAATATCCTCAAGAGTGAAAATTAATTTATTGACAATATTGTTTTTCCATTTATAATAAATGTACAGCTTTTTAAAGCCACATGCAATGGCAACATTCATCAGGGAGTAGCATGAGGCCTACAATCGCAAGTGGCAGTCTTGCAATTCATATAAGACTATATATTTATTCTACAAAAATATACTGAGTATACAGAATGGACCACGTGTTATGTTAAGTCCTGGAAGCTGAGAGATAAAGGCACTCTTTATCCCTGAAGATCTCAGAAAAAATAAACTGGAAGTAATGATAAAGGCTTTAATAGTAATATTAATGTGAGATGTGGATGGACATAAACAGCTACAATTAACTTCCCTAGGTTAGATAACATCTCATGTTTATTTGCACTGTATAAAAAGGATGTACTTTTCAGATGAGATGACAATTATATTGAGCCTTATAAAAACTTTACCTCGACTTAGAATAAGGAGCTAAAATATATGCAGATTATATTAGTAACTGCTCTCACCTCCTACCCTCTACCATTTTTTCCTGACCCAATGAAGGTAAATCAATGAGGCAAAATATGCTCTTATGTTTATGAACGTCCCTGTTTGAAACTGAAATCCAATTGCAATGACCCTTTCTACAGAAATGCTGGTTACCTTTATTCAAGTTTAAGACAATCTTAAAAACAGTTGTACCACTGGCTCTGATTTCAACTCAACTATTAGGAATTATTTACTAATGTGAGGAATTCAAAGCTGAGTCAACCATAGTCCATGGTTCACAGTATGATTTATAGGCATGTCCACAACAAGATAACTAGAAAGAACACAACATTCTACAATAAAGATAAAGATGTCCTGTGGTATATTTAGAGATAGAGGATGGTTTATTCCAAATGAGGATCCTGGAGAAATTTTCACCGAAGAGTAGACATTGAAACAGAATGAGTGGAGATAGGCTATGCACATAGCAAGAACGAGGGCAGAAATACTAAAATCTTGGGGCACCTGGGTGGCTCAGTCATTAAGTGTCCTACTTCGGCTCAGGTCATGATCTCACAATTCATGGGTTCGAGCCCTGCATCGGGCTCTATGCTGTAAAGTGTGGACCTGGAGCCTGTTTCAGATTCTGTCTCCCTCTCTCTGTGCCCCTCCCCCCAAAAAATAAACATTAAAAAAATTTAAAAGAAACACTAAAATCTTACTAATAGAATTCTATCCAAAGAAAACTATAAATAGAAAGAATTTAGCAATGCTATCTTATTTTACTCAGAATATACATTTTCACTAGATACAAATTTATAATTTTACAGGTAAAAGAAAAGTATAAATATACAAAACATACAAGTGTGTGTGTGTGTGTATATATATATATATTATATATATATATTATATTATATATATACACAATAATGTTTACAATAATAAGAATGTTACCAAACAGATATGCCAAATGTGTAGCACTTAATTACATACTATCATAATAGCCAAAAAAATTATCTTCTAAGAATGCAGAAATAAGTTAAATACAGAGTAGGTATTAGATTTGAGTAACTTAATAAAGAAACACAGGCCATATTTGAAAATATTGCAAGTATTTGTTTCTGATCAACTAATTCACCTTGTATGCAAGACTAATAACAATGTTTCTTGTGGGTGTGGTTTTAATTATAACCTTAAACTTCCAAGGTATTAAAAATATACTAGCTTCTAATATATCCATCATTATAGTTGGAGAACAATAGTGTTACAGACTACATGCTACTCCTAATTCTAATTTACAGTACTATGTTTGACTAAAAGTTAAGATTTTTCTTTTCAGTCACCTCAAACAATGATGGGAAAATAAGATTACTAAAAGTATTTCACTCATAACATGTTATGAAGCAGTCTACTGCATAATATACATGTAAGTTAAACAGTTAAAGCCAGCTGATACCATGTAAACAGGAAAAAATAGTTTAACTGGATATTTTTCATTGAATTCAACTTTGTTGACTATCTCACATGTGTAGGTGATGTAGACTTTTAATATATTTTTTCCACAAAAAAAAGGCAAGTTATTTTTTCCTCAAGTATTATACAGCCTATATTATTAGTTTTATTAAAATTAATGTTACCCCTTAGCCTGGAATCCACACAATTTGTAGTTAATTAAGAATGTCTAGAAATTTCGCATACAAATTGCCAAGTTTCCTAGAGAATATAGCCATAAAAAATAAGAAAAAATTTTGGTTTTTTCTATTTACTCAATAAATGATAAAGATTGAATAACAAAATATTTTCAGAACTCCAAAATCCATGTTAATAATTTCAATGTATAGACAATATCCTTGACTGCTTATTTTTGAGGCATTCTATAATATGGTTTAAAAGTGGAATCCAGTTGAATTCATGGTGTTTAAATGCCTAGTCATTGAAAGAACTACTGGTAATATTTTTAAATTTTCGGTTAAAGGAGATCCAAACGTCTTGGGTAAACATGGAGAATTTTGAAGAGACAAGAGGTCTCCTTGGAGTTGAAGACTACCTGTTCTCAACCATTTCTCCCTGAGATCCTAGGTATTTGTAATCCCACTCTGGTGGGAGGATAATAGACCCACATAATTAAGAAAAAAAATCCTCTGGGAGGAGAAAAAAGTGGAACAGGCAGGACTGCTACTGCATTGAGTAGAGAACAGGACGGTTATTTTGGGGTAGAGAGCTCACCTAATCCATTCAGCAGACAGACTTTACTCTGAAAATGTGACAGTGTGAGCAAAGCCAGGTCTTTTTGGTTTTGCTTTTTGTTTTTAATATTAGGATTTAAGTCAGTTGGGCATGGGGTGTCATTTGGCGCAACATCATCCCAAAGTGGGGGGGGTCTATATTATTTCACATCTTGAAACACTCCTGTAGTATGAGCAACATTTCACACTAGGGGTGGAAGAAATGCTCTGAGTGGGAAGCCTGCCCCAGGACTTCATCTTGCATTTGTGGTTGTAAGTTCCAACTGCTGCAGCAGGTATAGGACCTGACCAACAGTGCAGCAGCAAACAAATTTCTTAAGTGCTAATGGGATTCAGCTCTAGAACTTTACTACAGTGTGAGAAGTTCAATGACTCTTTGACAAAGAGGCTCATTCTAGAATAAGCAGCTTCTAGAAAAAACTGAGGAATCCTGAGTTCCTTTCTCAAGGGACCCATACAATTAAGACTCACATAGTTAATTATGATGTTCCTTTCTCATCAAGGTCAGATAAAAAACAGCAGGGATATCTTTTGGGACACAACGAAGCACCACACATTTCTGGACTTATTAGGAGAAGAGATAAAAACAGGAAAATTGCACTGATCACTGCATTTTGAGACTCCTTGGGTGGGGGTGGAGGCATTTTCCTTACCCCAATTTGTTAACCAAAACATTCTAAACTACTAAAATATGGTTTTAGAGTTAGAACTAGTCACAGATGAAACACAATAGTCAGTCAAGTTAATGGTAGAAAAGACACTGTAATTATGTACAGGAGCCCCACAAAGACATGAGACTCCAAAAAGACAGCAAGCAATTGAGCCTTATATACTATACCATCCTGAGCTAAGGAAAGGGAGAGGGAGTCTGGGCACTACAAAAGCTAAGAAGGCAGATCACAGGAAGATGAGACAAAGAAATATTTGGTAAAGAAAATTTTTCCTGCCACACAAGAAATATCACTATGAGTAGGGTAATAAAATAACCGAAGTCAGAACAGAGAGCAAGTAACAATCTCCAGAAAAACACCTCCTGAAGGGCCAGGCCCTGGACAGTGTATGATCCTCCTTTAATATAGCAGTGCTCACAGGTACAGGCACACAGCAAGCTTTTAAAATGCATAAGGGGGGGCGCCTGGGTGGCGCAGTCGGTTAAGCGGCCGACTTCAGCCAGGTCACGATCTCGCGGTCCGTGAGTTCGAGCCCCGCGTCGGGCTCTGGGCTGATGGCTCAGAGCCTGGAGCCTGTTTCCGATTCTGTGTCTCCCTCTCTCTCTGCCCCTCCCCCGTTCATGCTCTGTCTCTCTCTGTCCCCAAAATAAATAAACGTTGAAAAAAAAATTAAAAAAAAAATGCATAAGGGACATAAAACTAGACAAAATGAAGAAACGGAAGAATTCTCCTCAAAAGAAATTCCAAGAAGTAGCGACAGCTAACGAATTGATCAAAACCGATTTAAGCAATATAACTGAACAAAAAATTAGAATAATAGTCATAAAGTTAATTGCTGGGCTTGAAAAAAGCATAGAGGACAGCAGAGAATCTATTGCTACAGAGAACAAGGGACTAAAAATTAGTCATGATGAATTAAAAAATGCTATAAATGATGCAAAATAAAATGGAGGTGACCACAGCACAGATTGAGAGGCAGAGGGAAGAATAGGTGAATTAGAAGATAAAATTATGGAAAAAGAGGAAGCTGAGAAAAAGAGAGATAAAAAAATCCAGGAGTACGAGGGGAGAATTAGAGAACTAAGTGATGCAATCAAACAGAACAATATCCATATCATAGGAATTTCAGAAGAAGAAGAAGAGAGAGAAAGGGGCTGAAGGTGTACTTGAACAAATCATAGCTGAGAACTTCCCTGATCTGGGGAAGGAAACAGGCATTGAAATCCAAGAGGCACAGAGAACTCCCTATAGATGTAACCTGAATCGATCTTCTGCATGATATATCAGAGTCAAACTGGCAAAATCAAGGATAAAGAGAGAATTCTGAAAGCAGCTAGGGATAAACGGGCCTTAACATACAAAGGGAGACACATAAGGGTAGTAGTAGACCTATCTACTGAAACTTGGCAGGCCAGAAAGTAATGGCAGGAAATCCTCAATATGATGAACAGGAAAAATATGCAGCCAAGAATCCTTTACACAGCAAGTCTATCATTCAGAATGGAAAGAAAAATAAAGGTTTTCCCAAACAAACAGAAATGTAAGGAATTCATCACCACTAAACCAGCCCTACAAGAGATCCAAAGGGGGACTCTGTAAGTGAAATGTTGCAAGGACCACAAAGTACCAGAGACATCACTACAGGCATGAAACCTACAGATAACATAATGACTCTGAACCCAGACCTTTCAATAATAACACTGAATGTAAATGGACTAAATGCTCCAATCAAAAGACATGGGGTATCAGAATGGATAAAAAAACAAGACCCATCTATATGCTGTCTACAAGAGACTCATTTTAGACCTGAGGACACCTTCAGATTGAAAGTAAGGAGATGGAGAACTATCTATTATGCTACTGGAAGTCAAAAGAAAGCTGGAGTAGCCATACTTATATCAGACAAACTAGACTTTAAATTAAATGCTGTAACAAGAGATGAAGAAGGGTATTATATAGTAATTACAGGGTCTATCCATCAGGAAGAGCTAACAATTATAAATGTCTATGCACTGAATTCGGTAGCACCCAAATATATAAAACAATTAATCACAAACATAAGCAACCTTATTGATAAGAATGTGGTAACTGCAGGGACTTTAATACTCCACTTACAACAACAGATAGATCATCTAGACACAGGATCAATAAAGAAACAAGGCTCCTGAAAGATACATTGGATCAGATGGCCTTGACAGATATATTTAGAACTCTGCATCCCAAAGCAACAGAATATACTTTCTTCTCAAGTGCACTACAACATTCTCCAAGATAGATCAGATACTGGGTCACAAAGCAGCCCTTCATAAGTATACAAGAATTGAGATCATACCATGCATACTTTCCGACCACAATGCTATGAAACTTGAAATCAGCCACAGGAAAAAGTCTGGAAAACCTCCAAAAGCATGGAGGTTAAAGAACACCCTCCTAAAGAATGAATGGGTCAACCAGACAATTAGAGAAGAAATTAAGAAATACATGGAAACAAATGAAAATGAAAATACAACAATCCAAATGCTTTGGGATGCAGCAAAGGCAGTCCTGAGAGGAAAATACATTGCAATCCAGGCCTATCTCAAGAAACAAGAAAAATCCCAAATACAAAATATAACAGCAAACCTAAAGGAAATAGAAGCAGAACAGCAAAGACACCCCAAACCCAGCAGAAGAAGAGAAAAAATAAAGATCAGAGCAGAAATAAACAATATAGAATCTAAAACAAACAGTAGAGCAGATCAATGAAACCAAGAGTTGGTTTTTTGAAAAAATAAACAAAATTGATAAATCTCTAGCCAGGCTTCTCAAAAAGAAAAGGGAGACGACCCAAATAGATAAAATCATGAATGAAAATGGAATTATGACAACCAATCCCTCAGAAATACAAGCAATTTTCAGGGAACACTACAAAAAATTATATGGCAACACACTGGACAACCTGGAAGAAATGGACAAATTCCTAAATACCCACACACTTCCAAAACTCAAATGGGAAAAAATAGAAAATTTGAACACACCCATAACTAGTGAAGAAATTGAATCAGTTACCAAAATCTTCCAACAAATAAGAGTCCAGGACCAGATGGCTTCCCTGGGGAATTCTACCAGAAATTTAAAGCAGAGATAATACCTATTCTTCTCAAGCTGTTCCAAAAAATAGAAAGGGAAGGAAAACTTCCAGACTCATTCTATGAAGTCAGCATTACTTTGATTCCTAAACCAGACAGAGACCCAGCAAAAAAGAGAACTACAGGCCAATATCCCTGATGAATATGGATGCAAAAATTTTCAACAAGATACTAGCAAATCAAATTCAACAGCTTATAAAAAGAATTATTCACCATGATCAAGTGGGATTCATTCCTGTGCTACAGGGCTGGTTCAATATTTGCAAATCAATCAATGTGATACATCACATTAATAAAATAAAAGATAAGAACCATATGATCCTGTCAATCAATGCAGAAAATGCATTTGACAAAATACCGCATCCTTTCTTAATAAAATCCCTTGAGAAAGTTGGGATAGAAGGAACATATTTAAACATCATGAAAGTCATTTATGAAAAGCTCAGAGCCAATATCATCCTCAATGGGGAAAAACTGAGAGCTTTCCCCCTGAGATCAGGAACACAACAGGGATGTCCACTCTCACCACTGTTGTTTAATATAGTGTTGGAAGTTCTAGTATCACCCATCAGACAACAAAGGGAAATCAAAGCCATCGAAATTGGCAAAGATGAAGTCAAGCTTTCACTTTTTGCAGATGACATGATATTATACATGGAAAACCCAACAGACTCCATCAAAAGTCTGCTACAACTGAAACATGAATTCAGCAAAGTCGCAGGATACAAAATCAATGTACAGAAATCAGTTGCATTCTTATACACTAATAATGAAGCAACCCAAAGACAAATAAAAGAACTGATACCATTCACAATTGCACCAAGAATCATAATATACCTAGGAATCAACCTAACCAAAGATGTAAAAGATCTGTATGCTGAAAACTATAGAAAGCTTATGAAGGAAATCGAAGCAGATACAAAGAAATGGAAAAACATTCCATGCTCGTGGACTGGAAGAATAAATATTGTTAAAATGTCAATACTACCCAAAGCTATCTACACATTCAATGCAATCCCAGTCAAAATTGCACCAGCATTCTTCTTGAAGCTAGAACAAGCAATCCTAAAATTCGAATGGAACCACAAAAGGCCCCGAATAGCCACAGTAATTTTGAGGAAGAAGACCAAAGCAGGAGGCATCACAATCCCAGACTTTAGCTTCTACTACAAAGCTGTAATCATCGAGACAGTATGGTATTGGCACATAAACAGACACATAGACCAATGGAATAGAATAGAGACTCCAGAATTGGACCCACAAAAGTATGGCCAACTAATCTTTGACAAAACAGGAAAGAATATCCAATGAAAAAAGACAGTCTCTTTAACAAATGGTGCTGGGAGAACTGGACAGCAACATGCAGAAGAATGAATCAACAGCATTTCCTTACACCATTCACAAAAACAAACTCAAAATGGATGAAGGACCTGAATGTGAGACAGGAAACCATAAAAACCCTAGAGGAGAAAGCAGGAAAAACCTCTCTGTCCTCAGCCGCAGCAATTTCTTACTTGACACATCTCCAAAGGCAAAAGAATTAAAAGCAAAAATGAACCATTGGGACCTCAACAAGATAAAAGTTTTTGCACTGCAAAGGAAACAATCAACAAAACTAAAAGGCAACTGACAGAATGGGAAAAGATATTTGCAAATGACATATTGCACAAAGAGCTAGTATCCCAAATCTATAAAGAACTCATCAAACTCCATACCAAAAAAACAGAAATCCAGTGAAGAAATGGACAGAAGGCATGAATAGAAACTTCTCTAAAGAAGACATCCAGATGGCCAACAGGCACATGAAAAGATGCTCAACATCGCTCCTCATCAGGGAAATACAAATCAAACCCACACTGAGATACCACCTCACGCCAGTCAGAGTGGCTAAAATGAACAAATCAGGGGACTATAGATGCTGGAGAGAATTTGGAGAAAGGAGAACCCTCTTGCACGGTTGGTGGGAATGCAAACTGGTGCAGCTGCTCTGGAAGGCAGTGTGGAAGCTCCTGAAAAAATTAAAAATAGATCTACCCTATGACCCAGCAATAGCACTGTTAGGAATTTACCCAAGGGATACAGGAGTGCTGATGCATAGGGGCACTTGTACCCCAATGTTTATAGCAGCACTTTCAACAATAGCCAAATATGGAAAGAGCCTAAATGTCCATCAACTGATGAATGGATAAAGAAGATATGGTTTATACATACAATGGAATACTACTTGGCAATGAGAAAGAATGAAATCTGGCCATTTGTAGCAATGTGGATGGAACCGGAGAGTATTACGCTAAGTGAAATAAATCAGGCAGAGAAAGACAGATATCACAGGTTTTCACTCATATGTGGATCCTGAGAAACTTAACAGAAGTACATGGCGGTGGCGGGGGGGGGGGGGGAGGAAGTTACAGAGAGGGAAGGAGGCAAACCATAAGAGACTTTTTAAATACTGAGAACAAACTGAGGGCTAATGGGAGGTGGGGAAGAGGGGAAAGTGGGTCATGGGCATTGAGGAGGGCACCTGTTGGCATGAGCACTGAGTGTTGTATGGAAACCAATTTGGCAATAAATTATTTTTAATATAAAAAATAAAAGAGGGGCGCCTGGGTGGCGCAGTCAGTTAAGCGTCCGACTTCAGCCAGGTCACGATCTCGCGGTCCGTGAGTTCGAGCCCCGCGTCGGGCTCTGGGCTGATGGCTCAGAGCCTGGAGCCTGTTTCCGATTCTGTGTCTCCCTCTCTCTCTGCCCCTCCCCCGTTCATGCTCTGTCTCTCTCTGTCCCAAAAATAAATAAACGTTGAAAAAAAAATTTTTAAAAAAAATTAAAAAAAAAATAAATAAAAGAAAAAATATGGTTTTAATCTTATAGGCTATATTGTGTTTTCACTATTGTTAATAACAAAATCATCCAACTTTTTTCTTTTCTTTTTTGCTGTCATACTCTCATGGGTACCAGTTGATTAATGACTAACTGGGGAATGGAAATGTTTCTAAAGATAGACATGCAAATAATATGCTTACTTCTAAGGATCAGAAACACATTAACAGAAGCAACTGTTGTATAAATATCATTATTTGTACTCATTATAATTGGAGAGGAAAAAGTGAATGCTTCCAAAATTTTTTATAATGTACTTAAAACCAAAGTAAGCATTAAAATAAAAGTTAACAATTTTCATAATGTAGAACAAGATACCAACAAACCGTTTCTTCTAAGTATACTTTTTGTGGTTCAGACAAAAACAATAACACTTTTGTCATTGTTTTTGTTATTAACTTATTTTATCTCTTTGGGCAAAAATATTTATCCACAACAGCAATCAGTTTTTCAGTGATGTGGACTGTTAGGAGTCACTAGGATAAACAGATAACCATTGTGGTTGCTGCCTTAGATATTTTTGAGGAAAGCAAATTTGATTTTTTCTCTGCATAAAGAATGACATTTGATGCACAGTATTTCCATTGTAGCCACTCCATAAAAGCAGGATAGATCACCCTAATCAAAATTTAGTTCAATGTTAGCATGCCACCAGATGCCATGTATTCACACAAATAAGGTGAAATAGGGTAAAAATAGTATTCATGACATAAGTCTTTCTGGGAAAAGCAGTGTGGCATCCAAGGGTGGTCCCAAAATGACTTTGGAGAATGGGGAAAGGAAATGGGGTCCTCTTTTATGGTGGTTAGGGTGGGCTTGGCTCGATGTTTCTCACAAACCTTGCATGGCTTGCATGATTTCAACTCACCATTGGTGCCAAAGGAGAAATCATCCAGGCTACCTCATACAATTAACCAGATGTGGAGGAGAAGGTGAACAGGAGTGGTAGGGCTTGAAAGCTGTCAGTCATAAAATATCACAAAAGGACTTGGATTCTTTATTATAATTCACCTCAATGCTTGATGACTAACATGTGCTAAGTTTCATTTAATTGAATTTTAACCTGTTTAACACAGGTATTGTCCTATGAGATATGTATCCTAGTGCTGACAGGGAGGTAAAAGTTCCAATATACGTATTGTTTAAGAACTTAACACATATTTTAAGAAGTAAAAGGAGTGCCCTGTTCACCGTCAATAATGTCTAAACTCAGGTGTTGATGAGGCCTTGCATCGTGATTTCAGTATGGGTAAAGACACGTGTGACTCTGAATTTTATTGTGCATATCTGTGAGTACAGTGTTTCCAAGAATTCTATTTCCTAAAGATAGCAACATTGGATAAAGAATTGTTATTGCTGCCACTGACTGGACCAGATGGCCAGACCATTGACAATGGCCAAAGAATCTATAAAAACATACAGATGGGGCCAATCTAGTGCTAAGATAACTGTCTGAAAATCAGTCAATGGTGCTAGCCTTTGGGTTCCATCACTGGTTAGAGATATTCCTATTAAGGGATGAAAACTAGCAGCTCCAGCAAACTCCATCATGTATGAGAATGTTGCTGCCATATGTAAAGTATAAAATTGCCTGCTATACTATTCATCCATTTAATCTCAACAGGCTGCCCAGGTAGAGGGGTGGGAGAAAGACTGACTTTCCATGGCATCATGTATGTGACAATGGACTAGAGACAAGAAGGTCATTCCTTTGCATCCAGAATATGTCAGAGGACCCAGATTTAGTTCTTCCTTGTAGGTACATTTTTCATTTCATGAGGAAGACTTTGGTGGCTGAACCAAGCATACATGGTGCTGCTTTCATGACCTAAGGCCTAATGAGCAGCTAGCTATAAGCATAGAACCTAGCTAAGCTCAGTATGCAGCCAACAACAGATGCTCTAAAGGTATGTACTGCAGACATCCATGGGAACTTTATATTCCGGAAGTCCAAAGGACATTTGTTGCCATCAGGGTCAATCCAGAATAGGCATTAGAGGATATTGCTAAAGCTTCCACAGTGAAGGAGGCCCCGGGAGACATTATGGGGAATGCCTATTGTATGGCAATTTGGATGGATTCTAGAGCCTTTAATAGTAAGATACCTCATTCAAAATGGGCTATTTGTAAGTAACAGCCTAAATGGATTTACGTAAAACTTATAAAATAAGAAGGCCTGAAAGATGTTTGGCTTGTGTTAACATTGCTATACTGAGTAGATAAATATTGTTTTGTTTCTTGACAGTGTCAGTGATGAAGCAACACTTGACTGATCAATAATTTTTAGGAATTTAAACAAGATGGTCGGGCTTTGTACTATGGGTGGGTCAACAGCACGTGTTTTGGTAAAACTCCTTTGTGATTTTTGTATGCCCTGAATGAATTTGCCAAAAGAATCCATGGAGAATGGTGTCACGGATGTGATGTCATACCTGTGCTCCTGGAGAAATCTGAATAGCGTTCAGTTCTTTCCTATAAAGATTGTACGAGATGGCAAGGCATTGAGGTACTCCATGGGTGAGCAGGTAAGGGTGCATTGTGTTTCTCTGAACTTAAAGGCAACCTGTAGCTAATAGACTATTGAAATAGGCAGGGAACAGAAAATATTAGCCAAATCCATAACTGCAAAGTGTTCACCAGTTTCGGATTGGATGGAGTCAGTATATTCAATAATATTGGACATGAGTATCTTAATGGGGGAAACCACATTATAAAAGTGGCTATAATCCATAATGAGTCTCCATTCATTCATTCCAAGTTTGAGATCAGGTAAAATGATGCTTTAAATTGAAGAAATGGTCAGGAAAACCATCCCTTGTCAAAATTTTGTATAATGGTTTTCAATCCTTAAGGCCTGTTTTAATTTATATTGAACCATATTAACTATTTTAACTGGGTTGGGGGTGGCAAATGGAGGTCCATGGCAGATCTCATTTTGTCAAGCTCGTTAATTAGTAACAGCTTAACTATTTAAATGTACCATTCTTTGGGTCAGAATGATCATGCACTACCCCATGATGGGTCATTGTAGAGTAATAGGTGTTATGGCCATGGGGAATTTTAGGAAAAGCAATAGTGCCAACAGTTAAGGTGAGACTTAAATTTGGTAACACCTCCAATTTAAATTTAAATTTAGTGGAAGCCCAGGTATGAATGTAACTTGAGCCCTGGTATCAGTTAAGACACTTAAGGTTTGCCAGTTGGTGCATTTCAGCCAATGTAAATTCCGAACCTACATTGTAGAGGCATAAAGGTCAATCAGTGCAATTTTATCTTTTTGTTGTTATAAATTACTTTAGTAAGTTTTGGGTTTCCAAAAAGGTCAAATTTTGGACTTTTATTTTAGTTTTTTGTTGCCTTCCTCTATATACAGGCAATGATTATAGCTTCTTCTCCTCCTCCTTCTTCCTGTTGTTATTGTTGTTACTCTCTTTCTCCTCCTCATCCTCTTCCTTCTCCTCCCTTATCATCATCATCACCATAGTTGAACAGACTGCCTTTGTAGTACTGGATTTATTACAGGGGACATTCTCCCTAACCTTCCAATATTTAGAAGTTTCTTCCTCCAAAGATTGTTAAATCAGTATCATCAGGGTTAGGGGTTTCCTTCATGGCAATAATAGCTTTATAGAGTTTAAGGATCCTGAATTCCAACCAAGTTTGAATGAACCCTGTGACTGTGCCACAGGGGTGCCTTGGGTATTTTCTCTAAAACCCAAAGGATCAGAATATCTCTTTTGGTCATAGAGGCATAGGCGGTAGTAACAGCAGAAGCATTTTGTAGGGTTCTATTAGGCCATTTGCTTTTAGAAATGTGATCTCAGCAAGCCACATGCTGACTATTCATCCACACAAGCAACCATCCAGTGTACCCATTTTTCCTCTGAGTAGTCTATCAAATGGGAGCCTATGTCTGGTTTAGACAAATAATCAGCAATCACAGGGTAAGAGTTGCTCTCATAACCCTAGCATCAATCATAACCTATACTGAATTGAGATATACAATTCAATCAAAGACACAAAGCCAGAACATTCAACTCAGGGTCACTTTAAGTAGGGCCAACTCCCATACTCCTGTCCTTAAATGTCCTGGTCTGGGCCAGGACACTTAACTCAGGGACACTTGAAGGAAGGCCAAGTTCCATACTCCTGTCCTAAATGTCACAGTCTGGATCAGGACACTCAACCTAGGGCCATTTGAAAGAGGGCCAATTCCCATACTCCTGTCCTTAAATGTCATAATCTGGGCCAAGACACTCAACTCAGGGCCATTTTAAAAAGAGCCAAGTAGCATATTCCTGTCATTAAATGTCATGGTCTGTGTCAGGACACTCACTCAGGGCCACTTTAAAGAGGGTCAAGTCCCATACTCCTGCTTAAATGTCATGGTCTGGGCCAGGACACTCAACTCAGGGCCACTTTAAAAAAGGCCAAGTCCCATATTCCTGTCATTAAATGTCATGGTCTGGGCCAGGACACTCAACTCAAGGCCACTTTAAACACAGCCAAGTCCCATATTCCTGTACCTGAAGGCCATAGTCTGGGTCAGGACACTCAACTGAGGGCCACTTTAAGAAGGACCAAGTCCCATATTCCTGTCTTTAAGTGTCACAGTCTGGGCCATGACACTCAACTCAAGGCCACTTTAAAAAGCATCAAGCCTCTTACTCCTATTCTAAATGTCTGGGCCAGGACACTCAACTCAGGACCATTTTAAGGAGGGCCAATTCCTAAACTCCTGTCCTTAAATGTCAATTATAAAAACTTCTAACATAAGTTTATTAAGTTACAAGAAGCTCAGTAGGACTCAACTACAGAGAAGCACAGCTAAAAGATCATGTTTGCCACTGGGCATCAAATCAAACTGAAAGAATAATGATGACTAGTGGCGGGGATCATTGCGTAGACAAACTGCTTACGGTTTTAGCCATGGCAGCCAATTCACAAAGACGGGATGGACACCCCATTTAGCATTTGGTTCAGGTTGAGATTAATGATCACACACACACACACACACACACACACACACACACACACACCAGGAAGGTATAAAAGAGGTTATCACTTAACATATTGAGGCTTTCTGGGGTATGAAAATTTTCCAAGATAGTCCAAAGGAGACTGGCTATACTTTCACAGGGAGCAGAGTTGGGGTGAGGATACGTATACGCAGGCCAGGGATTGCATGCTTTGAGCTTCCCACCAACACTAAAAGAGAAAGTATCCACTATGAAGGGGATGTGGTAGGGCTTAAAAACTGTTCGGATTCAATCACCAAAAATGAAGTAAGCACGTACCACATTCCAAATGATTCCTTTGGTCTCTGTTTATTATTCAGTTTTCTCGTGGAAGGACATTAGGGAAATATTAAATACCTTTGAGGAATAAGGAAGGTAAAAATAAGTATATGCTTATGTAACATTTATACTAATATAGGACAAAAATTTTAAATTGAGGAACACTAGAAAATGAATGTCGAAAACATTTAATGATACTGAAGCTAAATTAGAATTGTATGTGAAGGAGAGTATAACAATTTAGATAATACTATGAAATGATATACACATGTAATTAAAGTTTCAGTTTCTTTGTAAAGAATTATTTTATGGGTTGTACCAAGCTGCCTATGATATTACCTTTCAGTGATTGTGTAATCAGATTTAATTCTGAATAGCCTAATTTGCTTAAATTATCAAGCATTAAAATTGAATTTAAATAATTTAGTTCTGAATATGGATAAACACTGAGAGGAAAGAGTAGCTATTTATTTCACCAGTAAGAAATTAAAGCCAGCTGAAATTCTAAATATCCAACAAGTTCTCCATTGACCAAAATGACAGTATTTGAGAATAGAAATAGAAACATACTTTTTACCTAAGATTTAGGTATCAATTTCATAAACAGCCTGCTAGTCTCCTCTAAGCATCTCAGATGTGCATGAGTCATGCTTCGCACTGAATAGCCTAAATAATGTGATCATTCCTAATTCTGTTACCAGCAACCTTATGTTCTAAATGCTATTTAGTGCAGACAATATTCTCTGACGTTATTTTCAGATATCCCTCTTTTTTAAGAGGAAAGTAAGTACCAAAGTTAATAAATATTTGTATGTATAAGTGTTTTTTGGGGCTATACTGAGGACAGTAGAAGGAAAAACTCATTATTTGTATAAATTCTTTGATTTCTGCATACTGTCATCCACGTATAATTATAAATAAATTAATTTTGATAATATTCATTGCAATTTATTTTTTTCTCTTTAGTAGATACTCTTTTAAGTGTTTTTCTTCCTACAAAAGAGAAAATAATAGAGGCAAGAGTTTAAAAACCTATGAGAAACAAAATATTATAAACTATTTATTGAAATAAGATGCTTTTCTTTTGAGGGAAGCCTAGGATATTTTAATGCTAGAAAAGCTTCAGCATATACTTAGAAATTTAAATATCCAGGGTACAATTTAATCTATGGATTCATAAAGCTCTGGTCAAATAACTTAAGATCAACAGCTAATTAATTGCAAAATCAGACTTCAACCCTCAAAACAGTAACTCCAACATGCCATTATAATCAGAGGCTAATGAATATCAATCCTTGGAGATTAAAGACACAATGTCTACTAAAAAATTAACAATTCAATTAGAATTTTGAATTTTCACTCTTATGTGGATCCTGAGAAACTTAACAGAAGACTGTGGGGGAGGGGAAGGCAAAAAAAAAAGTTAGGGAGAGAGCCAAACCATAAGAGACACTTAAAACTGAGAATAAACTGAGGGTTGATGGGGGTTGGGGGAGAGGGGAAAGTGGGTGATGGGCATTGAGGAGGGCACCTGTTGGGATGAGCACTGGGTGTCATATGGAAACCAATTTGACAATAAATTTCATATTAAAAAAAAAAGAAATGTGAATTTTTCCATGCAACTGGTGATCAGCACAAAATTATGGAAAATAAGCTTATAGAGAAAAAAGCCACAGTATGTTAAATACTGTATGCTCTAGAAATACATTGGTAATAAACGTATAGGGGAAATTTCATCTCTAAATAAATATTCTTGATGTTGTGTGATAGGATTATTTCACTGAGCTTCCCAAAGTTTATGTCAAAAATCCCCTCTAATAAAATAATAAATACATTTATTTTCTTTCATATGGTTTCATGCTTGCCATGTGTATTAGAAGGGAATACTTCTGGTTTCAATTAACAAAATATGTAACTAATAGTGGCTTGAAATATAAGGAAATTTATTGTTAAATTAAGGAGTATCATAGACTAGATGGTAGTTACCCAGCTGTTAAACAATATACTCAAGGAACTGAGATCTTTACATATTACTGCCCTACCATCCTTAACATATTGGCTTTTTTTATTTTTTTAAAAAATGTTTATTTATTTTGAAAAAGAGAGAGTACATGCATGTGCAAGTGGGGGAGGGGCAGAGAGAGAGAGGGAGACAGAGAATCCTAAGCAGGCTCTGCACTGACAGGGATCATAGAGATCATGACCTAAGCAGAAATCAACAATGGGATGCTTAACTCACTGAGCCAGTCAGGTACCTCTGGTTTTTCTTCCCTTTTTTTTTCTTATTTATTTTGGGGACTGTGCAAGCAGGGGAGGGGCAGACAGCAGGGGATGGAGGGTCCGAAGCAGGCTCTGCACTGACAGGCTGAGAGCAGCAAGCCCAATGTGAGACTCAAACTCACAAACCTGGAGATCATGACCCGAGCAGAAGTCAGATGCTCAACCAACTGAGCCACCCAGGTGCCCTGTTTTTACTTCTTTATGCTGTCCTTCAAGTTTACAAAATGGTGGCCACAACTCCATGCATGCATTAAAAGCAATAATACAGGGAAAGGAGTAGGGCACCTGGATGGCTCGCTCAGTCGATTGAGCGTCCAACTCTCGGTTTCAGTTGAAGTCAAGATCTCATGGTTTGTGGCTTTGAACCCTGAATCAGGTTCTCATGCTGGCAGGGCAGAGCCTGCTTGGGATTGTCTCTCCCTCTCTCTCTGCCCGTCCCCTGCTCACTTACACACACACTCTCTCATAAATAAATAAATAAATAGATAGATAAATAAATAAATAAATAAATAAATAAATAAATAGAAGGAGAAAAAGGGAGAAGGAAAAAGAGAGGGAGTGGGAGGGAGAGAAAGAAAAAGAATGAGAGAGAGGACCTCAATCTTCCTTAATTGGGGTAGTTGACGTCTGGGAGATTCTGATGCATGTCAAGATTCTCCGTTATGTGAGCAATTCCTCAGTATGCATGTTGATGAGAAGAGCCTACCATAAAGCCTGAAAAACCTAGATATTTGCCTTCCTAGATAACCTCATGCCCGAGGCAAAAGTACTAGTCCTAGACTCTAGTAATCAGATGCCTCTCTCCCAGACACTGAATCAAGAACTGAAGAAACACGAACCGTGTACAATCCATGACTACAGTGGCTGTGGCAACAACAAATCCTGTTTCTGAGACGATGATGGCAAGGGTGCCACGACTGGGATTCAGTATTGAATGGCAATGGTGGCAGTGGACCAGCCTTTAAGTTCATTTTCTTTGTAGAACAGAAACAATATTCTCACTGAACTGACACTGTCACGCCATTTTGGGCATGGCTCTGTTTGTTACTGAGCGCCCCAAGATGACTCAGTTTAAGCTAAATTATGTCGCTTAAACAAATTCGAATCTCAGAAGTCAAACACAGTAAGCATTTATTTTGGGGCTTTGCACCTTAGGAATAGTCCCTATGTGGGACATGCTGAATTTATGAGAGAGAAAAGAGAGATGGTAGAATCAAGCAATTCTTTTTAAAGCTATTTCTCAGAAGTGGTGTAAAAATATTCCAATTACATTCCTGTGCCCAAAGAAAGTCACAGAACAAAGCATGATGTTAGTGGGATGGGGAACCATGTGCTCTTTTTCATCTTTTCGTATGTGTGTATATATATATTTTTTAAGAACTTGGCTCTTAAAGTATTTTTTGGCAATAGTGTGAACTCTGCAATATCAGAAAACTGCTTTCCTTCAAGAGTTAATTTCTGTTGCCTGCAACTTGATTGATGACTACCCCTAGTAGACAAGGACTAAACCCTGACTTTGGTGCTCTGACTACACACACGTGGGAGCAGACAAAGAACCTAGTGTGAGGAAGAGAGAACAAGTTGGTAGAATTACTGGCATAAAAATGTTTCCCCCTTCTGTATAGCATAGTGGTTAAGAACTTGCCTTTGGAGCCATAATGCTTTGCTTAGGATCTCAACTTCTGTGCATATTATTTCTAATGACCTTGAGCAAAATATTAAACTGTGTCCAAGTTTCACTGTCTGCAGAAAGAGAATAAGGTACCCACTTCCCAGGGCTGTTGTGGGGATTAAATGGATTAACATATGGACATAGAACAGTATGTGGACCACAATGAATATTTACTTTTAGATATTATTACAATTATTGTTACTCCTGGAACATAGCTGAAGATGTTTAGCCTTTATTTTATGATATGTGATGGTGATCCAGGAAAATGCAGAAAATAGCTCTCCTTGTCAGAGTGAAACAAGAAGTCAGAGCAGGATGAGGTCAGTGTGAGCCTGAGTAATTATTTTAAATCACAGCTCATAGAAGGTAATCTTGAATTTATACTATGGCTAGCTATATTTGCTTATCAGCCTCTTCAGTGGCTTGGGGATCCAATGAACCAGAAACACCGCATGGTACTCATGATAAGTTTCCACATAAATGTCATGCTTTCAAATATCCTCTGGAGTAAATTTGTTGGAGAATTTACTTCACTGGACAGAACTTAGTGCAACTTCATTTTAAACGAGTGGCTGATAAGATTGGAGGCACTCCTCCAATCTTGGCTGAAATATTGCCTTGCTACTGTATATATATGAGCTTGATGACAACAATACCAGTGAAGAAAATATTATATTCTGAACCTTTCCACAGTCCATTCTGTCAACTACACTATGCACCAAGTAATGACACTTGCATAGGGATTTAATGTTGTTAGTTGGGTCTAACATATTAAATTGCATTCAACACAAATCCGACAGTTACAGAGAGAAAATAAGAAGGAAGGAAACTTGCTGTCATTAGGAACCCATTTATGTTTGTAGTTTAACAATGGAATTTGGGATGGAGAGCTTCAGGAGGTAAAGGACAAAGGTGGATGGTGGTCAGCACCTAAAATTCCTAAATAGAAAAACTTCTGCTGATTGCATCTTTTAAAAAATAAAATAAAATATGGACAGAAAGGGAGAAATAAGCATATTTGTTTTCATTTTTCTTCACTTTCACTGGGAATAAAAATAAATTTCCTTAGTCAATAAAAGGGGGAAAGCTAATGATCAAATAAGTTAGATGGTTTGAAATTGGAAATTGCAGAAATACGCAAAGTACAAATGTAATACATTTATTCAAACACAGCACATAGCTATTATTATAGACTGCTAAATGAACTGTTGATTATGCAGTATGTGTAATTTTAGAAAAGTAATATTATGAAAAATAACATTTGCATTTTTCTGACTTCTTATTTGGAAATTTCAGATATTCCTGTGAATTGGTTCTTTTTTTTTCAATCAGCTTCTTAGGTTTTAAGAAAAAGAAGACAAAAAATAACATTAAGCAGAGAAAATGTCTATTTCAGGGTATGTCTATTTGAGGATAGTTCACAAATCTGTAATTATATTGCATTAGTTTATTTTGTCATAAAAACTCAAATGCTTAAAAAACAGTATTTAGAGCAAGCTAATTTCTAAGGGGCTACATTTTGGGAAACAGCCCAGCCCAAATGGTCTTTGCTGGTAAACAGGCAGCCATGACATCTTTGAGAAGCCAAAGAACATATATTGTTAATCGGTAACATGGATGGAAAAGAGTTCTTTAATTAATTTGAAATATATGTAAAAATGAAGGTCCTTTTCAATTAAAAATTAATATAAGGTATTTGACAGAAAATATAATAAGAAAGAAGTGGGTTGCAAAAGTGAATTATCTAATGATTAATAAAAGCAATTAGGCACAATGCTAGATGCTTTAGATGGATTCTATGATCCACGAGATTCCTATTAGAGGAGTAAAGAACCCTATTTTTACATTTGGGAAAGCTCACGTTAAGAGAAAGTAATTCCTCAAGGTTATATGATTGGCAAAGGATAGAGATAGACTAGAATGGATTCATCATCGTACATGGCATTAGGACTACAAATCCAATGACAAAATGCACAGATACACACTTTATGGAAGAAGGAAACTAACATCAAACAAACCAGATATTCCACAGATATGTGCTCCAAGTCAAGGTAGTGGAAAGGAAAATAGTCACTTGAATCGGAAGTTCCTTCCCTCCAAAAATGCATACCACAGAAGATGCATGCAGTAATACAGTCCAGTTGTAAGGTAAAGGTCAGTCATCATAGTTCATTCATTGAGATGGACATACAGCATCTATATCTCTGTTATACTTACTTTTAAAAATTAGGAAAGGGGAAGAAGATTAATGAAAGCACATTTTATATTTTAAATGTATTTAAATTTCTTTTAACAGCTTTTTTGAAGAGTAATTGATATAGAAAAACTACATATTTAATGTATACCATTTGGTGAGTCTGCTCATATGTCAACACCTATGATATCATCACCATAATCAGGGTAACATATATGTTCAACACATCCCAGAGTTTCCTGGAGGGGAGAGTAAGGACACTTAACATGAGATCTATCCTCTTAGAAGATTTCAAAATGCACAATACCATACTGTGAACTATAGGCACCATGATGTACATGGTGTACATCTAGAATGTATTCAACTAGCATAACTAAAACTTTATACTCTTTGAGTAACAACTCTCCATTTTCCCCACTGCCCACCAGCCCCTGGCAACCATCAGCGTATTCTCTGCTTCTTTGAATTTGACTATTTTAGAGACCTCATCTAAGTGGAATTGTACAATATTTAAAATACAACACTTTAAGTATTAATTCATGGCTATGGAGAATACTGTTGTTCTTCAATGATTGCTGGTCTTACATTCAGCCTAATGTTTACAATTTTCAAAGCTTACACATGGTCAAAAATTACATTAAGACATACCTCAGTAAATGGAGTATTCAATCTGGACGATTCAGATACTTTCCAGATAATATTGTTCAACAAGCGCATTATTTTTTTTAACTTTACAAATGACACATGAACCACTCTTGTGAAAACTTCAAACATTACAGGCCAAGCAAATTACCCCTTACTCTTCTCTCTGCACCACATTTCTTAATAGCAATGGCTTTTGGGGCACCTGGGTGACTCAGTGGGTTAAGCATCTGACTTTGGCTCAGGTCATGATCTCATGGCTTGTGAGTTCAAGCCCCGTGTTAGGCTTTGTGCTGATAGCTCAGAGCCTGGAGCCTACTTTGGATTCTGTGTCTCCCTCTCTCTCTGCCCCTCCTCTGCTTGTGCCCTGTCTCTCTCTCTCTCAAAAATAAAAAACACTAAAAATTTTTTAAAATATAGTAATGACTGTTATTTATTATTATCATTTTAGTATATTTCTCCCAGAACCCTATGTTTATTATATGTGTAGATTCATGGGATATACATATGTGTATATATATACAAATAATAATAAATACACACATAGTTACATGTATATGTTATGTGCATACAGTTACCTATGTACAGGCACATACAATTTTTTCTTTGAGGTTTTGAGAGCTGAAATGAAATAACATTGTATGTATTTTACCATCAGCCTTTCACATTGTATGTACTTTACATCAGCCTTTCACTCAGAATAGAGATTTTCCATGCCAATTACACAGATCTATCTTATTCTTTTAAGCATCACATTTAAGTTATTAAAGGTTTTCACTATTACAAAACACTACAGGGAACATCTGTGTAATAATTCTATAGATTAGGATCCTGAAACTGAAATTATTTGCTATGCAACTAATGAGTATGATGCAAAATATAGTAGGTACACTGAAAACCAAAACTGAATATGAGTTCCCATTCACTAAAATTCATCGATGTGTATATCATCATCTGTTTAAATGCTTTCATCTTGTTGAGGAAAAAAGTATCAGTGTATTAATTTGCAAAGCACTGTTTACTTGTGAGGTTGAATTTATTTTCATATTTTATTGGCTAACTAGGTGGTATTTTTTTCCTGTAAAATAGTTCTTAACATTATTAGGCCATTTAAAAATTAAAGTGTTTTTTTTCTTTTTTTAAGATTTAATATTTATTAAGATTTAATAATTATTAAGTTAAAAAATTTTTTAATGTTTATTTTTTACAGAGACAGACAGAGCATGAGCGGGGAAGGGGCACAGAGAGAGAGGGAGATACAGAATCTGAAGCAGCACAGAGCCTTGAGCTGTCAGCAGCACAGAGTCCAATGCGGGGCTCGAACTCACAGACCACGAGATCATGACCTCAGCCAAAGTCAGACACTCAACCAACTGAGCCACCCAGGTGCCCCAATTATTATTAAGTTTTAAAAATGTTAAAATATTCCTCTTAGAATTGAGAATATTTCTCACCCAAACTGTCACTTGTCTTTTAACTCTGGGTATGTTGTTTAAATGCCCTACTTTTTTGATAAAGTGGTATTGACTTGAGTGAACTTGGCTCACTATCTGCAGAGCTGATAGCAAATGCACTTTCCCCTAAGTCAATTTCAGCCATTCCTGGTTACTATGCATCCTTACATTCTATCTATATTAATAAGTGACTTATTTATTGTAGTTTGTCAAATAAGTCAATGGAAAATTCATAGTATAGCTGTACCTAAAAGATGATGTATGTGTAAGTATTTTAACATCCTCGTTAAATCATTTGGTCATCTTCATCCTTCCAAAGATTTCTTTCTGTGTGTGATCTCCAAGCTAATTGCTTAAGACCAGGTATACTGATAGAAGACTCTGAATCTCCAGCTACTAAGGATGACTCAGAATTACCTTCTTAATCTCAGTTTATCTATAATTTCCTTTACAGTAATAGGCTTTAAAGAGAATTTTTTTAAACTTGACCAACAGGTGGCAGGACAGGGAAATGCTGTCATGAAAGCACAGACTTCACATAACCATACAAATGAAAAGGAGTTTATTCTGTAATCTCCTTGCATCGTTTCAGACACTGTTACCAGGTTAATCTTCATGAATCACTTTTTTTCATGCTACCCACTACTAACATTGTTAATAGTTCTCTGTTGCCTATAGGTCATTGGAAGACATACTGAAATTCAAGGCTCTGAATATTCTGGTCTTACTCTACCTGTCTCTCCTCATTTCTCATTTTCACTCCCTCTTGACTCAATAATGAATCTTTCATGCCATCTAAGCTTGCAGTTTGGCTCTACGTGAACTGGTCATTTGCATTTTCAACTCTAAGGTCTTGAGGAAAGAGGTTGAAACAACATACTGCATTTGTTAAGACTCAGAATTTATATTAAAGGCAATAAAGGGTACTGAGAAGTTCATCTCTCATCAAGAGGAGGAAGATACATCTTAAAAAGATTTATATAACACCTTTTTCTCTTTTGACTTTCTTTTAGTAATGAATAAAACATAGTCAATTTAAAAAGTTATGCTCAATAGTTAACAGTATCAAAAAATTTGTTTTTATTAGATATCAGAATTCCAAACCAGAAAAGGCAAAATACAAGCAGGAACTTCTGTATCTTTTTCTTAGCATGTTCTTCTTTCTAGGCATTTATATTTCAGTTACATAAATGATTTTCTAGCCTATAATATATTGAATGGTAGCATAATATAGCAAAAAAAATTTCATTGGCAGTAATGAGAACTAAAGTTTTAAAATTCCAATTTAATATATACGAACATATTCAATAATTTTATGAATTTTTATATTAAGCATTCTAATAAAATAGATAAAAAATAGGATACAATAGCTTATTTGAATTAAATTTTAATGTGCCTTAACATTCATGTGTGTATAATGGATTTGGTTGATACTACTAGAATTCTGGTTTAGATGAATTACATTGAGTAACGCCTCTGTGTGAACATGAAAGGCTCTATAATTGGGGAAAACCTGTATTTATATTTTATTTTACTAAGAATTGAAATATACATTTTGAATGAATGGAGCACTATTCTTTATTTTCTTCTTCTGCCTTTCTATTATGGCAATCACTTGGGGTTCTAAATTTGGTTTAATCTCCATGACATCTCCAAATGAAATTTCAGGTCAAAAAAATAGAAATAGAAGTCTGGACACATGTGAATGATTTTTGATAGAATCTTCCTAAGAGTTAAGTGCATTGAGAAGACTAGAAACAGGATTTAGAGAAAAGTAATATTTATAGCCAAGACTATGCCAATAAGGTAAGTATATAAAACATACAGATGACCAAATCCACCGAATTTTCCCTTTGTTCAAGTACATGATCATGAGAAAATCAAAATTTTATCAACCTGTCATAAAAATAACATTAAAGATCTTAAATAAAATTTAAAAGTTACAAATGATTTATCTACCCATGTTTATATGTTCCCTTGCTTTGATAATTGTGTAAGCACTTCGTTTGAGGATTGAACTCCCTAAACACTGCCCTTGATTGCTCTCATAGCAGCTGGTTCTCTGTTGCCTAGGGGCACATACTCAACTTCTGACCATTCTGACTTTGAACCGGAGTTTCTTCTCTTGTTGCCTTTCCTGCTTGATTCATAGCAAGCATAACAGATATTCAGATAAATAAAATAATGAGATAATTGTCTCTTCCACAATTCTGGATGTCATAAACCTACACGTTTTCCTAAATGAAAACTTGAAATTGCTAAATCTTGACACTGTGTCTTGTCTTTCTCCAACTGAACCTTGGTTCCTCAATAGGCCTATATCTCCCACTTCTGAAAAATTCTTACGTGTGGTCTGACAGGACCCACTCCCTGTTATTGTTTGCTCCTCATCGGGAATCTTGAGGTAAAAGTTTATATTTTCTTCTTGAAGGCTACGTATATTTTTAATCACTTTCTGTAAAACACCTATAAAGAGGCATATTTGTCTCAAGGTATCAGAAAATAAGCACGTAGTAGATAGTAGATATGATATTGCTACAGTATCCAAAGAGTAGAAGATCACATTCAGAATCTGAGATGAAGCTACTACTGAATTTTCAGTTATGACTCATAACTTAGGAATTTATCTCTTAGGAGATGTTACTTTATTCTATTAAATTATCTATCTACACTAAGAAATATGACCATGAGGAAATATGTCAATAATAATAATTATTATTATTACCCGTGGTTTAGTATTTGAATATTTATAGCAACGCTTTATGTTCAGAAAAAAACATAGGACACAATTTTTGTCAACAACTGTCTTCTATTCTAGAATGGAGAGGAAGACATAAAAGTCAAAACTTCAGGGGCGCCTGGGTGGTTCAGTAGGTTGAGCGTGCGACTTCAGCTCAGGTCATGATCTCATGGTCCCTGAGTTTGAGCCCCGCGTCGGGCTCTGTGCTGACACCCCAGAGCCTGGAGTCTTCTTCCGATTCTCTGTCTCCCTCTCTCTCTGCCCCTCCCCGACACGTGCTCTGTCTCTCTCTGCCTCTCAAAAATAAAGAAAACTACTAAACATTTTTTTAAGTCAAAACTTTGTAAAAAAATGTGTTTATTTATAATAAATTATTTTATAAAGTATTACAATAAAAAATAAGAGTATCAACTTAGAGATATATATATTACAAAAGAATATATATGTGTGTGTGTGTGTATACACACACACACACATCATTCTTTATTCTTCTCTTTAAACTTTACAACTTAATTGGAGTTACACTACACCTATACGTAAATCTGAAAAAAAAATTACCTCATCTGTAATAATGCCTCTTTACAATTATCTAAATCTACTTTTGATCTCAAATATGAACATAACACAGATATCTTCAATATGCATCGAGTCAAGAAATTTACTCTCCTTTGCTGAAGATATTACTTGAGGATAAGCTCTAACACAATGAGAGCGCTGGATAAAATTACAGGAGGTTTCCCATAAGAGAGGCATGTAGGCTAAGCAGGGTTGGGTATTGAAGATTAGCCTTGGAAGAGTAGAGGGGTAAAATGTGTACATTCTGGATTAAGAAACTAGTATGTAAAGAACTATAAGGCAATAGCTGTGGCTGATACATGGGCTATGAGATGGAATCAAAGGAGATGAGGCTCTGGATACCAGCTTTGGTCAAATCGCAGAAGACCTTACATGCTTCACTAAGAAATGTCAGTTTTATCCTATGGATAATGAAATTGCCTATCAAATAAAAACACACATTTAATAAGAATTCATATGTATTAGAGATGAGACAAGGAAATCTAAGTAGGAAACTGGGTAGATATATAAGTTAAACAGTATGAACGATGTATCTAGTTCAACGTAAGATATAGGAATCACAGGGAAATACAGATTGGTCAAACACATGGCTTGACACTAAATTCTAGGCACCAGAGAAATAAGAAACTACTATGACTGGTGATGTATATTTACACAGACCTTGGAGGATCTGAGTAGTATTAGTTCTCTTCCTTCAAGCAGGGTATGATAGGAAGAAAGCAAGGAATGACTTCAAAGTTCTGAGAAAGTAAATCAAATAGTATAAACCTGAAATGCATATCATTGCAAAAGACAGTATTATTCTCAGAATTTTACTCAAACAAAAAAATCTGTATGACTTAACATTAACTTAATAAAAATTGCCCCCTTGGCTTTTTGTTCAATGACATAAAACTCAAAATTACTTCCTGTCTCCCTTATTGGTTATTAAAAATTACTTAGATATTAAAAATAAGAGCCATAGTTATACATTATGAATAAATAGCTCACTAACACCAAATGTGTAATTTTGGGGTGCCTGGGTGGCTCAGTTGGTAAGCAACTGACTTTTGATTTCATGGTCGTGAGATTGAACCCCAACCATGTCCCTCATCAGGCTCAGTGCAGAGCATGGAGCCTACTTGGGCTTTGTTCTCTCTCCTCTCTCTCTCTGCCCCTCCCCTACTTGTTCTATTTCTCTCTCTCTTTCTTTCTATCTCAAATAAACTTTTAAAAATGGAATTTTAATGCTTAAATTAGACTAGTTTCAAACTTAAGTCAGAGTTGATGATTGTATTTTCTCACAAAACAGTTTCTCAGTCATAACGATAACTGTCTACAAAAATATGTATAATAAGCCTGACAAACAGAGGCAAGGTTACTCATCCTCAGTTTGATTTTCAGTAGCCTTGACGCAAATATTGCTTTGTGGTTATCCACCTATTCTCAGTATTTAGGTTATCTTTCCCACTCAGAGTAGAAGGTTAACAAGGATGACAGCACAGATGGTGACTTTTTCTTCTTCACAAGTCAAAGTGATGAGCCTTATAAAAGACTGTCACCTGCACCCTCTCACCTGTCTGGTCCCTTCTGTGCCCCCATCTGCACAGAGTTAATCTGATGACTTGTACTTCCTTGACCTCTTGAAAACCAGGCTTTCAGGATCAGCTCACAAAATGCTCAAATTACTGGCTTAGGTTTTCTTTTTAATTGTATATATATATATATATATATATATATATATATATATATATTATATTAGCAAATCAGCTTGATGATGCAAGGTCAAAATGGGCTATATATTTTTTACACTTAAAATTCAAATACTTTTAACTTTCATGATCTGTAGCTACTTTAATGTAAAGTCTAATGCTCCTTTTGAGTCAATACATATTATCTTTCTCCCCCAGTTTTATTGAGATGTAATTGACATACAACGTTGTGCAAGTTTAAGGTGTACAGCCTGTTGATTTGACACACTTTTCTATGGCAATATGATTACCATCATACCATTATGTAACCATCCATCGCATCACACAATTACCATTTCTTTTTTTGTAGTGAGAACAAGAAATAAGATTTACTCTCTTGGCAACTTTCAAATACAAATACATAATTGTTAGTGATGATCACCATGCTGTGCATGAGGTCTCCAGAACTTACCCATCTTCTAACTGTAAGTCTGTCTGTACCACTTGACCAACATCTCCTCATTTCTCCCCAGCCCCTGGACCTTGGTAACCATTATTCTACTCTGTTTCTATGAGTTTGGCTTTTCTGGATGTCACATATAAGTGATATCATATAGTATTTGTCTCTCTCTGTCTGACTTTATTTCATTAAGCATAATGCCCTCAAGGTCTGTCCATGTCACAAGTGGCAGGATTTTCTTCTTTCTCATGGCTGAACATTCCAATGTGTGTGTGTGTGTGTGTGTGTGTGTGTGTTTGTGTATGTGTGTACTACGTACATATATATACCTATATGTATATACATATTATACACATTGTATGTGTTATATGTATATTGTACACATATTACATACACTATATATGTGTATATACTTATACATATTTATTATCAAGTTAAAATAAAAACCAAACCAATAATGTACTATTTGAACTGAAAACAATCCTTTTCCCTATGCTGCTGAATAAATGCAGCCACTATTACATCAGTGTCAATTCTAGTCCTCCAGGTGAGTACTGTTTGTCATATTTTTTCAAAAATTTTCTATAATGCGGTATTTCTGGTGAGATTCAAGAGTTGTGTATTTTTTCACAGCTTCAATAGTCTGTTCTCATTTAAACCTAAAGTAGGCAGACATTTTATTCCGTTCCTAACTCTGAATGGATCACATATTGCCTTCTTTTCCAAAACCGCCAACCTTTTTTTCCCTTTATCCTTCAAGTAAATGCCTTCAAATATATGCAGGTCTGCCTTGGTCCTGACTGTAAAATGAACAAAAGTAAATGAATAAAAAACCTTCACTAGAAAACTAATAACTGTTTTGTTCTTTCCTCTGTTCTTTTTAAACAAAGATTTCAAAATGTTTGTCTGTTGATGGTAGCCTCTAAATATTTGTAATTAATTTTCTTTCTCTTGTCTTCCATTCTGACTACTAGATTTACTGTTTAGCTGAAATCATTTACTTCAGGGCATCTTCCAGGTCTAAATTTTGATAGATCTAACTATCCCCACACAGAGCCTCTGTTAAGCGAGTTCTAGAATGTGTTTTACCAAGTTTGACTGTTGATTGGAGGACTATAATCAGAAAACTAAGCCAACTGAAGATTATTTTTAGATTAGGTAGAAACCAATGAAGTTGCTAGAAGCAAAAGACCAGCTAGCCCATGAATGTAATAACAGGGGGCCAGGCCAATTTGTGAGGTCCTTATGACAGATTTTCTCCAGAACATACGGAGACAACGAACCCATTTTATGGCAAAAGAATGAAAAAGACACTCAGAAAGAAACAGAAAATCATATAGACCTTAAGATTCAAATTATTTTTGCTAGAGTTTCCTTATGTCTTAGGGATGTTCGGGTCCCATCAACGCATATCCCCAGGAAGGTGAACACGGACAATATTGAGTAATCCAGTCTTGGGAGTGGGGGTGGGGAAAGGAGCAAACATGCTATTTTTATAAATGTAAGTGAATGTGATTGTGACTATAGGAAAAAAAAAAAAACACAAAGTAACAAACACAGTGGATTGACTTTGTCCCTATTCATCACCTGAGAAGAGTTTTATCTTGCAGCAGCAACTCAGGCTCTAAATCCAGAGGATGTGGAGACTTAGGTAAATTTTAATAACACGACTAGGCTTTTATTTTGATAATTTTTATAGTTACCTTCTATTTATGGTAAGTTAAACTAGTGTCCTCTTTATGGTAGGATGATATTTAAGATGGATTTAAGGGCCAAATTTTGAGGTTTGGAGGGGTTAAAATCATTACAGGAATAGAAACAAGGTTCTCCTGTAAAATGGAAATAGGTCAGGATGTAGCAGGACTCAGTGCAAATGCTTCTTCCCAGCTGCAGCAAACTGAATCGCAGGGAGGTGGCAGGTTCTTTGGCAAGCTGTAACCAGAGTTCTGGAAATGGATGTCAAATGATACAACTGGCCATTTCCATTTACAGATTCACTTAGGAAGAGTGAATATAACCAGCCACCATTTAGATATTAGGAGACAGGTTCCCCTCCCCATACCAAGGTTGGATTGGCTTCACCAACTACCAAGTGGTAATGTCAGGAGTCTGAGAGGCAGTGAAGAAGCCAGAAGGCTGAGATACCCTCAGGCAGCAGCTTTTAAAGTATACAAATCTAGGGGTGCCTGGATTTGGTGCCATGACTTGGGCTCAGGTCATGATCTCAGGTCAGAGTTCAAGTCCCACATTGGGCTCTCTGTCACTGTAGAGCTGCTTGGGATCCTCTGTCACCCCCTTTCTCTCTGCCCCTACCTGGCTGGCACTGGATCTCTTTCAAAAATAAATATTTAAAAAAAAGTATGCAAAGACATAGTCTTCTGGGGGCCCTCAGAGTTAGTCCTGCATGTCCCTAGAGCCAGCCACCAAAGAGCAGGCCACGCATCCAAAGTCCCAAGGACGGGTCACCAAGAGTAAAACTTCGACCCAGACTCAATCCAGGGCTGGAAGTAAAACCGGGATCCAGACGCAAACCGAGGCGCCTAACGCAAACCCGGGCCTCAGGCGCAAAACAGGGGTCCAGACACACCCAGAAGGCCAAGCAGAGAGTCCTGAGTAAAAACCACCCCGACGCAAACCAGGTGAACAGCGCAAGGACCCTGCGGGGGACACAGCCCTGGAGCAGGGACAACAAGGACGACAACGTGAACTGAGCCCAGGCCAGCGGAAGCCGCCCCATCTCAGCTGAGTCCGTCTAGGAGCCAAGCTCTCCGTCCGCGTTGGGGTAGACGCGAGGGAGGGTTTGCAAGTGAGAGGTTTGCAAACCTCCCTAAGGAGCACATCTGAAAAGCTTGGGTTCCCGACATGGCTTCAAAGCCTCCCCCCTCTCGGGGTCTCAGTTCCCTCCCCTCAAGCTCACGGCGACACCTGGCTGGCCCTCCTACCTGCTTCCAGGCGCCCTCAGCCAGGTGCAGGTGCTCCAGGCGACCTCGTTCCGCGTGGAGCAGTGGCCTCATGCGTCCCAGGGAGGTCCCCCTGCGTCTCCGTCTTGAGCTGCGCAGCTGCACCAAGGGGGTCAAGGCCCTGGCCAGCGCGCGAGGCGGCCCGCAGGGAGGGCGGCAGGTGACCAGGACTCTGTTCCTCTCCAGTGACGGCCCCTGGGGAACGCTGGCCCGCTCCTGCTCCGGGTGCTCAGACTGTCCTCTCTGGCTCCCCCTGTCACGTAGACGAGTTAATAAACCTGGAACCAAACACATGCCTGAGCTTGAGCGCGAAGGCAGCTGCGGGCCTGGGCGGATCGTGTTTCCCCCCAGAAACCAAGGGCTGGCGTCGCTGTGCACACTTCTAGGGCGAAATAATCCCGAGGGAGAGAAATGTCTCTCTGAAAAGTTGATTGATGACATGATCACAATATCATAGTTTCATCGAGTGAAAACTGTATCTTGCAATAAAAGACGAATCTTTTCCTGAAGGTTTTTAGATTACCCAAAGAATATTTTTAATCTAGATTTCTTCGAACAGGGACCACTACTTCTGCTTACTGGTAAGAGAGCAGTACTCACGTAGTAAGGACCACCAGTATGCTAACTGGTGGAGAGCAGGAGTCTGGCTGCTTTTTCACAGCTGTATCTACAGCAGGAATACTACCAGTAAACAAATCAGTGACTGATTTGGGTATTTACTATGGGCCAGCATGCCGACTTAACAAACATCCCTACCCCAGCTGCCTAGGAAGTAGACGTTGGCCTGCATTTAAAATCATGAGGGGGAAAAAGGCAGTTTTCATTTCTCTTACACCATTTTTCATCTCTAGAATTTTTTATTCTTTCTTAGGATTTCCACCTTTCTGCTTACATTTCCCATCTGTTCTTACATTGCCCTTGTTATCCATTAGAGACTTTAGCATATTTATCATAGGTGTTTTAAATTTTCACCTGGTAATTCCAACGTCCCTGCCGCGTCTGGTTCTGATGCCTTTTCTGTCTCTTCAAATTGTGTGTGTGCGTGTGTCTTTTAGAAAGTCTTGTAATTTTCTTCCTGAGAGCCAATATGATGCACTGAATAAAAGCAATTGCTATAAATACATCTTGAAGGTGTAGGGGAAGAGGAAGCATACCATAGTCCTACGATTAGGGCCAGTCTTCTAATGAGCATATGCCTCTGGACTGTGAATTGTACAAGTGTTTCTCAGTTTTTTTCTCACCCCTTAGGTGGGAGAAGATTAGAGCCGTCTGGATTTGGGTATTTCCCTTCTCCTTTATGGTAGGCTGCAGCTGGCTGGAGTTGGTGTTTCCCCTCCCCAGGTCAGTTAGGCTCTGATAACACCTCTGCAGGTTAGCTCTGGCTAACTAGCTTCTGCTGAGGTCAGACTCTGTTTAGAGTGCTCTGGTGTATTTCAAAATGTTTTCCTTCTCCATCCCCCTGCTGAAAGCAGGAAGGGATTTTCTCTGATATTTACTGTGGGAACCTGGTCGAGCTCCTGAAGGTAAATCTCAGGGTTTGGTGGATGCCAACATCCCCCCCGACCCACACTGATAACTGGGTTCCCTGGAGTTTTTAGCCCTCAGACTTCTCCATGCTGAGCTTCCAGCAATTCATGGATTAGAGTTCAGGTTTTCCTACCCAGGCACTGATTCTTGAAGAAGTTTCTGCTTGTGAGTCTGCTTTTGTGAGCCCTTTACTCACCTGTCTCTTCAATCTAGTGATTTACATTATGACTTCTCCTCTCCTATGAAACCAGGAAGAGTTGTTGATTTTTCAGGCTGTTCAGCTTTTTTCTTATTGTTAGATCGAAATTGTGACTTCCGAGATCCTTACCTGCAGAACTGAAAACCCAGTTTCCATTTGTTTCTGATTGTTTTGTGTACAAAACCATAATCAGATTTGATTGGGATTGATTCATAGATTCAAATATTGTCAGCTGTGGTAGGCAGAATTCTAAAGATGCCACTCAAGTTCCTGGGCTTAGTTATTCAATCAAACACTAACCTAGGTACTGCTGTAAAGGAACCTTGCCAATCTAATGATGATGAAGACGTTATCCTGGATTCCATGAAATTGGATCTTGGATCCAGTCCAATCACCTGAGTCCTTGAAAGCAGAGAATTTTCTCAGGCTGGGGTCAGAGAGAAGAGGTAGCAGGAGAGATGACAGAAGGGGAGTCAGAGATATCACAGTGTGAGACAGACTTGCTGTTGCTGACTGTGCAGATGGAGGAAGGAGACCAGGAGCTAAGGAATAGAAGGGGCCTCTAGAAACCGAGTATGACCTCTAGCCAAAAGCCAGCAAGTAAATGGGACCTCAGTCCTACAACCATGTGGAATTGAATTCTGCCAAGAATCTGAATGAACTTACAAGTAGGTTCAACCCCAGAACCTCCATAAAAATAAAAAAAGAATAATAATAAAAAGGTAGTCCTTGCTGACAAACTGATTTCTGATGTGTGAAATTTAGGTAAGAGAACTGAGCTATGCTATACTTAGCCTTCTGATCTACAGAACTGTGAGAAAATAAATTTCTGTTGTTTTAAGCCACTAAATTTGTGGCAATTTATTATGACAGCAATGGAAATCTAATACATCAGATTTATTTCTCTTTTATAAATTTCCCCATCAACCTTCCACCAAATGCTTTTAGCATTCACTATTGATCATTTCCCAGATCCATTATTTCATTAGAGACTGCAAAATAGTAATATAAAAATTCTATCATTCTTCCAGCATTTATTACCTGTGTATTTTCTTTTTATGAAGAAGATTTTGCCTTATTAACTATTGGTTATCCAACAGTATAAACAGAGCAAAACCAATGCCTCTCTTTTCACTTTATTTACCACTTTTAAGATAGTGTTTTAGTTGGTGCCTAAATTTATTTGAATATTTGAAAGATTATGAATTCTGGATTTGTACATATTTGATATGTTTGGATCACTGCATTAAAAATTCTCCAGTCTTTGTCAGCTTATAAACTGTCTCTTGTTTCCTTGGACATGAGTCGGTTATTTTATACATCATCCTTTTTTTTTTTTCTGGAACTGCAAGATAATTTTAAGTTACCTTTGCATATTTTCTTCTCCAGGCCTGGAACTTCCCCCCATCATACCCCACCCCCCAGAACTCCCTTATTTATTTGTAGGAAATGATATTTAGAGATTATCATCTGGGTGATAGGTGAGTTAGTTACAACTGAGTTGTTACTGCTTCTTGGACTTTAAACTGCACAGAGCAGAGAAATGCTATTCTATTGAAAAAAGTCATGAGTTCATACTGGTATTTCCATTTCAAATATAAGACTACAGATGTGTTATTTATTTTTTGAAATTTATTTTGACTTAATTTAAATACATCAACATAAATATTTTTATTATTATTTTTAATTTTTTTAATGTTTATCTTAGAGAGAGAGAGAGAGAGAGAGAGAGAGCAAGTGGGGGAGGGGCAGAAGGAGAGGGAGACACAGAATCCAAAGCAGGCTCCAGGCTTTGACCTGTCAGCATAGAGCCCGACGTGGGGCTCAAACCCACAAACCACGAGATCATGACCTGAGCCCAAGTTGGATGTTTAATTGACTGAACCACCCAAACGCCTCTCAGCATAATTATTTAATATATCTTACAATATATACATTATAGTTCCAAATATATATGTATATACACATGTAACCAATAAAAATAAAAACACTCTGAATAGACTTTAGACTTCCTTTACATTCTTTTTGTTCTTAGAATACATTCCACTGGAAATGTAAATACATACCGTGTTTTAAAATGTTTCGAAGGGCACCTGGGTGGCCCAGTCGGTTAAGCATTCAACTTCAGCTCAGGTCATGATGTCACGGTTTGTGAGTTCAAGCTCTGTGTCGGGCTCCGTGCTAACAGCTCAGAGCCTGGAGCCTGCTTCAGAGTTGTGTCTCCCTCTCTCTCTGTCTCTCTCTGTCTCGGCCTCTCTCTCAAAAATAAATAAACACTAAAAAATAATAATAAAGTGTTTTGAAACATGTTTCATCTGTGCAGTTTTTATAGTATGTCATCCACATTGTCATCAAATTATAATGATTTTTTTTTTTTGTTGATTTAACAGTTTTTGAGAAAAACCTAGACAACATTAAGTGGTTCTAATTTAAAAATTATGGACAAGTGACATTCAGAGAAGTTAAACTTTAATTGTAGCCCTGTTATTCTGTTGCCTATTTTCTTACAGAAAACCATTTTTTTATGTTTTATTTATTTTTGAGAGAGAGAGAGAGAAAGCACGGGAGGGACAGAGAGAGGGAGACACAGAATCCAAAGCAGGCTCCAGTCTCTGAGCTGTCACCAGAGGGCCTGACACGGAGCTTGAACCCACGGACCATAGATCATGACCTGAGCCGAAGTCGGACGCTTAACCAACTGAGCCACCCAGGCACCCCACAGAAAACCATTTTTTAAAATATTTATTTATTTATTTATTTCGAGAGAGAGAGAGAGAGAGAGAGAGAGAGAGAGAGAACGAGTGGGGGAGGGGCAGAAAGAGAGAATCCCAAGCAGGCTCCACACTGTCAGCGTAGAGCCCGACAAGGGGCTCTAACCCATGAACTGTGAGATCATACCTGAGCCGAAATCAAGACTCAGATGCCTAACCAAATAAGCCACGCTGGCACCCCTAGAAAGCCATTTTTAATAACATTTTCTTTATCCTTGCAGTAGTTCCCTTTGAATACAGGTACACAACATGTTCTGTCAGATAACAAGGAGAGCCAGGGATCCTGAGTTCCACATATGCACATCTGTCCCCCCAGTTACCAGTCTTCCCTGGAGAACTGTGAATGAGGATCTTGAAAGAGACCAGTACTTTAGGCTAGCTCAAATCCTTCCAAAAACAACCAGGAGTCTGTACCTCCTTTGTAATATGTATTTTTCCTCTCGCCTAATTTAAAGTCAAGTTAAATAGACTGTCTCTGCCACAAAATTATTCTTAAACTTTCCAATCCACATTGTTTTTGCTAAAATCTTATTTAAACTCCTCTTGTATCCAGTATGTGAAAAAGACTCTTTTGAACATTTGAGTAATAATTCATAATCTTATTTTTATAGGCAAATAATTGACTTTAGTTAATAGGTTTAAAAATTGAAAAGTGAAACTTCAAATTTGAAAGATTGAGATAAAGGAAAAACAGCTTCATGTAACTTTTTCTTCGCTTAATATCGTCTCCAGCTTCCGATCATTTAAATCTAATGGAGTCTAATCTAATGAATCGTATCATCTTTTGTGGCCAGAATGAATATCCTTAATAAGACTTCGAAAACTTATACAAACAGTAAGTGCCAAGCCTCATTTTACTTTAATAAAAATCCATTCCTTTTTGAAAATATTTGTGATAGGATTCTCATGTGGAGAAACTATTATTTTTTTCCCCTTATGTTTATTTACTAGAAAACAATTGACTGATCAAGGACATTGAGATTTTTTTTAATATAAAAATGTCTCTATATATATCTGAAATATCACCAAAACTACCTGAACAATTTTTATGGCTTTTACATATTTTCAAAATTGATACCAATATTGACCGTAGATTACTCCATATAGTCTGCTGCTGAAACACAAACTGCTATCCTGAATGAGCTGATGTGAAGTCTCCCAGATTTGTTTCAAAACATCTTTCAAGATGCATAACTCATGTGGTAGAGAATATCATCTATATTTACTTTTAATATTACCTTTTTCCTTCTTAAATCATCAGATATTTCTGACTCCTCAAATTCTGGAGGCATTCACATCTTGATTCCAAACATCACTGTATTTTGGAAATCTATCAATAGCTTTTAGTTGTTTGTGGAATATGCAAGCCCTATATGCTTATTATAAGATAGGCTGGTGTATACTGAAAATAATTTAGCATCACTAATAATCCAATTACCAATATAAAACCACTAAGAACATTTTGAGAGATTTCTTTCTATTGGTTCCTTTCTGTATGTAATAGATGAGTGTGCACACCAAGTGTTAAATATTTTTCACCTATTTTGAGCATTTCCCAATAAGTTCTTCAAAAATGTTTATCAATGATTGTTGAATCACTATATTGTACACCTGAAACTAATATAACACTGTACATCAATTATTTTGGAATTAAAAGATAAAGAAACAAAAAACAAAAAACAAAACAAGCAAACAACAACAACCCCAAAACAAAACTGGAGCTCATAGGCCCAGAGGGAGAACTGATTGGTGGTTGACAGAGACAGAGAGTTAGGGGGCTGGGGTGGGGCACAAAATGCATGATGGGGGGGTCAAAACGTACAAATTTCCAGTTATAAAAACCATGTGATTGCAATGTACAGCATAATGACTATAATTAATAGTATTGTACTGCATGTTTGAAAGTTGCTAGGAGAGAAAATCTTGAAAGTCCTTATCATGAGAAAAAAAATTGTATCCATGTCTGGTAACAGATGTTAATTAGACTTATTCTGGTGATCCTTTATGCAGTACATACAAATATTGAATCATTATGTTGTACACCTAAAACTAATATAATGTCATATATCAATTATACCTCAATTTAAAAAAAATGTTCAGAAAGAAAATTCACCAGAAGCTAGAAAAGAGTATAATACCCAGCAATCACCAGGTATTACCTGGATTTAAAAACCTTCTATACAATGGTCTTAAGGTACAGCACTTCCTTGTGCACACACACACACAAAATGTCATATACTATATAATCACATATGTATGTGTGTTTTTCTTACATTTACAAGAACTCAGAGCAATATATTAAAAAAGAAAAAGAACATAAGGCCTGCTTGGAGAAGTGTATTAACCTCTCTAGGCTTCAGTTTATTATCTGGAAATGGGGATAATAATAGTAGATATCTCATAAGATTGTTGTGAATAATAAATAAATGAATGCATGCAAAGCACTTAGTGTTCAATAAATGTCTACCACATAGTAAGTGTTCATTAAATATTAGACATAATTATGACCATCATGAAACACAAAACTTGGGTTAGTTATAACTATACTCAGTTTTTGATGAAGAATAGCTTAACTTTTAAGAGAAGTTATGTTTATATAACCTTAGCGGTTAAGCTGGTTTTTAAACTCACATCTGTATTTCATAGGCTTTCTATTCACCATGTGAAATTGGAAAATTTTCTACTGCTTGTTGCATGATTACTTATAATTTTCTTGTCTGCCTATTTAGTATTTAAAGTCATTAACATTTTTTGGTTAATATAAGTAATGCTCTCTTTCTCATGTATTGAATAGTTGATATAAAAGGAATGGGTCCTGGAAAATACCTCAGAATATCACCTTCCGTTCACTTGGTCAGGGTGGAATGACTTTCATATGAATTGCAGTAGGGCGACCAACTGACACTAGAGTTTCCCAAAGAGTGGGGTCCTCGCTTCTGGTAGAAAGAGGGACAAATTTAGATGTATGGAGGAATAGCATTAAATCACACTGAGATGCCATTGAGAAAGTTCCTCTTTTCAAGTCTGTCTCTCTCTCTCTCTGAGAAATTTTGTTGCTCACATTTCATTGTCTGTCTAGCATTACATAATTTTCCTTTTCAAAAAGAGAAAACAGACCTCAGTCTCGGATTTTGGCAGGCAATAGTATTCAAATGAATGCTAATATCACTATTTACTATTTGTTTTGCTTATATTTATGTCACCTTCTCTTTAAGGTGAAGTAATTTTTCTACGTATAGTAGCAATGTAATTTTTTCTACTATGACAAGAGGTGTCAGATATACCAGGAAAGTTGGCCACATGGTGAGATTTTAATATATTAATTGCCTAACAAACTTAGTTCTCAATTCCTAAATTTACTCTCCACTAGGAAAATGTGAACGAGGAATTTCCCATCAGCCAATAATGAAATGTTGTCTCTTGTTTGTTAATAAGCATGAGTTTATTTGTAACATTCTCTTCATTTGAATTCCTAAATTAGGAGAAACCCAAATTAGAGATACTCTCTATGTGTAAACTAGTCATTTGTTCTCACTCAGCAGTGACCAACAAACTTCTTAGTAGAATTTTGTGTAAATCAGTGTTTTTTTTAATGTTTTTATTTTTGAGAGACAGAGTGCAAGAGGGGGAGGGGCAGAGACAGGAGGAGACACAGAATCTGAAGCAGGCTCCAGGCTCTGACCTGTCAACACAAAGCTGGAGGTGGGGCTCAAACCCAGGAACCATGAAATCATGACCTGAGCCAAAGTCTGACGCTCAACTGACTGAGCCACCCAGGAGCCCCTTGTGTAAATCAGTTCTGAAGCCAAACACCAAAATTTCTCTTCTGGTGATTGCTGTTCTCCCTTGTTCCAAATGAGAAACAAAAATTGGGATGAGATGTGGTAGGTGTAAGAGACCATTATCTCTTCTCTGTGGTCAGTAAGATACGTTGTAGGTGGTCTTTGAAATCAAATAGGAAAAAATACAAATGACGGAAGGTGGTTCCATTTGCCTAGGCCCTGAGTCCAAGTAGTACTAGGAAAAGAAGAATGAATAATGGATATTATACAAAGGTCACTGACAAATACACATGTGTAAATTATAAAATGAGTAGATGGAATTATTTTGTGAAGTAATATATAATATTTTGCTGCAGTGAGTAATGAAGCTTTCCAGGCTTTTCCATGGTACACACAAAAGAGGTAGAATTGGAAAGACATTTCAATGGCAAGGGGCTTTGTTATTTTGCTTTCCATGTTGATTAGGAAAGTCTTGATGTTAAACAGCATACTACATCATGCTACAGAACCTCATACAAAGTCAATTTGTAAGATATTTATATAAAGCAGAAAAGTTGATTCATAAGAGTTGGGAGTGAGGAAGGTTTTCTTCAACCGAATGTGTATAAATGTCTTCAAGAACCGACTGTAAAAGACAAAAGTTAAGTGCTATCTTATAAAAACATTTGTGTTGAGTAAAGTAACTTATTCTAAGCTTTTTTTTTTTTGGTCAGGGAGTTGTTTTCTATGCCTTTTTTACTATAAAATGAAACAAATCACCTAACGACATAAAAATAAAATTGCATCTCAAGATGCCAATAGAAAGATTGGACAGTGGTAAGAGGGGACACTAATAAAGTCATCGTCTTCTTCCAGAGGAAGTTAAAGATATTTAATTATTTTTGTTAGAAAATGTTATAATTAAATATATAAACTAAAATGTAAATATTACAAAATACTAAAAATACAATCTATGGCTTTCAAACCAATAGAGAAACATAAATGGTAATTGTTGACACATATATCAATTTTAACAGAAGACAAAGGGGATGAAAGGAAGAAGCAAAGAAGTTTCTCTGAACAGAAAACACAAAATAAGAGCATTTTAAACAAAATAAGATCATTTAAGCATATCAAAAACAAAATTAAAAAGAACACTTAATAATCAAGATATGGAAAATATATACCCCCAAAGACTTGATGAAAGAAAATTGTTGTTAGCAGTATTGCCAATAGATAAAGTAGGATTTCCATAGAAAGCGTTGGTAGAGAGGGATGTTAGGATTATATAATAAAATAAATAATTGGCTAATGATATATTAAAATAATTGGCATCTTCATAAATACATGAAGCAAACAACCCATTAATCATAGTGGTAACTCTATAATAGTCCATCAGAAAATTGTGATCAAGCAGATACAAAATGTTAACAAGAATATAGAATATTTCAAAAAAAACTAATCTTTTTTTGCATTCTGTATATATCATCTACAATTAAATATAGTACATTATCAAGTACACATTAAACTATTATAAAAATTGATGATATACTAGGTCACTCCTCAGCCTCAACACATTTCGAAGAATGGATGTCATACGGTCCATGTTGTCTGACTACAAAAAATTTAAAAACTAAATCGGCCACTATATTTTATGTTTGTTGTTGTTGTATAAGAGAGAATAGAGATAGTATTAAGCCATCATTTCTGAAAGCTGAAAAAGTTAGTCTGACCTAATACTGTTGGAAAATCAATCGAAACAATAAATTGTGCTGCCAAGGGAAAATCAAACATTTTCTAAAATAAACTAAGATTTAGGTTGCAAATGCCTCTGTGGTTTCCAGTATCAATGTTGGGTAATCACAGTGAAGAATTGTATGAAGTGTTTTATCCACGGGTTGAAACTATTGCTGAGTAGAGATATTTAAAGAGGGAGGGAATAAACAGTATTCGCTGTTGGTTGCATTAGTCTTTCTATACCATGATTAAGAAATTAGAACCTTGTTTGAACCGTGGATTAAAAATCCTAGGAGGATTCTTAGTCTCCCTGTAACTGATGCTGTCTTTTATCTTTTTCTCTCCCATTAAAAATGATTTTGCTTTTGTAGCATCAGAGAGTATTTTTGCTTTGTAGCGTAGGAATAACCTTGAAATCCCATGGCATAAATGGTCTTTCTGTATTAGAAGAAAATATGAAATACCAGGAGGAATGCAATATCATGAAAAATTGAGAAGAGAAATAAGAAGGAAACAATAAGAGGGAATCTGATTCTTTCTTGGACAGGAAAAAGAAAAAGTTTGAGAGTGCACCCTCACGTTCTAACTGATAAATGGCAATCAGAGAATGCATGTTAGGAGGATTTTTATCCTTAGGATAGAAAAAAAAAAATCCCTGCAGTTTTGAAAAGCAGAAGTCTCCCTGCTGCTAATTTGTCTGGTGGCACTTTCTTAGTTAGAAGTGACAACACACTTACATGTGGAGATGACTGGGAGCTGCTTTTCTGACTGTGAATAGAAGAGCTTATTTTCTGTTCCCTCCACTGAACCAATTATACTTTTAACATCAACTCCCCACAGAGACAGTTAATACATGACAACCTTTCTTGGTCAAGCATGCCTTATTTAAACAGAGGTTTCTCTGGAGAGATTAAATGGTTTGGCACGGAAATAAATTAGCTGGTGACAGGTCTGTTCCATTTTATAGAACAGCATTAAGAAATGAACGTGGCATGTACCCAGCTATGAAGGTAATGCTTGATTCCTCCAAAAAAAAAGTTATTTTAAGCTCCCATTGAAGATGTAATGAAGAGACATATTAATAAATATTATGGATAATTTAACAATAATAAAAAATTTTATGCACCTGTGGGGTAAATTAGATAACTGCTTGATCTTGACAAACATAATAACGGTTAGGCTCACGACCACAGCTCTAGTTCTCAGCAAAATAATATGCTACGTAATAGTCTAAGAAGAAAAGACATTTATTTCCTTTTCCTCATTACTAGAAGCAACTTAAGTATAGGCTAGCTTGATATTTGAAAAGAAATATAATGGCATAGAATTGGAAAGATTACAAGAGGAATGTTCTCTTAACTGCTCTAAGAAGAGCCTCTAATCCTGTAGAGGAGTTTTTTCTAAGTAAACCCTATAGTACCTGAACAAGTATTTAGTAATAAAAAAGTTGTGGCCAAATCAGTTTGGAAAGTAGTACATGTTTTATTCTCCTGTTTATAGAGTCATAATGTTCAGAATCATATCCATGGCATTAAGGAATCCTGTGAGGTAAAGAAACTTGGACAAAGAAGCCCAAGCTTGTTTGAAATGGAACAAGCAACTTTTCCTTTCTTCTCTCTCCCTTCCTTCCTTCTTTCCTTCCTTCCTTTTCATTTTCTTTCTTTCTTTCTTCCTCTTTTTCTTTCTTCTTTCTTTTCTTTTCTTTCTTTCCTTCTTTCTTTCTTAAGAAACAGAGATTTTACAGATTTAATGTTTTTGGAATATAGTTTACAAAAGTTGATTTGAGGATATGAGATTCATATCCAGAAAGACATTAATTAGTTACTTGGATATATGCCACCCAGGAAACTTCCTTTCCTTTAGACCCCTATAAATATATCTTTAGAACTTGTATAAAAAATCTCTCTCCCCCATATTTCCCTTTCTTAATTAATTCTCAATACTTAAAAAAAGTGATTCCTGTGACTTGGAATGAATAATAAAACTATTTTAGTAAGAATTGAAGTGGAACTTAAAAATTACCTGGTCCCAATTTTCATTCATAGATGGAAAATGGGTTCCCATTCTTCATGGCACCTAGTTATGAATATGTTTATGGTTCCACATAAGTTTTAAATATTATAATGTTTTATTTTTTTAACTTTTTTTAAAGTGTATTTATTTTGCGAGACAAAGAGAGCAGAGGAGGGGCAGAGAGAAAGGGAGAGAGAGAATCCCAGGCAGTCTCCGGGTTGTCAGCACAGAGCCCGATGTGAGGCTCGAGCCCACAAACTGTGAGATCGTGACCTGAGCCGAAACCAAGAGTTGGATGCTCAACCAACTGAGCCACCCAGGCACCCCATACATTGCAATGTTTTCATCTTCAAGATCCTTGTGTTTTAAAGTTCTTTTCACATAATTTTATGAAAACATAACCCATAAACAGATGATAAACCTTTTGAGCATATGTGATTATTATGGAGAAGTCAATCTATCATTCTGTTGTAGGGGAATCTGTAAATTTTGATTATGAGAAGGTAGTATCTAATTTATCCCATGTAAATTTATGAAAAATATTCTTACTATCTCTATGTAGCCATATCACAAGTCAGTGAAAGATGGAATATAAAGATATAAGGTCAAGAAGAAAAATAAAAATGGGAATCCGGAAGAAGTTAAGTGGGACAAAAAATGGGTGCTGTGTGTTGCTCATTTGACTTTTCAGTTTTTTACACCTGACTTTACTCACATAAGGTTTTTGACCCAGGGCTAGCATTGTTTAACAGGTTAGTCTTGCTCCACTGGGGACTGGGTTACAGTGGATCTAGATTGGAGCTGAGCTGTGTCCCCAAGAGAATAAGGGTGGTGTGTAATCCACACAGAACTCCTCAAAACTTTGTCTCCCATTCTTTTTTTTTTAAACTGAGTTGAATCCTCAGCAGCTTTTTTTTTTTAAGTTTATTATTTTTGAGACAGAGAGAGACAGAGCATGAACGGGGGAGGGGCAGAGAAAGAGGGAGACACAGAATCGGAAGCAGGCTCCAGGCTCTGAGCCATCAGCCCAGAGCCCGACGCGGGGCTTGAACTCACGTACCATGAGATCGTGACCTGAGCTGAAGTCGGACGCTTAACCGACTGAGCCACCCAGGCGCCCCAGTCTCCCATTCTTGAAGTAAGAATCCTATGTCTGCCTTGAAACATTATTAAATATTATTAAGGTTAAATGTTAGATAGTTAAAGACCACAGGAAGGTTGAAGATGTGTTGAATTTTCTATTATTACTTTTTATATTATTTGATACTAAACCTAAGTGTTGAATATATATCCTGTTTAAAACTGAGTAAAAGGTCTTGACTACTTAACAAAGTACCAAGATATTAATTAGCAGGTATTAAGATTCTATTTTATGCTCTGCAAAATCTTAAACATGTTAAGTAAATAAAATACATACAAAATTAAGAATGATTTTATGACATCCTTCTCATTCCTAAAAAGTGATAATGCTGACCCACTGGATGTTTTACAGGAATTATACTAAGCTTGTAAATTAGTTTTGGGGCAAACAGCATCAGGATTATGATATATTTTTTTCATGTATTACCAAAGGTCCTTCATGAATTTCTTGCAGCTGTTTTTTTATTTTGTTTTGTTTTACATCTTTGTTCACCTTTCTTCTAGTACATTGTTATTTCTATTGTGAATAAAATTTTTATTTTATGAACTTGGGGAGTTCGATATTAAAGGACAGTGTCTTCAAACCTGACTGCATTTCTAAACCCAGCTGCACATTAAAAACTCTGAAATGGGGCCCATTTGAACCCCTGCCCTGCACATTATTTCTTGCTCACAACTAAATTTGTAATTAGTTTTTCTCTGGTTTGGGCATGGTATAAATTATTCATTTATTTTCTTTCTATTTTTGTTTTCAGTAAACAAGCTTGCATCTGTAAATAAAAGCCAGTACCCAAACACAAGTTTATTCTTTAATTTCTAAAGTGTAAAAATAAAAGACCTCCATAAAATTAGACAATGAAATTTATGTCAATAGCAGCAACATTGGTTATAAAAGCAAATATTTGCTCATAATTATGTAAATCCCACTTTCATGTTTCATTTGGAAATATGAACACATTTTTTAAAATTTTATTTCCCCTTCTGTTTTTGAAGAGCAGATTTTGTCTTGCTTCATGCAAGAATATCTGACTGTTTAGTAGAAAAAAAGAATCGTTGTCATCTCGGGATGTTTCTACTATTATGCCATACTCATCCTTCAGTCTCCCAGAATGAGGAAAACACCAGCCAGTCATTTTATGATTTCATAATTAGTGTGGGCTAAACACAGAACAGTTAAATAAAAACTTTTGGAAGGGAACAACAGAGCCTGTAATATTTTCCCCAAGTTCCTTGGGTGATATTAATATGCAGTCAGAGTTAGAGCAACTGTTGTTGGGTTACTAACTAGTTCTTGGGTGTCAAAGGGATTGACTTAATCCTCAGGACCTCATCTTCTAACTCTTTCATGAGCCAATGAGACTGAACAGCCTCTGTGACCAAAATAAACATTCCTTCCTGTGAGGTAACACACTCTCAATCTCTCCTCTTTTGGCCTGGGACAGAGCCCAGTGTCCAGCTGCCCGGTACAGAAGAGGAAATCAATATAAATACATGTGTTGTATGATGTTGCTGCATGCTTTAATTTTTAAAATTCAGATATATAACTTTTTATTTAATTGCCCCTGCGACCAGACACACAGGCGTATAAGATGATTTATTAGGGTAAAGAATATAATCAGTATTCATCAGGCAAAATGAAGTTAATTGGTCCCCAGAGAAGTTATTCCCCATAGCACTGTTCTCATAAGCACAAGATTCTAACCTACTGACTCACTAATGGAAGACTCATGATTCCATCTCACATGCATAACATCTTTGCACAAAATGTCTTATAGAAGGAGGTGGGGTTAGGTTATTGCTATGGGGATGGGATGCATTTGAGGAGGATATTGATACTGAACTTCTGACACAAGATTATCTACTTTCTCCAGCTCTTCTGGAGGAAATATTAGAACACATTAAGCATACACAGCAGAACAAAACTTTGAGTAACTGCAGAGCTGGGCTTCTATAGATTATTGAAGCTGTATTATGAAAATGAGTAAATCAATAAGAGATGGCTTCCAATTCCAAAACAACAGGGGGTTAATACCCTCTGAAATTCAAAAAGAGCACTGAAATGTTAACATTGGAGTAGAATAAACATTTCTTCCTTGGACCCTCAATGAGTAATAGGTCTATCTCAGTGACTGTATGTGATGTTAAAAAAAAAGATGAGTCCATGATTTATATTCTCAGAGTGCTTACATTTTAATATATGAAACAAATTAATATATGGCACGTAAGTACCATAATAAAGGAATATGCGCTAAGGGCTATGGGAACACAGCAGAGGAAACCACTAACTACTTGAAGTTGCCATGGGGATTAATTTGTAAATTAAATAGCCATTAAGCTCTTTTAAGTCCCATTTATGTTTTTCCTTGCTATAGCATTCATCCCTGTTAATCGTTCATTTCTATTTCTTTTAACAAGTACAGTGGTTCTTAAAATCTGCATGGATACAGACCTCATAATAAATCCTTGGCTTAGACCCTTTACTTTCCTGGATTTTCTGCCATCTTAGATCACTTACTCTGGCTTTGCATAGTTTCCTCCTCAGAACATTCCTTAAATTCCTTAAAATTAGGCACTTCTCAAACTTCTGCCCTTGGATTTCTTTGTACTCCATACTTGTCCTTGATAATCCCTTGAATATTTTTGTGCTCTACTCTACCAAGATATCTCACTCTACCCCTCTATTTGGTTATCAGATAATCTGAAACCTGTTCCAGGGTATGATTTTATAAGATTTAAAGATTCTCTGATAGCAGAACACATCACAATGACACTCAGATGGATGAAAGCAGTTTTTGTTACTTCTAGCTCTAAACGAGAGAGAGGGACTCTAGTCAGGGCCACGGAGGGAGTTCTTCCGGGATGCAGAGTGGCAGCAAGCTGGAGCTGTAGGGGGCAGCTTATGAATGACAAGAAGGGTAGTAGGTTTGCTAGGTTTCACGGACTCCCTGTAGATTGGCTACTTAGAATAAATTGTTGGGCTCAGGGGCATAGTGGCTTCCCTAGTTGTCTAACCTGACTCTAGAGTGATTAGGGCAGGTGCATACTGGCAGAGAGTGTGAGATCCTGATAAGGCAAGTGGTTGAGGTAGATTTAATCAGCAGCTCAAGAAGGGGAACTGATCAGTCTATAGCTGGGGTCTCAAAGCTATGTCAAGAATTTAGGAAAGAGTGGTATCAGCAAGATGGTGGAACAGGAGTTCCCAGCCATTGTCTCTACGTGCCCCCCCCCCCAAAAAAAACCAAGGATTTAACAATTATCCACCAATGAAAGCAGCTCTGGGAGAGCTTAGAGTGCAGTTGACCAGCTGCACAAACCTGATAAACCCGGGATAACAGCATAGGAAAAGGTAAGAAGCATTTCATCTGTCCTCACCTCATTCCCCAAACTAACCCAGTGTAGCACTAAGAGGAATCCTCTCAGCTCTGAGTTCCTCCATGAGGGAAATGTTTAGAGCAGGAGGACCCCAACATCTTTCACGTCAGATCCCCACAGCAGTTCCCCACTGAGGACCCCTGCAGTCTTCACCAGCGCAGACCTGCAGACCTCCAATGCCAGAGCTTCCAAGAGCCAATACCTTTGTGCCCTCTCAGAACCCGTCCTGGCCCCCCACCCCACTGCTGGCCTTGACACCACCCCTCCCATCAGACCTAGTGCATTTCACTAAAAAGCTATTTCTCTGCTGAGCTATCATTTAATGTTATTCTAACAAACTTTAGATTCAGCCTGTTCTGAGAACAGTGCCTCCCACATAGGGTTATGTGAATCATCATCTTAAAGTACAGATCCTATCACATAAAACTTAATTTCAAACTCCAGAGCCTGGTGTTTTAAGATACCAGGGCATATTCTAGGTAAGTATATCCATTCTATGTCTTTCCCTTCTACCATCATCAGATCTCTAGTTCTTGAACATGCTTCCTTTCTTTACTTCAGCAGCCATAATTGTGCTCTGTCCTCTGCACATGCATAGAATACCTTTTCCCATCTCCTCATGTAACAATATTCCCACTCTTAATATGAATACTTGCAGAACTCTTTATTTTCCAAAAACCCCCTCAGATTCTCCCATCCAAAAGAAATATTTTAATTTTGGTTTTCCCTGGCAACTGATTTGAACTGCTAATATAGCATTCATTTACTTATTCACTTATTCAAAAAATACAGGTAATAAGGATATAGCGATGGACAAAATAGATGAGTCCTGCCTTTGTAAATACGCACAACAACCTTCAAACAAATAGTACTGATATTACTACAGTTGTGGCTTAACAATACCTAGAAATTAATGGCCTAAATTGCTGTCTTTGCAGTTTGGTTTCCTTTTAACTGTGTAATCTTACCCACTCTAAATCTTATTTATTATATTTGTAGAAGGGCTAAGAATACATTTGGTAAGTGGGGCTAACTTAATTTTCCTAAGAAAACAAATAGAATGTGAATGTTTTATTGCATCTTCGTTCACATAATGCGAATGTGGCACATTTATCAAATTGGAATGGTAGTAAATAACCTAGATCCTATCACAGGACAACGAGGTGTTAATTTTCCTTTCCTCTGAATATTTAAATATTTTAATATATCTCTTAAAAAACTACCTACTCACAGATGGCTTTACCCATCTGCATTGTACTTTAGTGGCGTCTGATGTTGATACCCAGATACAAATTAGTTTCCTAAACTATATCAATCATATCATACATGGCAAGAAAAAAACTATAGGCAAACAATGACATATAAGTACAATGGCAAGTACAAGTACAGGAATTCCTATTGTCAGCCTCTCTCTCCACCTTCAGGCAAGTTATGAGTCAATAATTCACCTTCCATGTGCCAGACACTAGGGATTAGCTGGTAAGCGATACACCCTCTTCTAAGTGAACTTACATAAAATTTTGCGTAACTAAAGAACACTTCATCAGAACACATTCATAAGCATTAATATTTTTCATCCTGACAAATACTTTTCTTGAAGGTGGTGTTCATTCAACAAACATATTGAGTATTCTGAACCAGACACTGTTATGGATATTTGGGATACAATGGTGATCAAAACAGATAAATATCTCACAGGGGGGTACATTTCTTTGGAATTATCATCCATGTTCTATATGAGGGGAAAGAAGTTCAGGAAGATTAATTTCCTCATAGCCAAATATCCAGGAAATAGCAAAATTAAGACCCAGATTTGATTCAGAACTCTATGGGTTTTCTAATATTGTACAGTGTGTTTCTCGAACTACCTATCCTCAAAGCAAAACATAACAAAGTTCATTTAAGCCTCCGAAACTACTATGCACCCTAGAAATTATTCACACAATATAACCTTGAGCACTGTACTGTAAAATGTAACTTTCACTTACTTCGACGACTGTGGGCAACTTTAAGGATGAGAAAGCTTGAGATCAAACCTCACAAATTTAAGTATACTTAAATTAATATTGACTTGGGGCCAGCCCAACTGAACATATTTGAAAAGTTCATATGCACAAGGCAAAACTTTGAGCACTGTGGATCATAATTAATAATCTACTTAAGAAGAAACTTCAAAAATATGAAAAAGAATCTGTCCACAATCATCACTTAGTACATTTACTTGGTGAAACTGGTGCTAAATATTGTGAAAAGTGCAAAATAGCTAAATAAAAGAAATTTCAAAGCATGAGATATATGTTATGAGGAGAATATGTAGGATAATTAGCAAAAGAAAATTTCATGATAGGGAGAGAGCACCAAAGTCTCAGGAAAGCGTTAGGATGGAATAAGGTTCAGGCTGAAGCTCAAGGACTCTCAGAATGTAAGCAGGTGAAGTTCTTCTAGCCAAAGGGTTAGAACAAACAGAAACGCAAATTTAGAAAAGATACAAAACAAGGCTGAGGCAAAAGATTTTGCAGAAGGAACAGGAGAAAAGTCTAGAAGTTATAAGTTCAAGTCAGATTATGAAGGGGGTTTATTTCAGAATTTTCCAGAGTTTTACAGAAAGGTAAGACAATAATGAAGTATTTCTGAAAGACATTACAGGATATCTTTTCTAGTAGTCTGGTCTGGAAGAAATCCAGATGAAAATCAGAAGAAACTATGCCACTTAGAGATTAGTATAGTAGATCTCATGAAGGTTAATTATTGGAAATACAATCATAGGGGGAACATGGGGAGGGGGAAGAATACATTTAGGGAAATAGCAGCAGAATCTGGAGAACATGGGCTGCATGATGAGTGAGTTATAAAGGACAGACAGATAACAATAATAATAGTCAGTATTTACATAAGTTTACTCCATACCATTATTTTTTAAAAGCTTTATTTACGCTTCCTCATTTAATTCTCCAACAAACCTATGATGGGTGTTATTGTTTTCTTCAATTTACAGATGAGGAAATTAAGACTCATAGAAGCTAAGTAAGGTCCTACGGCTAAGTGGCAAAGCCAGACTTTGAACACAGGCAGTCGGGTTTCAGTCAATGATTGTTCGACTATTCTGCCCTTAAATTTTAAAGTTTAAGCGACCAGAAGACTAGAGTGTAATGTTCAAAAACAGAAAATTTGAGAAGGTATTATCAATCTTTTGAAAATAATCCTATGTGGGGGCGCCTGGGTGGCGCAGTCGGTTAAGCGTCCGACTTCAGCCAGGTCACGATCTCGCGGTCCGTGAGTTCGAGCCCCGCGTCGGGCTCTGGGCTGATGGCTCAGAGCCTGGAGCCTGTTTCCGATTCTGTGTCTCCCTCTCTCTCTGCCCCTCCCCCGTTCATGCTCTGTCTCTCTCTGTCTCAAAAATAAATAAACGTTAAAAAAAAAATTAAAAAAAAAAGAAAATAATCCTATGTGAAAATAACCGGCTGGTTAAGTTCTCAGAGTTCATAAGTGGCAAAACCCAAATTTCATCATTTCATGGTGCCTCAAGCTTCATCTCAAAGTTAGTTACTGAGTATAATATAGTAACAACAACTATCAGTAGATTTCACTGTAAATGAAGAAATCAATGTCAAATGAAATTTGAAGTGACTCAGGGAAACCCAAATAAAAGCACTTTTTATTCTGCCAAATGCACCATTACAAAGAAGAGGTAATATCACCATGTGCTGAACTAAAATAGTTCTTCCCTGGAGCTACCACATTATTTTGAGTTCTACTACTGGGAGCCACAGAACATAATCTACTGTCTCTTCCGTATGATAGGCCCTCAAATCTGGAGATAAGTACCATATTGCTGGCAATCTTCTTGTCTTTATAGTAAATGTCCCCTGTTCCTTTAATTGCTTTTCATTTTTATCACCCTTTTTGTTCTTCTCTGAATGCATTTAGGTCGATCAATATCCTTCAAGGTGTGGAGCATAGAACTGAATGTAATATTACAGTTATGGTCAGACTTGACAGAAAGTGAACAAATCTATGTGGGACTCATCCTAGATACCATATATACACCAGAAAAACTTAAATTTATATTTGCCATATAGCAGCCACATCACGTTATGGATTTATAAGGCATTTAATTTATCCAAAACTTCAAGCCTCTTTCACATTAATTCTATTCCACAGTTTTAAAAGGAAGAGATATAAGCCATCCAAAATAATCTATGAACTCTATAGAAAGACTATGAAGGATGAAAGTGCTTTCCATATATTTTTAAAACAATGTTTTTTTAATAGTTGATATTATAGGTTTACCATAGGGTTTAAATTATGATTTTCTTGAATTGTAAATTTTTAAAAATATCATGTCAAAATGAGGGCATGCTTTCAGTTATTTAAAATAGTAGGTAAATATTTGCTTACAGTACAAGTAGTTGAAATTACCCTGGAGTTTAACTCAAACATTTTATATATATATATATATATATATATATATATATATATATATATACATATATATATACATATATATATACATATATACATATATATATACTAAAAAATACTTCAATATATAATTTGTATTTACAACATGAGATTATAATTTGCACACCTATAGTGAGTTTTTTTTTAATTTTTTATTGTTTATTATTTTTGAGAAAGACAGAGAGAGAGACAGAGAGCAAGCAGGGAAGGGGCAGAGAGAGAGGTAGACACAGAATCAGAAGCAGGCTCCAGGCTCTGAGCTCCCAGCTCCCAGCTCTCAGCACAGAGCCGGACATGGGGCTCAAACTCACAGACTGTGAGATCATGACCTGAGCTGTAGTCGGCCGCCCAACCGACTGAGCTACCCAGGCGCCCCATATAGTGAGTTTTAAATAGTAAAATTAGATTATTTATTCTTAAATTCTCTACTATTAAGAGTTGAACTTTTAACAATTTCACATTTAAATTTTAGGAGAAATCAATAAATGTACAAATACCACTTAAGAAATATCTTCACTGCTGGGGCACCTGGGTGGCTCAGTCGGTTAAGTGTCCGATTTCGGCTCAGGTCATGATCTCAACACTGGTGAGTTTGAGCCCTCCGTCGGGCTCTGTGCTGACAGCTCAGAGCCTGGAGCCTGCTTCAGATTCTGTGTCTCCCTCTCTCTCTGGCACTCCCCTGCTTGCTTGCTCTCTCTCTCTCTCTCTCTCTCTCTCAAAAATAAACTTAAAAAAGATTTTTTAAATGAAATATTTTCACTGTAAATTTCTGCTCATGAATTTGTCACATGTAACTGTGCATTATCATTTATATGAATTCACAATTTATAGCCTATCTGCTTTAAGGAATCCATTAAAATTTATGACATGAATGAAAACCAAATATAGAAAAGGTGGCTAAATACTACACATTGATTCAATGGATAAATTTATGTTATAAAATAAATTATTCAGTTCATGCTTTCTGGCAAAATCAGATTCTCCTATCATATTATTTTACATGCACTATTAAAATCAAACATACACGTAATATATTCATTCTGGCATACAGCATTGCTCAAATCTTTCCCAGTTTCACACATATTTCCCTGTCACATTGTTCTAATAATAGTATTCTAAAAATTAAAAAAAAATGGAAATGGAAAAGTGTTAAGTCAAATTTGGTTGGCATCAGAATTTCAGATCAAAAGACATAAGTTTCATTTGTGTACTATCAATCACATTATTTGATATGAGTTAATAAGGGGAAGGGGAGGGGCAGAGAGAGGGGGAGGGAGAAGAGAGACAGAGGAACAGAACACAGTGTAACTGTTTTCAAACACCAAAATTCAGTTAAACATTATCCTTGATATTCTTCCATTTGAACTCAACATTGCTGTCTATCATCTTGCCTCCTGATAGGTATTTTCCACAGAGCTATCCTCAGCTATGGTAAGTTTGTTTTCTTGTCTGTTTACAAATGCTGTATTATGAATATTGGGAGGATGTATTTGCTGTTAAATTTGTATTTATCATTACGCACCTTACCTTGAATTCTGGTCACCCATTTCCTACTATCTAACTGGCCATTCAATCCTTTAAAACATCCATTAAATTCTTTTTTCAGTTTGTTTCCTTTTCGTTTCTTTTTAATTTAACATTTTAAACTATGTTATTTTCTTTAAATGATGCTTATGTTATAAGCAATCTAAAGTCATTGCATTATTTCCAGTTTTAAGAAGATATTATTGCTATCTTTTTTTAACTGTTGAATATGCATCATAGTAATTCATAGCTTATAGTGCTTATATTTTATTATAATTATCTTTCATGACTACTATCACTGTTATTGGTGATATTATTGTTAATAGTGTTTTATTTGTAGAGGTCTAATTTTTCCTGACTTGGCATGTTTTAATAAGGCAGCTGTGTCAGGGTTGTGGGATTTTATTGTCTCTGGACCGACCTTTCACTTAATTTTTCAGTCTGCAGTTTTTTAAATGACACAGAAAGAATGCACTGAGATGCCTTTTCCATATATGATTCCAGGTTAAGTATTCAGTTTCTCGCAAATGATTGTTTTTTCCTTTCCATAGATGATGAAATACACAAGCTTTCTTTCAAAACTCTTGAGTTGGAAGACAATTTTTAAATTCCTTTGTAAAGATAGTGTAACTACTTGAATCCCCTCACTTCATATGGGAAAGGTCTCTATGTGACCATTTTATACCTCTGATTTCCTTTCTTTCCTTTGAATTTTACTTATATTGACTTAATATTATATTTTATCAAGTGACTGTACATGTCACTAGAGTAAGACTGGTTCTTCTGTCCCATTATGAGCTAGAGTTTCTTAACAGATCTGCCGTCTTAAACTTCCTTCCTTGCCATACAGCCTACTTCCCGATGTTAACTGCCTATACTTAATGCCATTTTCTGACCACTTCTTAAGTTCAGGAATCTTCAATTACTACCCATTGCCTCAGAATATAATTTCAACTTCTTGCCTTGGCAAGCAAATTCTTCTAATATCTGCACTAAATTTAACTTTCAAGTATTCTCTCAGATGATTCTACTTGGATCAAAGTATAGCAAACTGAACATGGACAATCAGCATACATGTTCCAAGACTTTCCTGCCTTTGTAAAACTAATAGTTTATGTGCTTTGAGCTAAACTTACCCTCAGTCAGGTTATGGGCTATGTATGATGTACAGCATATTTCATGTAATCTTCCTCATAAATGATTAAAATTTAGATAATTATATATGTAAGGAAATTTATGCTTGGGGAGATTAAATTTGACTATGATGACACAGATTCAGTAGAACCCAGCTATTTCTCAACCCAGATTTTTCTCTCTTAGTAAGCTAAACTGTCAACATCTGCTCCCTCTTATCCCCAAGTAATCAATTGACCCATACTGCAGGCCTTAACGCCAAATTTTTCAAATCTAGTATATATTTGTGTATGTAAATAATGCACATATATTTAAATGCACAGCGGTTTTGTAAAAAGATAAGGTCAATAATAAGAACCTCAGGCTTCTAGTATGTCATTAAGTAGATACACAGAGTAATTCATGCTTTGTAGAAGATTTTCCAGTACACTAAATCACTGAGAATGATATATTTTGGGGGCCCAAAGCATGGGAGGTACCATTGGAAGTACATTAAATATCACTTTGATAAATTATTGTGCCTAACATTCAGATACCATGGTTGTTACCACATGTGATGCAAACTCAACTCCCTTATTTTTTCTCCACTCTGGTTACCTGAAAGAAAAAAAAACACCTTTATATATATATATATATATATATATATATATATATATATATATACAGATTAGACTTCTTCATACCTCACATTAGCGTCCAAATACTGTTGAAAAAATTACATAAACATGGTTGGCGATAGTTTCCTTTTTTTTTTTTTTTTTTTTTTTTTTTTTTTTGAGAGGGATGGTGGGGCAGAGAGAGAGAGAGAGAGAGAATCCCAAGCAGGCTGCATTCATCAGGGTCTGCACTCAGTCCCTGGGATCATGACCAGAGCTGAAATCAAGAGTTTAGTGCTTAACCAGCTGAGCCACCCAGGCACCCTGGCTAGTGATAATTTAAATTTATGCTTACAAGCTTCAAATAGACACTCGATCATCCCTGTAAACCCTACTACGTTTGCTTCTCTATTCGTCACCATACAGATATGTTATTAAAAATAAGAGTAAGGGGGCACCTGGGTGGCGCAGTCGGTTGGGCGTCCGACTTCAGCCAGGTCACGATCTCCCGGTCTGGGAGTTCGAGCCCCGCGTCAGGCTCTGGGCTGGTGGCTCAGAGCCTGGAGCCTGTTTCCGATTCTGTGTCTCCCTCTCTCTCTGCCCCTCCCCCGTTCATGCTCTGTCTCTCTCTGTCCCAAAAATAAATAAACGTTGAAAAAAAAATTAAAAAAAAATAAATAAATAAAAAAATAAGAGTAAGCAGCAAGAAGCTATCTTAATTTGTCACCCTCAAAGAACAGATCTATCTCCTCTTAGACTTTAGTTTTTGCTTATTTGTATCAAAATCAGAGAAATATTCCTGCTCCTTTCAAAGGTCAACCCCTTTATTTTTTGCCCTAGTACCCTGTCCTCCTCACCTTCTCAAATATTTTGTTTCATCAGTTCTCTGCTCTCTTCTGCAGCCCCTGATTCTCTCCACCTACTTGTTAAATCCGTCAGAAGACTACTATAATTTAGTATCTCCATTATCTCCATTCTTCCAACTCCAATCCTATACTTCTCATCCATAGAGCTCTATATTTACTGTCTTGACTTCCTCATCGCAACTTTTACTCCTTCACTCACTCCAGACCACCTTCAGCCACCTTCCATTCAATGAACTTTCTCAAAGTCACTGATGCTATCCGTGAGGCTGAATCTAATCATTTTTGTGTCCCCATTTTATACAGCATCACAATAGCTAAAAGTGCTGATGAACCTAAAATAGACTATCTCCTATTGCTCAGAGATCTCGTCTGAGTCCCAGACACATGTTTCTAAAGGCCTACATTAGGTTTGAACTTGGATAGATATAAGCATCCCATACTTAAAATATTAAAAATGGAATTTTTACCTTCTACCTCACCTATGGTCTTCTCTAGCTTAGTAAATGGTACAATTACTCTACCCATTTTACAAACCCCACATTCACTCATTACTTTTGATTTTATCTTTCCTCTCACATCTAACCCATCTCGCAGCTGTCCATGTCTCACTTTTCCATTGCTCCCTTCCTAGCACAAGTCACTACAACCTTAAACTTGAACTACTGAAATACATTTCCTTAGTCAATTCTTGCATCTTATTCAATTTCTACATGGCAGCTAGAGAGAGTGGTCTTTTAAGAGTTAACAAAATGTTTGAAAGTCTTCTCGTTACATTTATAACAAAACTTAAAACTTATTACCATGTCTGATGAAGCTTTCAGGATCAGGCATGTGACCACATTTCTTTTGTCTAATCTTTTGGTGGTCTTTCATTCAGCATTTATTAGTTACCTTGTTTGCCTTCTGTTCCTTGAAAACATGAGGATGTTTACAACCTTAGGGCCTTCTCACAGTTGTCTCCACCTAGAATATATATTTCTTAGTCTTGTCTCTTCTCATTCAGATCTTATCATTCTGTGAGAGAGGTTACCTGTGCCCTCTCAATGTAAAGTACTGTCTAAGCCTGACACTCTATCAAATCAAATTATTTTATTTCCTTCTTAGAAATATTCACTATCAGACCACATCATAGTTATTTTATTTATTTGCCTTTTTGAAATTTCTGAGACCACCTGTTCCCCTGTCCTACTCACACAAATATACATTAGAACATAAAATTCACATGAAGAGAGAGTTCTATATTTTCCACTAGTGTCTCCCCAATATACGAAAAAAAGGCAAATTACTGAATAGTAGTGCATTATCAATAAATATTTGTTGAATTAATGAAAATCTTAAATGAATAAATACTAAAGGCTTTTATTGTATCCTGTTTATGGTGACTGGAGAGAAGTTTTTTGTTTGTTTGTTTGTTTTTTACTGAGAGAGAATGTCCTTACAAAAAAAAAAGAAATTTTAAAATAATAAAAGATGAAAAGACCAATACTAACAAATTTAGATGAAAATAAGAGTTAACAATTAAAAGTGATTGCATTAAAAATAATACAAATCAGGAATTCAAGCACAATTTAAAGATTTCTACAGCAATTTAAATATGGTAGAACTAATGTATGAAATCAATGACATTAAAAATCCTAAAATAAGAGTGAATAAAGATTATGATAAAAGGATACAATGTAAGAGGTGAAGATTATAAGCATTAACAGTAGGATTACATATTGAGGAAAATAAGCTCTAAGAGGTTAAGAGAATAACTATGAGAGGATTCAATCATCTGCATATTTAGGATAAGAACAGGTAAACAAACTATAAGGCTAAAAAAAAAGGAAAAAAATAATGACTAGGTCAGTATAAATCAGGCAAATCAGATGTATCAAAACAGTATTATAGTCCTGAACTTCCTGGATCTATGGTTTGGTGTATGAAATTAATTTTCAAAAATTCTTGGCCATTGTTCCTTAGGTATTTCTTATACTTTGTTCTATTTTCTCCTTTGAGTATTCCAGTTATATTTATATCTTTTGAAATGGCCCCATAATTACTTGAAGTTCACTTTATTTTGTTGTGTTCATTCTTTTTTCTCTTTGCATTTTAGTTTGAGAAGTTTCTATTAATATTTCTTCAAGTTCAGAGATACTTTCCTCAGTCATGCCAGGTATGCTGATGACCCCGAAGGAATCCTTTAATTTCTTTTACAGTGTTTTTGACTTCTCGTATTTGCTTTTGATTCATTCTTAGAGTTTCCATATGTCTGCTTACATCACCCATTGTCTTGCACATTGTCTATTTTATCCGTTGGAACTCTTGCCGTAACCATTGTTATTTTTCTTGCCTTCTAGAATATCTTATAATTTTTTGTTCAAAACAAGATATATCAGGTAGTAGAAACTGAGATATATAGGCCATTAGTGCAAGGTTTTATTTAGCTAGTAACTGGGCTGTATTTAATGTTTGCTGTAACTCTTAGTGTCAAAGGTTCATATTCTTCTAGTGTTCTTGCTATATTCTCTGCTGTCTTTGAACTTCCCTAAGAACTCTTTCTCAGTGTCTGTGCCTTGCTGCTCTTTGAGCTGCATATCAAGAGTTGAGCTGAGCTGGAGGGAGCTGAGCTGTTATACTAGATGTCACAGTAGACAAGACAATAAGCCGAAACAAAGACAAGTTTTCAATCACTTATTGCTATAGCATAAAAACCAGGTTAAACAGGAGAAAATACCAGCTTCCTGAATGTTCCATTCTGCCCACCTCCCCCCACCCCCTCACCCCACCCTGCCCCTGTAGTGCTGCTAGGTAAGGCTCAGTTGCATCAGTTGGGAAGGAAAAAATGTCCTAAACAAAAGTCTCCTGCTGTTTTATGGACCAAGGGTTGGGGGTTGGTATCAAAGGATGGGTTGGCTGAGGCAGGGGATGAAGGGAGTGGACAGTAGTGGGAAAGTGTCAAGTACTAAATCAGAGTAGAGAAAAAATGTCTTTGGGTTCTATCCTCCCATAAGGAGGTCTAGGCAGAGAAGTCTAAGTAAGACGTTGGCCAAGGATCCCCAAGAAAGGGGCTCTGAATGGAGGGACCTATGCTGGAAATATAGATATGCATAATATCATAGTCATTGCTTTTTATAATTAAATATCAGTCTTTTAATGGACAGCCTTTGTGACCAATATCAAAAGATATGTGAAATTTCATTTGTTTATATTGTATATCTGCCAATAGTAAGAAACGTGAGCTATATGGATCCCTAGCATCTGGAAAAACCACTGAAATACAGCAATGTTTGTTAATTGAATAAGTAAATTAGAATTTTAATAAATATTTGCTGAGGGTCACCTGGGTGGCTCAGTCCATTAAGCATCCAACTTTGGCTCAGGTCATGAACTCATTATCCGTGGGTTTGAGCCCTGCATCCAGCTCTGTGCTGAGAGCTCAGAGTCTGGAGCCTGCTTCAGATTCTGTGTTTCTGTCTCTCTCTGTCCCTCCCTGGCTTGTGCTCTCTCTCTCTCTCTCTCTGTCTCTCAAAAATAAATAAATGTTAAAATTTTTTAAAAAAATATTTGGTGGCACAGAGCTCAAAATTATAAATTCTGAAGAGATCTCGGAGTGCAGATTTCCTCTCTAGATAATGAGGAACAATGTGATAGCCAACATATCAGAGTAGATTATTAAGATAGAATTTAGAAACATTAACAATTACATGTAAACATAGACCTGAATTGAAGCTTACTTCTGTCATCGCTCTTATCACATTTTTTATTTCTTTGTGAATAAATTCATTCTCAGTGAAAATTTTATTGTGGATGCTGAGAGAGAAGAATAATATTAGAATATTTTATTGCAAATTAAATTAACTAAATAGAAATAGGAAAAACAGAAGAACACAGCAAGCACTGGCTGTTGAATCAAAAGACATAGTCAAACATTGTTATTTTAATTACCATATATTGATTGTGACATCATCCAGTATCAATGCCCAACTAAGAAATTAAACCTATATTTGCAAAGAATTTTGTGTTAAAACATCTATAAAAAGGCAGCCACTATATACTCATGCTCTGGGTTTCCTTTCTGCTTCCTAACAATGATCAACAACTCACTGGGGAGACGTTCTCATGAATTTTAACCTCCTTTTGAAGTATTTAAAGACATGAAGTTCAATAGAAATATTGTTCCTCTTTGTCCCTTCTGAACGGAGCTAGTTTGTTTTTGGTTTTGTTTTGCCCATAGTTGGTGATCTTTACGACTGACTACAAGCGGAATTCTGTCAGTTTTAGGCGACAATTTGCATGGGTATGATAATGGACATTTGACAATCATTTTATTTCTATGACAAACATGAAGAATGACAGGTGAATGCCTTTATTCACACATATACATATATGAATAAATACCTTCCTGGTTTACCTCTGCTTATTCTGCAAATAATGAAGAAAATTATATTTTCCAGAATTACTTTTTAAAAGAATCATAAATTATTAACAAGAATTACTTTGAGAAGCTACTTGAGATGAATGTTCTCAGCTTATCAAAGGGCATCATTATGCCGCTAGGTACAGTGGAAGAAAAATGCCTTTTGTTCTTAAAAGAAGAGAAGAAAAGAGAAAGACAGGCCATCAAAAGTAGAGAGCAAAATAAATGTCATGGAGTGATAAGTTCAAAAATGTTAATTCATGACCCCAGAATTTCAAATCCTTGGTGTAAGTGGCTTTAGGGTATATAGAAATCTGTCAGCTTCTGATTTCACATCCATGTTGACATCAAATAAGGAGAAACTGAATGTGTGAATGTAAAAACCGGAGGCAGGGAGGCTGATGAACAAATGAGCTTCTCAGATACCTGGAGGGAATTTACATTTTTAGATCATTGAATTAGAGTTTAGAGCTGAATGTACCCATACAACCAAAGAATGAAAGGGCACAGCTGACATTAAGTTTAATGACTAAGGAATCAAATAGTTAGATGTTATATGGAGTAGACAACAACCACTCGTAACTAGCTCCCCAAATATAATTACCTCACAAGAATATTTTAATTAGAGAAAAAACAAATATGGCTTTTATCCATATGTTTATTTTTCCCAAATCCCTTAGAATTTAGGCAGGCTAATTGGAAAATGCAAAAATGAAATAATGGTCAATGCATTTAGTATATCTATTATATATTTTGCACACATTAAGAGGGCTTAAAGAACAATCAAATGAATATGTCTGCTCAAAATTATACTTTGTGTATAATCCCAAGGTAATTGGGATTCAGGTGGTTGTCGCATAATTGAGCCAAAGAAGGTATCCGGGTGTTTATTTCTTCACTGCAGGCTAAGAAATGTTAGCTCTAAAGCCTACTAGTGCTAAGATCAAGTTTTTACACACCCAATTATTTTTTAAAATTGTCCAAATAAACAGACTTTTGGCCATTTAGAGCTTCCTTGCTTTGCATATCCTAGAAACATCATTCCACATCCGCTTGCCTTTTAAAGACAGACTCTTGTTATAATACCCTGGGCTGCTATGGCCCTTCAGTTCCCTGACCCACAGCCTACCTACCGTGCTTCTGATTGCCCTCATTCCCTTCCCCTCTCCCCTTCTGGATAGTGGCCTCCTCACTGTAAGCCTCTGTAAGTCTCATTCTGTGCGAGACTTCTCACATACAACTCTGTTCAAGCACCACCCAATAAAGCTAAATGTGTGTTACTGCCTTTTGTGGCAATAACTTTTTCCTTGGGATCATCCCCAAATCTTTTGAATCCCCTATGTAGTTACAGAGAAAAACACAAAAATCATGTTGGCAATGTGACGGACTAGATATGCTGGGAAAAAAAGCAAAAACCTAAAACACTAAAAAATGTGAGAAAATGTAGCAAAATCCCCCAAAGCCAAAAACAAATAGGAAACACTGTTCCAGCATTCCAAACAAATATACATAGATTCTCTTTGACTAGACCAGTTTTGATGCCTATGCCCATTCTCTGAAACAACCAGTATGGCCAAGAGGATAGAAAGGAATGTTAGATTTATTAGACTCGGTTTCAGGTCCAACCCTGGAATTGTGGAGACAGGTTCCCAGAAACTATGGATTCTGAAATGGAAATTAGGGGATAGTAAGAACAATTGGTGGAAAAATGTATTCTGATTTGGCAAGCATCACAATGAAGAAAACTGTTCTGTTCCAACAAGAATTCGGGGTTAAAGACCTAACTGGGATGGGCTAAGCAGCTTTAGTAAAATGTTGGATGTCCACCTTCAAATTTCTTGACTAGTATCTCCCATGAGTTACTACTTAGCTCCAGTTCCTCCAGAGATATGTGGGGGAAAGGGAAAGAAAACGTGTTTGATGTTCAAATGATATTAGACAACATTCACTTAATAAAGTTAAATGAGTTTCCTGTAAGTCTCCCTAAAATCATTATCAAGTTAAAACGCATTTTAAGTATGTAGTAAAAGGATGTGTTATATATCGTATCTCAAAAATGTTTAACCAACAAAGCCCTTTTTCTGGAATGGCATCACTGGATTAATTTCTGAGAGACTTACCTAGATAATTGCATTTCTAAACCCAGGTGCTGGCTTTGCTTGGTGGGCCAGCTGAGTACCTCTGTCTCCCATTTCTCACACCCAGGAGCTGTCCCAGTGCATACTTCCATGATATCTCAGCAAAACACAGTCTGAATAACATGCATTTGCCATCTTTCTGATACTGAATACATTTAATTTTCTAATTGTGATTATTAATCATGTCAGGGAATTCTTCATGTGCACAAATTTTAACATAACCTCCTGATTGAAATTACTGAATTTACATTATTTCCAATAATGATCCAAAAGTACTCTATGTGATAGTTATTGTTACTTTTGATTTCTAGAGTACTTTTTTTTTAAGTTTTTTTATTTTAGTTCCAGTAAGTTTAACCTACAGTGTTATATTAGTTTCAGGTGTACAATGTTCTAAAGTATTTTCATAATCTAAGGTCTGTGCGGTACTTGGGAAGTTATCTGTTTCAAGAAAGAATTTGTCCCCAATTTAAAACAAGACATATACATTTTTAGACTTGAAGTTACTTTATCTGAGCAAGTCCAGAAAACTCTATTTCATTCATTGTCTTAGTTATGTTTGATAGGAGTGACATTAGTTTCATATAATATAAACTCAAAAAGCCATATTTTAGACTGGATAGAAATTTATCTCTGTCATGTAAATCTCTGAGGTAGTGTGGCAGCTCAGTGCTAACATGTGATGGATTCGTGCTTCCTCTGGCTGGTTGATCTGACATCTCCAGAGTGCTAACCTTGCCATGTGATCCAAAATGGTCACTCCAATTCCTCATTTCAACAACTGAGAAGGTAAAAAGAGGATAAGGAAGTCAGAATTAGGGCCTCCAAATGCAACATTCAATAGACATTATTCAAGTTACAGGCCAGTGATGCCCAGTAGATGCAGAATGCCAGTTACAAAATGCAATTTAAAATTTTCTCATAGCCATATTAAAAAAGTACATAGAAACAGGAAAGGTTAATTGTTTTTAAAATGTTTATTTTTTGCAGCACTTGGGTGGCTCAGTCAGTTGAGCATCCGACTTCAGCTCAGGTCATGATCTCACGGTTTCCTGGGTTCGAGCCCTGCATCGGGCTCTGTGCTGTCGGCTCAGAGCCTGGAGCCTGCTTCAGATTCTGTGTCTCCCTCTCTCTGCCCCTCCCTCGCTCTCACTAGGTCTCTCTCTATCTCTCTCAAAAATAAATAAACAGTAAAAAAATTTCTTCAATAAAATAAAATGTTTACTTATTTATTTTGAGAGAGTGAGAGAGAGCACAATTAACGGAGGGGCAGAGGGAGAGGGAGAGAGAGAATTCCAAATGGGCCCAGTGCCATCAGTGCAGAGCCTGGTGTAGGCCTGGATCTCATGACTGAAATCATGACCTGAGTCAAGATCAAGAGTTGGATGCTTAACCAACTGAGCCACCCAGGTGCCCCAGGAAAAGTTATTTTGATAACTTTGTTATGCTTGACCTAATTTATCTACAATGTTATTATTTGACATTCAATGAATATAAAATTTTAATGAACTATTTTCATTTTTATATTGTCTTCAAAATCTGTTTTTTATTTACACTTACAGTATATCTTAAATTGTACCAAATTTTCATTGATAATATTTGTTTCGTTTTCATAAAATTTATGGCTGAAAAAGTAAATGCAACACCTGTTTTTCCAAACATACCTAAATATTTTTCAATAACTGTATTAATATCAATTATTAAAATTAACTAAAATTCAATAAAGTTTAAAATTCAGTGTCTCAATCAAACCAGCCACAATCTTAAGTCTCAAACATGTGTCTAGTGGCTCTTATATTGGACTCTACGGTTATGAAACACTGACTGACAGTGGGGGCTCTGCTACGTTCACCTTATTTGTATGTTTATTTTTATGAGAGAGAGAGGGCATGACTGGAGGAGGGGCAGAGAGGAAAAAAGGGAGACAGAGAATCTGAAGCAGGCTCCATGTTGTCAGTGCAGAGCCCAACACAGGGCTTGAACTTCCAAACTGTGAGATCATGATCTGAGCCAAGTCAGATGCTTAACTGACCGAGCCAACCAGGCACTCCTATGTGCACCATATTTGGATCAGCATATTGTCCCTAAACGCAACTCCTGTTTGCTTCAAGTTAACAACCTAGAAGCTAGCCAGAAGTAAGGACTTGGTCAGAGATTCGAGGGTTTTCTGGAAATTTAGCTTTGTTCTGGCCAGCCATTGAACTATGTGTCTAGCTAAAGAGGAATCTTTCTATTACAAATCAGAGAGTGGATATTAAAGGACAATTAGCAATTTCTGCCACAATGCACCCAAATGTCCATGTGTATGATCTCCCATACAGAAAATTATACCCTGTTATTGCATTTAGCTCAAAGCTAAGGGTCTCAGAGTAATGTGCAGTCCCATCATAGTCCCATATGTGGCTCTTTATATTCCATCCACCTATAAATTAAAAGTATAAATTAAAAAGCAGTTTATTTTTCCCCTTCACAGCCAGTATAGAATTATGGTATAGGAACAGAAAAATTTCAACAAACCACTATTTTTCTAAGGAGATAAATGGGGTGCATGTAGCAGTCAATTGGGTTTTTTGCAATTATTGAATCCTGAAGACAGGATTTACATAGAATTCCTTGCCTATATAATAGAGTAAATTCCTTGCTTAGTCCATCTGACAACACTTATTTCTAGTCTGTTGGAGGAATATCCTAACCCAATAGCCCCTGACCTGTCCTTCTATGTGGTTCTTCTTTTTCCTATATTTCATGGGACTTCATCTGAAATCAGCATTGGAAGGCACGCCCTGCCTTGGAGCTTAGAGGTCTTTCTACAGGTGCAGGTTTGGACTCCGTTGTTAGGACTTAAGAATTTGAACAACCATACATTTGGTAGAGCTGTCTTTTTTCTGATAATGCTATACCCTTAAATTTTATATTATTTTACTTCTGTTTGTTTTCAGTTTCATTTCGAAGTAACCACAGATAATGATCTCATAAACTTTATTTCTGAAAATTGCATTATTTTATTTTATGGTCCCTCTGTTATGACTAATCCCCACTTCCATGCCCACAACTTAATGTATGCTCCCTTGAGACCATCTTCAAACAACAGGCTTGGATGGAAGGTATTAATTTCAACCACGTCTTTAATTCTGCGTTACTTCATACTGGTTCCTAGAGATACTTCAAAAATGTTTGGAAGCATTGGCTTATTCTTTAAAGCTAGTATCTTCAAAGCTATCCCTTATATCTGCTTCCATTTTGGGAAACAGAAGTAGAGGCATCTTTCAATGCTGCAAGGTCATATATGACCTGAATCTTTTAAATTAAATTAAAATTAAAATTTGAAGTCAGAGGAAACTTTCCTTAAAGAACTTTATTCCCTTCTGTTTTCACCTGCTGAAGATGGCAAGAAACAGCAAACACATACTAACTTCTTGGTTTATGCCAACTATATCTTGGGAGCTACAGACATAATAAACACACTGTGTTCACAAAATGTTTTGCCATGCCATGGGCAAGAGCATCAGTTTTGTAACTATGCAATATCAGTGTCCTGTTGCTAGAATTTGATTCTTGAAAAAATCCAGTATAGCTTAGGTTTTACTCTGTGCCACACCCCTTTTCAGAACCAAATTTCATATTACTTAATCTTTAGGTTTAGAGTATGTATTAGTCAGCTCATGTTGCTATAACAGAATACCACAGACTTGGTGGCTAAAACAATAGAAATCTATTTTCTCACAGTTCTGAAGGCTAGAAGTCCAAGATCAAGGTTGGTTTCCAGTGAGGTCTTTCTTTCTGGTTTGTAGATGGCTTCCTTCTCATTGTGTCCTCCCATGGCCTTTCCTCTGAAAAGAGAAAGAGAGACAAAGAGATCTTGTGTCTCTCCCTCTTTTTATGAGGACACAAGTCTTATCAGGTTAAGACCCTGCCTTCATGACCTCACTCAACCTCCTTTAGGCCCTATCTCCAATACAGTCACATTTGGGATTAGAGCTTCAACACATGAATTTTGGGAACACACTATTCAGTTCATAACAGATTATAGCAGAGGACCAAAATAACATAGCTAAATTAAGTCATTTTACTTCCTGAGCATAATATGTGTCTACAAAATAATTATGGATTCAGGTTCCTTCCCCTTATTCTTCCATTTATAGATTGACTGGGTTTGAGATATTAAAAGGCCCTATGTATATTTCACCCAGAGTGAAGAGAATAGGAAGGGACTAGAATGTTACTTCCCTTTAAGAGCTCTGTCTAGAATTCCATACATTAGTTTTGCTCATGTTCCATTGGCCAAGATTGTTTAAGAGTTGGAAGAAACATTTCCTACTAAACATAATCTGGTATAAAAGTTTAAAGCATAGAATCAAAAATGTATAAGAATAAAAAGCATTCCAGTCTTCCTAAATGGCAGTGAACTAAAAGAGTCTCCAAGTTTTCCATTATGAGTATCTGTGAAGACAGGGAGTTATAGAAACACAATTACATATTTTATAGAGTATTTGGAAAACAATATCCTGAGCTAATACTCAAATTGAACTTCTCCCAACTGGATCATCATTGGGAAAGAGGAAGATTCAGATTCTAGGACATGGTAATTATTTCCTAACTTTCTACTGGGAAATTATTTCCTAACAGTTCATGTAGATCCTGTTCTGATTGAGACTCAGGCACTAGGCAGGGCCAAGTAATAAGTGGTAAGGAGAAGAACTGAGCAAGAATGGAAGATTAAATTGTGTGTGTGTGTGTGTGTGTGTGTGTGTGCATGTTTGTGTATGATTTACTTTTTCTGTTTTCCAGTCTCAAAATGTCATGGCTTTCTTTATCACTTCTATTCTATTTGTCCTTGACATTTTATGCCTTTCCAAAGTCTCTTTATTTACATTTTAGTAGACTTTCAGGAAAGAGTGGAAGTAAACACCTGTTCAATCCGACATGTTGAAACCAGTTTGTATTATATTCATAGAAATTATATATATAAAGAAAATAAGCATATCTTTCACTAGAAGCTGAATATTGACTAACTGTCAAATTTTGCATTGACCATCAGTTTCCAACTCCTTCTCTGTCAAATCAAAATGCAAAGTACGGGCATGCACAAGAACAAACCTCAACAGGGGATCTAGAACAATAATCATTTAAAAAATGGAGAATCCAATGTACGTAAAAGAAGTCATGTAGCATCTGCTGTGCTTTCCTCTCTTTGGAAACATAGAACTTACAGCAGGGCTTAGGAATTTGCATATTGAATAAATAAAAATATTACTGATGAAAACAGTAGAATCATATTAAAAATCTATTTGCTTGGGCTAGCAATTACTATGTGAGAAAATAAATGACGAAGAATGGAAGTACATGAAAGTAAATGCGGATTAGTTGAGTTGCACAAACTTTAGACAATCCACACATTAAAAAAAAACAGGAAATGTGTTTTTTAAGGGGAATGTAAGGAACATGTCAGTGATTTAAATTAGCTTTATTGGACAGATTGAAATAGGTGTATATTTTACCCTAAGTGAACATTTGTGAGGGAAGACTTTTGAACAACTTTCTGTAATTTTATTGTTATAAAATAATTTATTGTAATAAAAATAATGGTTAGGCTTCTTTTAAACAGAGAAACAAAACTGTTGTTTTTAGGAAAAAGAATTGTGGTGAGCAGTTAGTTCTTCCAGATCAAAACTGGTGAGCTTAAAGGAATCACTGCTGTTTACAAATCAGAGAACAAGAAGGTGTAACCTTGTAGATCCGTTGATTATCTATCAGATTATCCGCTTGACCTCAGCCAGATCCTCAACAGAATCAGCAGAAACTTTGTTCTGCAAGGGGAGCTGGAAGCCAAATAAAAGTCAGTTTCCAAATCCGTTTGCTCAGCACAGATACAATTTATGTTTCTCCTTTTGCTTAGCAAGCAGTTGTGCTACGAATTTTTATCTTGAGAATTTTGGTGGTAATGAAACATTGCTGTAATTTAGGATGAGCCAAGCATGTATAAAAATGCAAAAATCTGTCTTCCTTGGCCCACTGAGGCATCTTTTAAAAAAATCTATTTGAAATATGTATGACTTCCCTGAGCTCTTTGGCATAATTCATCATTTAAAAAAATCAATAAAGAAGATTTTATTTTCAATTAGTAAACATTTGTCTGCCAAGGAACTAGACACTCTTGATTTCTCTATTACATTTGAGATTTTACAATACAAGAATATTCAACTGTCTGTATTTATATAACAATACATTGAGTAAATTGCCAGCTAATCCCTCTAAATGCATATGGGAAAAGATGGATTTTTTATCATCATATCAGGCAAACAGTAGATGCTCAGTAAATGCTGTCTTACTTTTATTGCTCAAGTTTTTATCCAGTCCTACTTTATATGAAATATCTAATAAGGAAATATAACTGTTTCTTTTTTACCATCAATATTTCTATCTCCTAAAGAATATAGGGAAATATTGCCTGAAAGAAAATAACATCACAAAGAACAAATTGCTTTGTAACTATTTGTTTGAATTTATCCATCAATATGTTGATTTACAAAAAAAAAAAAAAAAAGTGTGGGAGGGGCGCCTGTGTGGCTCAGTTGGTTAAGCATCCAACTTCAGCTCAGGTCACGATCTCGCTATTCGTGAGTTTGAGCCCTGAATCAGGCTCTCAGCTTGGAGCCTGCTTCAGATTCTGTGTCTCCCTCTCTCTCCTCCCCTCCCCTGCTCACGGTCTGTCTCTCAAAAATAAACATTAAAAAAATTGTTTTTTTAAAGTGTGGGAAAAATGGTCATCAGTAACATAAAACTATAAGGATTTTCTAGAAACTATATAAAAGGAAACCTAAGCTTTTAATATACTTGTCTTGATGAGCACTGACTAAGGTCTGGAAGTGTTGAATCACTGCATTATACATGTGAAACTGATATAACACCGTATGTTAACTGCACTGGAATTAAAAAAAACCCTAAGATTTAAATGTGTTTCATCTGATTATTTTATACAGATAACAGATCATTCTCATGACATTAATAACTTTAATCAAAACTTCACTTATTGCCTAGAAAATACAGGAAAGCAAGTATTGACATGGTCCATCAACATTCTTCAAATACTTTGCAGTTTTAGCACAGACATAAAGCTCTTTATGTGAGAATAAAGACAAGAATAATAAAACAAATTGTAAGGGAAATGTATATAATAAATCTGAAAATGAACACTGGATGATAAACTTATAGGACTGACTCCTTTAAAAGCAGCTTTCATGGAAAGATTTCAAAAGTTTATAAAACTCCATAAGCTTATTAAGCTCTAAGAGGTTGGTGAGGCAGTGTTTTCAGCAAAATGTTTAAAAGAATTAATGTGACTGGTCATTTTATAATGCCCTGACCTGTCCAGAAGACTGTGGAATAGCTCACTGTAGAAATACCTCATATTTCACCACGTCAAGAATCATACTGTCCTTTATTATGAACATAGCATGATAAAAATATACAAAGTCTATACAAGGAGTACGGATGTAGGGGGGTGGTAGTGAAAATACTCATATTGATGGTTAGAATATATATCCACAAAATTTCTAGAAAGATACCTTTGCAGGACCTACCAGACTTTACAACCTTGTGCATTTGAGTGGGAAATCCTACATCTGGAAATATAAACCCCAGAAATACACGTTTGCAAAGGTTCTAAAAGAATCTTCCTTGCAGGTTTGTTTATAATTTCTAAATATTGCAAATGACCAAAGTGTTGATAAACAGATAGATGACTGTATAGTATATGGTGCGTCCACACTGTGGGAGGCTCTGGAGTGTCTAAGAATAATGCCTCTATCCCCAGTCATGAAAATATCGCCAAAAGTTAGTGATTGAGATACAAAAGTTGTCAAAAAAGGCGTATCCCATGATCACTCATAAGTAAAAATGACAAAGGTATAGAAGTTCTTTATTAACATGTAAATGCGTGTAAATACACAGCACAAAAACACACACCAAGTTTTTAAGAGTGGTAATCACCAAGGATGAAAGCAGGACTGGGAAGAAGAAGAAAAGGGAATTTGCACAATTTCATTCTTTATATTTGAATCTTTGAATTTTTTATAGTGAGAATATATTTGCTGTATAATAAGCAAGGATGATATATCAAAGCCAAATATGAATAATATTTGGATTTTTCATAGTTTTTATAGTATTGACATAAGTAATAATAAGAAACTACCATTTATTTAATGTCACAGATGTCCTAGGCAGTGAATGAGGTACTATATATACATAAATACATACTCATACACACACATAGACATATATATACATATATACATATATATTAAATCAACACAGTAGGCTGACTCTCCTAGCTAAATCCCATTGGAAAATTGAAAAGAATTTATTTTCTTCAGATATTCCTGCCTTTCTGCCTGCTACTTATCTATTGAATTCAAATTAAGAACAGCCAAAGCATGCATGTGTGAATACATGTGAATACATATATATATATATATATATATATATATATATATATATATATATATGCACACACACACATACACAAACACACCACATTTAAGATTTAAATCCTGCACATATCCCTGAAGGCAGGTATTACAATCACCGTCACTATGCCTTTTTAACTACGAGATGCATCAGCAGTCACAGAATATGTTTTAATTTACTTAATACAGATCATTTAGGAAAACATTCACACTAAAGGGATCATCTAAAACTAGTTATTTTTATTTTACCTACAAACCACCTCAAACAGGTACAGTGTGACAAAATGTAGTTGTTCCTTCCTGACACAAGGCATCGCACTCCTGACCACCTTTCTCCCTATTATTTTATCTAATTATGCAACTAGAATCCTGTTATTTCATACATGGTAATGATGGGAAAAAAAATATCCCTGTCCTATCGACACTGCTTTGCTTTAAAACCAAAATCAATGCCATTATGTAAGGCATCTTGGAATTAATTTCCCAGGTTGCATTTGACGTTTACCTGAAGATGCACTCTGCCTTTGGCTCAGTTAAACAATTTTCTGTTCAGCTCCAGTTTTATTACTGACATCTATATATGATACTTAAAAAGAAATGGAAAGACAGAGTTACCAATAAGAGGCAACAAACACATGCTCATAACAAAAAGGTTGCTTAGGTTTACATCCATATCATGCCACTTTGTTCTTTTGTCTTATCATTAAATGCTCTATTTAATCCATACCCTCAGAAATGTCTTTAAACAGTACCATTTCATGGCCATACATAAGACATTTCTAAGTTACAATAATTTGAACGAGACATTCTGCACACTAGGCTGAATCCCTACTAGCTAATTCCCACTGGAGAACTGAAAATAGCTTGTTTTCTCTAGGTAATTTTGCCTGCTAATTATCCATTCAATTCAAATTAAGAACAGTCAAGACCTATATAAAAAGGGGTCAGTCAAAGTGACTTGTTTCTCTAAAATGGTACTAAAAACTATTCTTCCTCAACATATAAGATTAGAGTTTTCTTCATACACACATTTGGTCACACTCAATAAATAATTATAGGACACATGGGCAAATCACATTTTAAAACATCTGATAAAATGTAATATTCATTACAATATGGTCAAAGTAAAATTTTAACAATTAAAAGGTGATCGTTACTGGCAACTGTCTCAACCATGTGTTGAATATTTATTTTATGGTATGTACCATTTTTTCCATCTTTATTTTTGTTCTTGGCCATAATTACTTAAGAAATCTGTTTTTTTTTATTTTTCGTAAAGATTTTTTTTAATGTTTATTTCTGAGAGAGAGAGAGAGACAAAGAGAGAGACAGAGAGACTGTGAAAGTGGAGGAGAAACAGAGAGACACAGAATCTGAAGCACAGAATCTGTCAGCACAGGGCCCAACACAGGGCTTGAACCCACGAAGCATGGGATCATGACCTGGGCCAAAGTGAGCCGCCCAACTGACTAAGCTACCCACGTGCCCCATAAAAAATATTCTTAAATCAAGTACCTTGCAACTCTTTAGACAGACTTATACCATACATACTTTCTGCTATTTGAAGCAATAGTGACAGAGCTCAGTGACAGAGGTCAATGACAGAGCTTTGTGACAGGATAAAATTCTACAGATAATCCTATGACTCTGGACCATCTCATTTTTCTTTGTGTTCTTTTCATCTGTAAAGTGATAGGATAATGCTTGACATTGTCTAATATTGCATTTAACAATCTATGTTTCTAATTTTAATTGTTTTTTTCTTGTTGCTATCCTTCAAGACTACCACAGGGTAGATAATGTTGAAATGATTGAAGCCTGTGTCTATTTGAGAAATATTTATTAAAATCAAGTTATTGTGCATGTTGTATAAGTGATAACCCAGAACCTTTGGCAAGATTTTAGACAAAGCCTATTATCATCTCCTATGTTGTAGATATTATAAAAATCACAATCACCAACTACTATAAAAAATATGTGATTATTGCTATTCAAGTTAAAGAATATCCTATACACTCTGTTTCTTCATGTTACTTAATGGTAATTTACTAATTGTGGGCTCTCAATAACTAAACCAAGAAACATTTTTGTAGATATTTTTGTAATAAAAGTCAATGAAACAATAACTGTCCCTTACAGATTTTGTAATATAGGAGCTACTCTGTCTTCCCTGTCAGTAATTGGGATAAGCTAATACAATAAAAAAGAAACAGAAACTGATCTCAATAGAAAAAAATTGTACATAGGATCAATACAGTCTTACCCTTTGTCACAGCTTGACCAATTTTTAGGCAGGTTTCTTCCTGTGTCTAGGCCCTTGATCCCCAACCCCACTTTCCTTAGACCATTTACTTTAGTACAATTGTCACTGTAAACTTTTTCTTTGTTCCTTTGAAATGTATGTAAATCTTCTCCAAGTTTCTTGTCAGTTTTACAACCTAGGCATCTTTTTTATTCTTAAGGATCTGAGAGCCATCTTTAAAATATAAACACAGAGGAAGATAGCAGCTCTATTTCCCAAGTTTCTACGAGAAGGCAGGAACCTAACTTCTGAGGGCATTATTCCAACTTGTAAAACTACCTACTGTTATGAAGTTAATGAAAGTTTGCTTTTTCCATCAGCCACAACATTCTTCTAGATATGTCTCCTGAGGCAAGGGAAACAAAAGCAAAAATAAACAATTGGGACTACATCAAAGTAAAAGGCTGCTGCACAGGAAGGAAACTATCAACAAAACTAAAAGACAACCTACCGAATGGGAGAAGATATTTGCAAATGGTATATCTGATACAGAGTTAGTATCTAAAATAAATAATGTTAATACAACTCAACACCAAAGAAACCCCCCCACAAATAATCCAATTAAAAATGGGCAAAAGACATCAACAGATATTTCTCCAAAGAAGACATACAGATAGCCAACAGACACATGAGAAGATACTCAACATTGCCCATCATCAGAGAAATGAAAGTCAAAACCACCATGAAATATCACCTCACACCTCTCAGAATGGCTAAAATCAACAACACAAGAAACAACAATTGTTGGCAAGGCTGTGGAAAAAAAAGGAATCCTTATGCACTGTTGGTGGGAATGCACACTCCTATAGCCACTGTGGAAAACAGTAGAGAGATTCCTCAAAACTTTTTAAACAGAACTATCTTACGATCCAGTAAGTACACTACTGGGTATTTACCCAAAGAATATGAAAACACTAATTTAAAAAGATACATGTACCTCTATTTTTATTGCAGCCTTATTTAGAATAGCCAAATTATGAAAACAGCCAAAGTGTCCATTAACTGATGAATGGATAAAGAAGATGTGGTATATATACACAATGGAATATTATTCAGCCATAACAGACAAAATCTTACCATTTGCAACAACATAGGTGACTCTAGACAATGTAATCCTAAGCAAAATAAGTCAATCAGAGAAAGACAAACACTATATGAATCACTCATATGTGGAATTTGAGAAACAAAATCAACAAAGGGGGAAAAAGAGACAAATCAAAAAGTAGACTTTTAACTATAGAGAACAAACTGATGGTCACCAGAGGGAAGGTGGGTGGGAGATGGGGGAAATAGATGAAGGGAATTAAGAGTACACTTATCATGATGAGCACTGAGTAATATACAAAATTGTTGAGTCACTATATTGTATGCCTGAAACTAATTTAACATCACAGTTAACTACACTGGAATTACATTTATTTTTATTTTTATTTTTTTTTGCTTTTCCTTTGAGTAAAGCCAATTAGAGAACAAGATGACCTAGGATCCCTGCATTCCTGCTCTTGAAAATTGTCCAGCCTTTTTTTCAGCAGAATTAAGTTCAGTCTCTTTTTCCTCTTGCAATTGATTGAATAAAGTCTTCCTTGCCTGTTTAGTGCGACTTTGCTTTGACACATAAGAACTATGGTCAGAAAATAAAAGATGAATCAAATTTGTTTAATTTGGGGATTTATAAAAACTCCACAAAAATCATAATCATGATATTGAGAATGCATTGTAACCTATTCAAATCTCATTCTTATAAACTGTTCAGGTAGACTTAACTTATAACAAATATTTTAATTTTCAATTAACATCTGTTGAAGACAAATTTCACAGTGTAGCTGAATTATTTTCCTTTATATCAAACTTTCCAGCTTTACGTAAAATTACCACAATTCTGAGCTTATATTCTGTTGATTTAGGATCCACGGTAAATGGTTTCTTGCTTGCAAGAGCTGGTATTTTAATAGAATGGACAAATATTGATTTAGAGGGAATTACTAAAAGCCTAGATGAGAAAACTAAAACAAGTCTAAAGATGAAGCTGAATGCTGCTTATATGCAGGCTTGGTGCATTATATATATAACAAAGAATAGGGGAATGCATCCATAAAATAGTGAAAGGACACTAATAGAAGATTCATAATGCACTGATCTTAAGTACAATTCAATAAATGTAATGCTTTTTGGTGCTTTCAAGCTTCACCTCAGATTGCTTGTTCTTTAAACAATGGTTAGAGTTATCTTTTAACAGCTAAAGATGAAAGAAGCTACCATGCAAGAGAGAAAAGATTGAAAGAACAAGGAAACAGACAATAGCCACTTCAGATGGGGAATGATGTGATTGGAATGTTCTTAAATATTAGCGAGAAGACAAATGAGAAAGAAGAATAAAAGAAACTTCAAGGATTTCTTTTTACATTTGTTTTTAAAATCTCTCATGGGTTCACCTTCATGTATTTCATAGAACTGGAGGGCATATTTTATCTTGTAGTTTCTTAGGTCTGTTTACAAATTTGCTTTAAAAGACTGAGAGAGTGAGGGACAGAGAGAGAGGGGCAGAGATAGAGATTTTTGTTTCTTGTTTTTTTGCTTTTTGTTTTTTCTTTTTGCACATTTTTATTTAACAATGTATATTTTTTATTTTAAAGTACAGTTTGTTATGTCTACACATAAAAAAATTAGCAATGTAACCTACTGAGATATATGGGAAGTCAATAATCACCAATATCATCGCCTTTTTTCTTTCTCTAAATAAACTGAATCAATTTTTTTTTTTTTTAGGTATCATATAAATGTAACCTGAGATAAAGTTCCATTAAAATAATCAGGAAACTTACAGCCTATTCATTTTGTGTCACTCTTTAATTTATGTATAACTTTTTGAATTGATGTACAAATTCCATTGTCCACTTGAAAAATGAACAAACCAGGGAAGCGATCATGGCAATTAGGCAAATGAAACAGAATTCATAAAAATTAATTAGTTCTGGCATGAAGCAAAATAACAAATAACTTGTTTCTGTTTTCACACAATTCTATGTGCAGCTTTTATCATTATTTAGGATTGAGCAGATTGTGTTTGGATAAATGCTTTAGCCAAATGAGATACCAGTAGAATTTCCTTCCAAAAGCAATTGGTCTGTGGGAATCTGTGGAATTGAGATTTAAAACAACAAGAAAACAACTCTGAAGAATTAATTTGACAATGGCTTTTCTTAACATTTTCTGTGTGTGTCTCTTAGTGTTTTACATATGAGGCAATCTAATTAAATAAAAAATCATAGAATTTCAACACTTGAAGAGTGATTGTCCAAAAATTTCTCCAGCACTGAAACTACTCTGTGGCATTGAAGCTTTACCTGTCTTGGCTCAGTTCCTAGAAACTTAACAGTTCCCAAATAGTCTCACCATCTGAGAAAGCCAGTGATGCTTCAAGAAGTCATGTTTATGTTGCCCTTTATCTACTTTGTTGCCATTTATGTTTTTGGGCTCAAGTTCTACCCACAGAAACCTAACACGTCTAATTCCTACTCTGTGTAATGGCTCTTTCAACACTTAAGGAGATCTTTATGTGATGAACAAATACAATTAAAAGAGATAAATTATATACTATTAAAAAATATATCAGTTTCTTTTCTTGAATATTTTTGTTTTTTAGTAACATAGTCATTCTTTTAATGTTTTTTGTTTATTTATTTAGAGAGAAAGAGAGAGAGCAGGGAAGGATCAGAGAGAGAGGGACAGAGAAAGAATCCCAAGCAGGCTTCATGGTGTCAGCACAGAGCCCAATGCAGGGCTCGAACCTACAAACCATGGGATCATGACCTGAGCCAAAACCAAGAGTCCAACACTGAACAAACTGAGCCACTCAGGTACCCCAGAAACATAGCCATTCTTAAACAAGTGTGGTCCAACACCTCTGGGTGACTGTCATATATTCTCTGGATTTTTATTTTTAAAGCTACTTTCACCTAAATATAATCTTAATGAAGAAGACTCATTAATGTTGTCATAGCTCCACTCTGTGGACATGTCCTTTTAATATTCTACGTGATGAAAGGGGAAGTTTGCATTAAACAATTTTGAACTGCTCGACAATAGTTTGATTTGCAAGCTGAACTAGCCACTTTCTTGACACCATTCTTACTTAAAAGAACAAGTGACAGACAAAAAGAGATTATTCAGAATTGACTATCAGACAGAAATTTACTCAAAAATGGATGAAGTGAGCTGTTCAAAAAACATGATAGTATTTATTGCCAATAAAATTTTAGCTTCCAAATGAAAATTTAAAACTTGAATTTGCTACCATAAATTTATCCTTCTAATAAAGATTTTTCTACGAAAGAGACCAGTATAGGATAGCAACAGTGAACTAATATTTTCCAAATGACCAATCACTTATGATACAAAATTATACATGAGAAAAAGATGCAAAGTATGAAGTATACTATTGAATACTAATACACAATTTACTGTTATAGTGTATGAACTTTTGATTGGTATGGGGCCAGACCTTACATTATAACTAACTTTTAAGAAATTATTCCTTGCTGATTTTTGACATTAGTATCAAAAGGAGACAGAGTTATCTGCAAAAGTTGTTGAAATACTCTTTCCATTTTCCTACTTCATATCTGAGACTGTATTTGCTTTATACGTGTCAACAAAAAAATATATATCACAAAAGCTTGAACTCAGAGCAGGTATAAAAATCCAGCTATCTTCTATTTAGACAAACTTTAAAGAGATTTGTAAAATGTAAAAAAAAAATGCCACCCTTTCACTATTTCTTTTGTTTTGGAAAATGCATTTATCATAAAAATATGTTATTTGTGTTAACACACTATGTGCTTGTTGCTTTTTAAAATGAATTAATAAATAAATGCTTTAAAATTTGCTTTAATTTCTAATGTGATTAATATTGATCAACATCACCTACATAAAATGAAAGCTCTTTGAGGTCCTTGGTAATTTTTAAGAGTAAGTACAAGTCCTGAGACCAAAGAGTTTGAGAGCCACTGATCTGAGCTTATTTATCTCTCTGTGTGTATCTCTTGTTTCAACTTCATACTACTTTATTCAACTTTACCTGAGTTAATTTAATCCTTGAAATCACCATGTTCTTTCTGGTCTTCTGGTCTTTTCTTTTGTTCTGTAATACTATCATTCTTCTGATTTTCCCCGCCAACTTTCTCTTTTTCTTCAGATATCTTCTAATATCTTCTAAGATAAATATCACTTCCTTCCAGAAGCCTTACAAAAGCACCTAGTCTACTGCATTGTAATTACATGTTAAATTGTCTGTCTCCATGCTAGATGTCTCACTTGTTCATCCCTAATCCCCTACCATTTAAGAATAACTAACATTTGTTGAGCACTTTGCCCTAGGCATTGGTTGACATTTTGCATGTATTATTTCATCTAATCCTAACATCAAGCTTATTAGACAGGTTTCCATATTCTCCTTTTAATGATAAAGATATTAGCAGAGAAGTTAATAATAAGTAGCCTAGATTTCATTGTCAGCAAATATTGAAGCTGAGACTCAAACTGCATTTGTTGACTCATTACAATAAACTTTGCCTCAGTGTCTGTCACCTAGTGAGCATTCAACAAATATTTGCTAAATAGAATTTTCTTTCAAAGATGTTTTCTGTCCTTTGGTTAATTTCCTGGATAACACAGCATTATATATTTTCCTTCAATGTCATTATTTAATTTTTTTTTTGCAATTAAGTAGGAAAAATAAATCCTTTAGACTGACAAAATTTAGAATATGATATATATGTATATACATTATATATATACATATATATATACATTATATATACATATATATAATGTATATATATATAATGTATATACATACTGTTTCTTAGAATTAGTAAAATATTACCTAGCCTCAAGACTGACAAGAAAAATCAAAATTATATTGTTGGAGAATTCCTCCTGAGGTAGTATTTAGAAAGAATATTCAAAAACATACTCAATTTTATTGTCTTTAGTCTCCTATGACTACAAGTGGAATTGTGAAATACCTCATAAATTTCTTATATTCTCATTCTAAAGGACAGTTCTCAAATAAATGAGTGTGAAATCCACTGGCCATGAACTATGCTACAGAATAGTGATATTGAAATTTTGATACTACCTACTCTAGAAGGAATAAAATTGCCAGCCCTAAACAGGACAATTACCCATTTCATATCCCTGGATTCAGTCTTCTTGGATGGTCCAAACATTACTCAACATTTCAAATTAAGATGGAAAGATACCTCTAGGCAAATGTACATTCTCTTCCACATTTCCTGCTGTCAGTTCATTTTGTTAGCCCTTCTATTACGTTTTCAGTGTCACTATGATCTGGAGATGAAAGGGGTGATATTTAAATTATATAAAAGTAACCAAACCTAAAGGTAAATTTATAGGACAAAAAAATTATGGTGGGTATATAGTGAATATACTGAAATGCAGACATGTCCTGGAGTGGGGAAAGTGAATTCTATATAGAGCTGAGTCAATGAACCACTTGGACCCAAATCAGATTGAATGAACTATGTTAAGTAAATAGTCTTATGAGACACCATTCGACTACACATTTGCACGTGAACACTTATAGTATAATGAGGCTATAAAAGTAACCTAGACAGTCTCCTTGCATTTTTCTTATACTTTATATTATCACAACTCTCAAAATTTAAATAAAAGAGGGAATGTGAGACACAGACCAATAAATAATGTGTTAATTAATTGGTTACCTCTGTAGAAAACTACTGCTCAGTCCCATGGGGGAAACTATGAGAAGCTACATAGAATGTACCTCAGAATTGTCTCTTCTCTCCAGAGAGTAAAGGGGCTGGTTGAACTATACACCAACTCCTGTTACTTATTTGTTCGGGAATGACCCAGGGGACCCTTAACTACCTTGAAATTTCACTGCTAAAACAGCCTTCTACAGCTAAGGAGAAAGCCATGAGTCAGCAAAGCAAAGAAACTGCTTTTTATATATCATAAATATATGACATGGCACAAAGATATATATAGAATATGACACAGATACATATACATAAGATATAATAAGATATATAGGATACATATATGATATGGCACACAGACCAGGTGAGTGAACAGTGCACTATACCTGTGGTGAATCCAGGTCAGTCAAGGAGATTTTGCATAATATATCCAAGCATGGATCATCAGCTGTATCACTTGATTCAGCATGTTTCCCATATGAAGTCCTCTCTGTTGCTGACTCTTCTAGGTGGTACTGTGTGCAACCTCTAAGATTTGTTTACAGTACTTAAGAAAACAAGTTATAGTTCCCATTTGTGGCTATCAGAGGTCATAATTTCTATTTGTCATCCTTTTCGTCCGCTCACACTAGATTTCCTTCACTCTTGCCCAACATTTCAACTGATGTAAGTTGTTTGTCTGGTGGAGTCACCATTTATCTCTGGGGTATCTGAGTCCTTGGTGCCCTTCACCTTATCAGACTAGGTTTTAGCAATTGTCCATGCACAATTGTCACTAGTCATGAAAGTTCCAAGGGATGTCCAGAAAAACCTACAAGTTTCAAACATATTTATCTCTATCCCCATTATATAGGGAATACACAAACCAAAGCTTCTCATGAAAAGTAGAATTGATTATCTCCATTAGTATAGTAAATACTTTCTTTACCTACTCATTCACTCACATGAGGACTCCAAAATGATCAGGCAACAGGAATATTTTTATGTTCAGTGGAATTCTTATAATGCACCCAGACGAAAGCATACTGCCTGATGACTAGGATCTCTAACCCAGGAGACTCTAGAGTTGCACAGGCACAAAGCTCAAATTCTGCAAAGTCACTGAGAGTGAGAAGAACTAATCCTACTTCCACTCTTTGGTTTGGGAGTCCAACTTTTCTAGCCTATTGGCAAGTGTGCCATAGATATGTTTTAGTCCAGCATATATACTGTTTCCTGGAAAACAGCAACCAAACCCTACAGGCTGTCATCGTCAGATTCATTCCTTGTTCCAAAGTGGTTTTACCCAGGATCCTATGTCAATAAATCAGATTTTTTGTAATCACATAATCTTCTTGTCTAAGTAATCAATCACATAGTATTCTGGCCTAAGTAATATAGGCAGGAAGGCAAACCCATATCCAGAGTAGATGAGTATCCCGATAAGATAAAAACTTTGTCCCCTCCACAGTAAAATTATATCAGAAATTAATTAAGATATAATTAATAGGCTTTAGGGGCCTGTCTAGATTCTTGAGAGATGTTACCATACCTGGGGCTAGGCATTTCTCTCTCTTCTTATGATTCAGGAATTCAGGAACAGCTAGATTAGCATTGGTGAGAGGGAGCTCATACTATAATTTCTGTATAAGTTCCATCCATGTTTCCACAGCTGCTTCATAAAATACAATGTTTGAACTTCCCTTATCACATAAAAAAAAAAGTCACAGAAAGAATAAAACTGAAAGACATAATATTCTTTTGAAATGTCATCTTTTAGTTTTAGCAATTAAAAAATATATATGGATAAAATTATCTTTATAAATAAAATGCAATGAAATAAGATTTACTCAAGACTTATTTGACCTTTTAGTTGAAAAGATAATTTCTGAAAGCAAGTATATTTTCATCTTCTTTATAAATATTTTAAATTAAAATTACTCTTTATACTTTAGCTAGACTTTACAGGGAAAACCAAGATCTCCACTCAAGAAAAGTTTAAAGTTCATGTGTATTTAAAAAAAAATCAATTACAAACCGAAATCAGAATTATCCTCCATGAAGTAATGAAAATTATGACTTTTTAGAATATCAAATCTGAATGTCTCATCACACATCAAGGCTGAATTTAAATGTATCAGATACTCTAAAATATTTTAAGCACAAGGTTTTAAAAAATGCTCATTATCAATTAATATCATTTTCTGCAGGAGTGATTTATTATGTAGAAACTTTCAAAATATTTTTATCACAATACATTGGAAACTTGTCAAAGATATTACCTATGTTTTTTACACTATCTCTTTTGAAAATGTGAAGTAAAATGATATTCTAGAAATGGAGAGCTATTATCATCAATAGACAGCGAAAATGCATATTGAAATTAAATGCATGGAAACCAGATGATGACATAGAGAAGTATTTCCTTTATTACACTCAGAACTCTACTTTTCTCCTATTTGATTTTTTAAGATTTTATATATTTAAAGCAGTTTTAGGTCCACAATAAAACTGAGAAGGAAATACAGATTTCTCATATATCTTGTGCCTCCACTCATGCACAACCTCCCCCACTATCAACATTACTCTCCTGAATGGTACAGTTTTTTACCAAAGATGAACCTCCATTGACACATCACAATCACCCAAAGTCCAGAGTTTACCTTAGGATTCACTCTTAGTGTTATGCATTCTGAGTTTGGACAAAAGTATAATGACATATATCCATCAGTGTAATATCATACAGAATATTTTCACTGCCCTAAAAATCCTCTGTACTCTGCCTGTTCATCTCTCCCCACCCACTATCCTTGGCAACCACTGATCCTTTTTATTGTCTCCATATTTTGACCTTTCCCAGAACGTCATATAGTTGGAATCATACAGTATGCTGCCTTTTCAGATTGGCTTCTTCCACTTAGTGCTATGCATTTAAAATTCCTCATGCTTTTTCATAACTTGATAGCAAAAGCCTTATTTTAAAATCTGGATCACAAAACACCATGTAGCTTCACTCATTTACAAACTTCATAAAACAATGGAGAGGTAATGGTATCCAATTATAAGTTACTGAAGCCAGGACTATGTTGATCTGGTCTAACATTGTAGATGGAGGAATTAGCAATGTCTGACCAAGGAAGGTTATTTATATACATACATGTTAAAAGAATGTACCTAAATTGAAGAAAGTGACTGCTTCAGTTACATAATTCAAAGCTGGTATGTTAACAAAGCAGAGGAAATCCATACCTTGAACCCAGAAATCTTTGAGTCTATGGGAAGCTTCTGCATCCTATTTGCCCCCTCCCTGATAGTTCTTTCATCATCATGGGAGGACACTTCATCATGTGTCCTTCTTCGCATACCTTGCTGCAAAGAACTACACATATTTTGCTAAAACCATTGCAGTGGTCTTGATACAAGTAGATCTTGAATTTCTAAAATATATAGGTCTTTACTCCATACTTTTCCAGAGGTAGAAACCCAAGTAGGCTAGTCCTGGCATTTTGACAAGATTTTTATAATCCCCTTATCCAACTTCAGAGAACTGATAAAATTACAATTATATTTCTGTAGCATGTTTCAGTCTATAAAGTGCTTCCTATAAAGCACTATAAAGTACTTCATTTCCTTCTCATGATAATCTTTACAGTTGGGCACAGAAGATAATATTATGCATAATTTTGAGTGAAACTAAACTTTGGGAGCTTAATTCACATGCACAAGTCTGTACATTTATTAAGGGACATAGTATTATTACTTTAGGGAATATACTCCATTATATTACAAATTAAATAACTTGTCTATTTCTCTTTTATAAAAATGTAGACAAAGTTTTATATGGAGAAAAGTTCCTTGGATGGAAATGGGGTGTTGGGTAGGAGGAAAAAGAGCCATGACATTTTAAAAGAACGTTTAATCTAAAGCAAACTGTTGTTATTTCTACCAGCAAGAGCATCTCAAAGTTAAAGTAAATAAAGACAACATTTTACTTAGAGGAAGAACAAAAAGTATAGATTTTGGATTTCTCCATGGATAGAAGTTTGTAGCTTTCACAGTGATGACAGCTTGTCTTGGTAAAATGACACCTTTTGGCTAAGAAAATGCACATCTATTTTCATGAAAAATTTAGCATAAAAATGTTGTATGTCTCCCCAAATTTGAAAGCTGTTTTAAAAATTGAGAAGGCAACAGGAATAGTAAGGGATAATGGAAATAAAACCACATCAGAAGTGTGATGGTAACTGGCTTGAATTGCTACACAGTCATTAACAACTGTTCTTATGTGGCTTTAAGCAAATTGTTTCACCTCCAGGAGTGTAAAATAAGTAACCTTGATGAGATGACACACCTCACTTTCAACCAAGTCTTACATTCTATGATTTTAACTGGTGTAAAATATTTCTTAGATCGCTGAGAATATGTGGTTTTGATGTTATTCGTTTGTTTTCCAGTATCGTTTTGAAGAAAACTGTAATGACTCTTAAATGCTTTCAAACGTAATGAACGTCAAGCCTGTTCTTCCTAAAATGTTAGAAATCAAAACATATGGGTGTGAATTCCTCTCATATGAGAAATTTAAAATTTAATTAGAAATAAAGGAGATGATTATGTTTCAAAATTCACAGTGATGAAGTTCGGGTGTCTTCACTACAATTCCTTAGAAGGATAAAGAAACTAATGATGATATTAGAAGTTTAAACTAGTGGAACTTAGCTTCAATATCCTGTAATATACCATAGAATCTTACTTAGGTACATATTCCTCCTGAGTCAATAAAAAACTGGGGACTTGCCTTGATGGAACACAAGCTGTCACGGAGGAAAAGAGGTATCAGCGTAATGCCCACAGAGGCCACACATACTCTACAGCTCCTCTCGAAAAGCTTTCTACATTATTTTGCTCTGACTTCCTCAGATGGATAGCTATACTCTAAAAACATAACCATTCTAGAGGTGCTAAAATTGTATCTGAATCTTTTTAGCAGCTTTGTGTCATTAAAACTGGAAACAGCACAAATGTCCATCAACAGGCGAATAAATTGTGGTATATTCCCACAGTGGCATACTACTGAGGAAAGGAAAAGAAATGAACTATTGATACACGCAACCCCAAATAATTATGCTGAATGAAATTAACACAGGCATATATATATATATATATATATATATATATATATGCATATAAAAATATGCATTTTATATAAAAATTCCATTTATATAAAAATATCAAATGTAAACTAGTCTATAATTACAGAAGCCAGAGCAGTGATTGCTTGGGTATAGGGGCTAGAAACAGAGGGGAGAATTACAAAGGCACAAGAGAAAACTTTTGGGAGTGATGAACATGTTCATTAGCTTAATCTTGGTGATGATTTCATGGGTATATATAAATGTCAAAACTTATAAAAGCTTATATTGTAAATACATGCAGTTTACTGTATGCCAATTATGCCTCAAAAGAGCTGCTTAAAAAAAAACTGTAGTAGAGTACAGTACAATGATACCAATTAAGTTCCGATATGTTTACGTCATCAATAGTTAAGATTACACATAGGGTCACCTCTTTGGGGAAAAAATTTTGGAAGAATTCTAATTTTTGCTTTCACTTTTAGCATATACTTTGCATGATAAGTTCAAGGTTTTAAATATACTGCTGAATTTATCTCCTAACTACAAACCAAAGAGTTATGTGGATTTCATTTTAGGATTTTATTTTGGATTTAGGACTTTAATTGTTTGAAGTACATTATTGAATTTTTTTTAGTTGGTGCTACTGCATATGGGTTTCAATATTACCACGTCCCATCTGGGAGGATTTTAGAGGCCTCAGGGAACAACTTGCCTTCCCCATGGGCTTATACCTCAAGCTTTGCTCTTGCTATTACTCTGTGAAGAAACTTGCACTTTTATCTCAGTCCTAGTAACTGGTGTCCTATTTTTGTGTTCCACGATAAAATTACCGCCTTCTTTGGGCGCCTGGGTGGCTCAGTCGGTTGAGCGTCCGACTTCGGCTCAGGTCATGATCTCACAGTCTGTGGCTTCGAGCCCCGCATCGGGCTCTGTGCTGATGGCTCAGAGCCTGGGGCCTGCTTCGGATTCTGCGTCTCCCTCTCTCTCTGCCCCTCCCCTGCTCATGCTCTGTCTCTCTCTGTCTCAAAAATAAATAAAAACATTAAGAAAAAAAATTTTTAAGTACCGCCTTCTTTTCCTACAAAGCCTCCTGCTGTAGATCAGACCATTTGACACTCTTGTAAGAGGTAGCTTCCTTTCTGTAAACCACCTTGCACTGACTACCTTTTGCCGTCAAACTTTATTAAAGTATAATTGACAAATAAGATTATATAAATCGGGGCACCTGGGTGGCTCACTCTGTTGAGCTTCCAACTTCGGTCATGGTCAGGTCATGGCTCAGGTCATGATCTCACGGTCTGCGAGTTTGAGCCCCTCGTTGGGCTGTGTGCTGACAGCTCAGAGCCTGGAGCCTGTTTCAGATTCTGTGTCTCCCCCTCTCTCTGGCCCTCCCCCCATTCATGCTCTGTCTCTCTCTGTCTCAAAAATAAATATTTAAAAAAAGATTATATGAATCTAAGGTTATAACATGATATATGATATAGTGAAATGATTATCACAATAGAGTTAGTTGACACGTCCATCACCTCACATAGTTAACTGTGTGTATGTGTGTGTGTGTGGGGGGGGGGTGAAAACAGTTAATATTTATTCTCTGAGCAAATTTCAAATATACGATATTGTTAACTATAGTCACCATGTAGTACAGTGGATCCTCAGCGCTTATTCATCTTTACTTTTTTATGTTCATTTTGAGAGAGAGCAAGCCATCATGAGGCGGGGAGGGGCAGAGTGAGAGTGGGAGAGGGGGACAGAGGAACCGAAGCAGGATCTGTGCTGACAGCAGAGAGCTGGATGTGGGGCTCACACTCACGAGCCATGAGATCATGACCTGAGCCAAAGTCAGGCGCTGAATGCACTGAGTGCCCCAGTTACCCCAGAACTTACTCATCTTTAACTGAAAGTTTGTATCTTTTGGCCAACATCTTTCCATTGCCTCCACTCCATAGCCCTGGCAACCACCATTCTACCCTCTGTTTCTATGAGTTTAACTTGTTTATTAGATTTCACATAGAAGTGAGAATATACAGTATTTGTCTTTCTTTGATTTATCTCACTTAGTACAATGCCCTCAAAGTCTAACCATGTTGCACAAGACAAGATTTCCTACTTTTCTGTGACTAATATCCATATATATGAATATATATTCATATTTGTATATATATACGTATATATATGTGTATATATATACACAACATACTTGTGTATATACATATATACACAAACATACTTATATAGTCCCCACATTTTCTTTATCCTTTTATCCACTGATGGATACTTAGGTTGTTTCCATGTGTTGGCTATTGTAAATAATGCTGCAGCAAACTTGAGATTGCAGCTATCTCTTTGATATAGCGATCTCATTTCCTTTTGGTATATACCCAGAAGTGGGAGTCCTGGATCATATACTAACCAACCACTTAATTTTGCTGTCTCCTGGTTGCTTTAGAATCCCATATGTGCTTTTACCCTCTGTAGGTCATTGCCTAGTTTTGTCATTATTTTCCTTCTGTAGAGCTTTCTGGTCTCAGGATCTGTTCTGCCACAGTGATGACTGAGTCCTATTTTTGAAAAAATAATTAATATAAACAATAATGTAATATATCTTCCTATTTATGAAACAAATTTCTTTTTTTTATTTTTTAATATTTACTTATTTATTTTTGAGAGAGGGAGAGAGAGAGAGAGAGAGAGAGAGAGAGAGAGAGAGAGAATGTGAACAGGTGAGGGGCAGAGAGAGAAGAAGATACAGAATCCAAAGCAGGATCCAGGCTCTGAGCTGTCAGCACAGAGCTGGACAAGGCACTTGAACCCACAAGCCATGAGATCACGACCTGAGCCAAAGTTGGATGCGCAACTGACTGAGCCACCCAGGTGCCCCTTGGAGCAGAAATTTCTAATGAGATTCTAAAGCGTTGTGTGAAAAGGACAACATATCACTTGCCAGGCATTGCCTTAATCCCTGAATAAATAACTTAAAAGTTTCCCTATTTCTAATATTGATTCATTACCATGCTCCCAGAATATCATGTGGATTTCCAGTGTGGATTAAATGGAACAAAATTAAAACCAGTGATGTTCTTTTTCTGATTTATTGTTACCGATATCATATATTCTACTTAGCTTCTACTTCTTCAGAATATCCTAATCAGATGTAATTATTTGCCTATAACTCACCTGAAGGATATGGACTGCCTACCTCTGAGCATAACTCAGCTAGGAAAATTATAGAGAATTACAGGAAAGTCTTACTGAACTATATGGTGACAAACATACCTACTAGCAAGTTCCAAAATTCCTTTGTTCTCTCACTTGTCATTTATGACTTTGTGTTATTCTTTCCCGGGAAGCCTAAAGCCATTCAGTGTGTTTCTTTGACTTCCTGCTTCTCCTCCTCAAGGTGTGTTTAATTGCTTTTTTTACATTTTCATTCTTTTTTGCAGGGTTCATATGTGTTCCAGTCCTTCCCTCATTGGCCACAATTCTGCTAATCTCTTCTTTTTAATTTCCCCTTTCCACTCAATTTCTTTCTTAAATTTTCTCTATGAGGGGATTGAAGTCCCATCTGACCTAATTTGAGTTTATTAGAGCAAGATGAGTGAGGGTATTATAAACATTCAACTTGTAATTATTAAGATGTTGGGACAAGCCACCAAAAGGCCTATGGGTCTACGATTTAGTGAACTGACTTCTCAAAGTGGGACCTGAAACTGAAAATCATGTAACGTGGAGCTCTGAAAATTCATATGATTCCCTGACAGGACAGATAATATAAGGTAGATTGAAAGAGCTTTCATCCCCCTAATCCCCCTACAGCTTAATCATTTGCATAGTGGGTACAAGAGTACATTAGTGGGATGAACAGAACACAAACCTGCCCACTGTCCTGTCCCTAAGGAGCATCACTGGAAGTGTCTGACAAAAAAAATATGGAAAAAATGTTAGAGGGATGGAGTTAACATCAAGCACTCATGCAGAAGGGAGGAGAATCACCACATGGAGTTAACTACAAGAAAACTCTAAGTAACTCTGAGATGTGTGCTCAATAAAATAATCTATGAAATGCAGATTTCCTTTGTAATAGGCTGTTAAAGCCTATGTGTTACAAAATAGCTTCTAGATCAGCTAAAGGAATAAGAAAGAATCTGGTAATCTCCCCACCAAAAGTGGGGAATTTAGTACTGAATTTAGCACTCGATACCAGGCATTAAAAATGGAAAAGAGGGTCATGTATTAGGTGTAGTGGTCGTGATGCTAGCAGTAATTACTAAAATCTATTGAGTGCTGACTATATGCTTGGCACTGCTTCACAAGTTTTCAACAAATTAACTCATTGAACTCGAGCACCTTGTGAGTAGGTACCACTAACTTCATGTCAAGATAAGGAAACTGAGGGACAGAGACGGTAAGTAGATTTCCACAGCTAGCAAGCAGAAGATTTTGCATTTGGTCATAGATCATATATACAAAATGTGAGCACATCACCCTTGCCAATGCCTCTGTCGTTCCCCAGCCTCGCTTCTGGGCAGAAGCCTCTGCAGACGCACACCCTGTGTTAAGATTACCATGGCTGATGGTAGGTAGATTGTTAGGGGCCCTTCTTGTTCCCTTATCTGACTGTTGTGGGTCCAATGACCCACACACATGACAAGGGAGAATTAAATGAGGACTGGATCTCAGTGAACACTTACTTGAACAGGGAGGATGTTGCAATAGTGGCATCCTCACTCAGAGAGGAATTTGGGTCTCTTCAGTGTCCCACTTGTCTGCATCAGAATAGGGCAAACTTCTCGCTTCACTGTCTTTTCTAAAGATATTATATCAGAAATGGGAAACATTTCTCACTAGTTATTTTTCTCTAAAGATGCAGAAAGCTAGTTATTTATTTAACTGCTGTACTTTGCTTAGAGTGAAAATGGTTAATAAACATTCAGGATCCTAACGAAATTTGTGTTTAGTCCACAGAGGAGAAGATTTTCTCTGAATGACATTTTCAGAATTTTAAGTTCTTAACCAAATTGTGCAGTAAAATAGGTATTGTTAATTCCTTGAAAATATGCATTCTCACAAATATTATTCGGGATGAAATACCAAGTATATTAACATGCCTAGGTGGCTTATCATCCTTTAGAAATTATTAAGAAAGTCATTAGTTTTATTTTTAAAATATATCTTCCATATTAAAATATGAACATATCTTAATGTATCTTCTATTCCAAGTGAATGCCAACTATCAAAATCATCATCCATTAAAAGTAGCAGGCATGATAATGGGGGAAGATGGCGGCATAGAAGGACACAGAGCTCACCGCGTCCTGTGGATCACTTAGATTCCACGCACACCTGCCTAAATAACCCAGAAAATTGCCAGAAGACTAGCAGAACAGATTCTCTGGAGCCAAGTGCAGACGAGAGGCCCACGGAAGAAGGTAGGAAGGGCAGAGAGGTGGTGTGCACTACAGGGACGGGCGGGAGGGAGCCGGGGCAGAGGGGCAGCCTGCTGGCAAAGCAGAGGCCCCTAGTCTGGCTTGCAAAAGCGGAGGGACCGGACAGAGTGTGTTCTGACAGCAAGCGGGACTTAACAGCTCAGAGGTTATAAGCTCAGAGAGCGGGAGGGCTGGAGGACAACGGGAAGGAGAGTTGTTGAGCCCCGGATGACAGAGCACAGCTAGGCGGGGAACAAAGGTGCTCGCCAGTGCCATCTCCCTCGCCCATCCCCCAGCCAAAATCTCGAAGGGAACCAGTTCCTGCCAGGGAACTTGCTTGTACCGCAAACACCCAAGGCTGCGCTTCTGCGGATCCATCCCTCCAGCAGGTCTGACTCCCTCCCGGTGCGGCAGTGCCCCTCCCGAAGCGGATTTCTGAAGGAAAAGCGAGCTGAGCCTGTCCCTCCCACCCCTGTGCACCTTGCCGATCCACCCCAGCTAATACGCCAGATCCCCAGCACCACAAGCCTGGCAGTGTGCAAGCAGCCCAGACGGGCCACGCCACCCCACAGGGAATCCCGCCTCTAGGAGAGGGGAAGAGAAGGCACACACCAGTCCGACTGTGGCCCCAGCAGTGGGCTGGGGGCAGACATCAGGTCTGACTCAGGCCCCGCCCAAAAACGCAAGTTATTCAAGACAGCACAGGGGAAGTGCCCCCCAGTTCTGCACCACTCCAGGGACTATCCAAAATGATGAAACAGAAGAATTCCCTCAAAAAAAACGTCCAGGAAATAACGACAGCTAACGAACTGATCAAAAATGATTTAAACAATATAACAGAAAGTGAATTTAGAATAATAGTCATAAAATTAATCGCTGGCTTGAAAACACTATAAAGGACAGCAGAGAATCTCTTGCTACAGAGATCAAGGGACTAAGGAACAGCCAGGAGGAGCTAAAAAATGCTATCAATGAGTTGCAAAATAAAATGGAGACGACTACGGCTCAGATTGAAGAGGCAGAGGAACGAATAGGTGAACTAGAAGATAAAATTATGGAAAAAGAAGAAGCTGAGAAAAAGAGAGATAAAAAAATCCAGGAGTATGAGGGGCAAATTAGAGAACTAAGTGATGCACTAAAGAGAAATAATCTGGGGCGCCTGGGTGGCGCAGTCGGTTAAGCGTCCGACTTCAGCCAGGTCACGATCTCGCGGTCCGTGAGTTCGAGCCCCGCGTCGGGCTCTGGGCTGACGGCTCAGAGCCTGGAGCCTGTTTCCGATTCTGTGTCTCCCTCTCTCTCTGCCCCTCCCCCGTTCATGCTCTGTCTCTCTCTGTCCCAAAAATAAATAAACGTTGAAAAAAAAAATTAAAAAAAAAAAAAAAAAAAAAAAAAAAAAAAAAGAGAAATAATCTATGCATAATTGGTATACCAGAGGAGGAAGAGAGAGGGAAAGGTGCTGAAGGGGTACTTGAAGAAATAATAGCAGAGAACTTCCCTGATCTGGGGAAGGAAAAAGACATTGAAATCCAAGAGGCACAGAGAACTCCCTTCAGACGTAACTTGAATCGATCTTCTGCATGACATATCATAGTGAACCTGGCAAAATACAAGGATAAAGAGAAAATTCTGAAAGCAGCTAGAGATAAACATGCTCTAACATATAAAGGGAGACCTATAAGACTCATGACCAATCTCTCTACTGAAACTTGGCAGGCCAGAAAGGAATGGCAGGAGATCTTCAATGTGATGAACAGAAAAAATATGCAGCCGAGAATCCTTTATCCAGCAAGTCTGTCATTTAGAATAGAAGGAGAGATAAAGGTCTTCCCAAACAAACAAAAACTGAAGGAATTCATCACCACTAAACCAGCCTTACAAGAGATCCTAAGGAGGATCCTGTGAGACAGGGTACCAGAGACATCACTACAAGCATGAAACCTACGGACATCACAATTACTCTAAACCCATATCTTTCTATAATAACACTGAATGTAAATGGACTAAATGCGCCAACCAAAAGACATAGGGTATCAGAATGGATAAAAAAACAAGACCCATCTATTTGCTGTCTACAAGAGACTCATTTTAGACCTGAGGACACCTTCAGATTGAAAGTGAGGGGATGGAGAACTATCTATCATGCTGCTGGAAATCAAAAGAAATCTAGAGTGGCCAGACTTATAGCAGACAAACTAGATTTTAAATTAAAGGCTGTAACAAGAGATGAAGAAGGGCATTATATAATAGTTACAGGGTCTATCCATCAGGAAGAGCTAACAATTATAAATGTCTATGTGCCGAATACAGGAGCCCCCAAATATATAAAACAATTACAAACATAAGCAACCTTATTGATAAGAATGTGGTAATTGCAGGGGACTTTAACACCCCACTCACAGAAATGGATAGATCATCTAGACACACGGTCAATCAAGAAACAAGGGCCCTGAATGATACATTGGATCAGATGGACTTGACACATATATTTAGAACTCTGCATCCCAAAGCAACAGAATATACTTTCTTCTCGAGTGCACATGTTACATTCTCCAAGATAGGTCACATACTGGGTCACAAAACAGCCCTTCATAAGTATACAAGAATTGAGATCATACCATGCATACTTTCAGACCACAACGCTATGACGCTTGAAATCAACCACAGGAAAAAGTCTGGAAAACCTCCAAAAGCATGGAGGTTAAAGAACACCCTCCTAAAGAATGAATGGGTCAACCAGGCAATTAGAGAAGAAATTAAGAAATACATGGAAACAAATGAAAATGAAAATACAACAATCCAAATGCTTTGGGATGCAGCGAAGGCAATCCTGAGAGGGAAATACATTGTAATCCAGGCCTATCTCAAGAACCAAGAAAAATCCCAAATACAAAATCTAACAGCACACCTAAAGGAAATAGAAGCAGAACAGCAAAGACACCCCAAACCCAGAAGAAGAAGAGAAATAATAAAAATCAGAGCAGAAATAAACAATATAAAATCTAAAAAAAACTGTAGAGCAGATCAACGAAACCAAGAGTTGGTTTTTTGAAAAAATAAACAAAATTGATGAACCTCTAGCCAGGCTTCTCAAAAAGAAAAGGAAGATGACCCAAATAGATAAGATCATGAATGAAAATGGAATTATGACAAACAATTCCTCAGAGATACAAGCAATTATCAGGGAATACTATGAAAAATTATATGCCAACAAACTGGACAACCTGGAAGAAATGGACACATTCCTAAAAACCCACACCCTTCCAAAACTCAATCAGGAGGAAATAGAAAACTTGACCAGACCCACAACCAGCAAAGAAATTGAATCAGTCATCAAAAATCTCCCAACAAATAAGAGTGCAGGACCAGATGGCTTCCCAGGGGAGTTCTACCAGACGTTTAAAGCAGAGATAATACCCATCCTTCTCAAGCTATTCCAAAAAATAGAAAGGGAAGAAAAACTTCCAGACTCATTCTATGAAGCCAGTATTATTTTGATTCCTAAACCAGACAGAGACCCAGTAAAAAAAGAGAACTACAGGCCAATATCCTTGATGAATATGGACGCAAAAATTCTCAATAAGATACTAGCAAATCGAATTCAACAGCGTATAAAAAGAATTATTCACCAAGATCAAGTGGGATTCATTCCTTGGATGCAGGGCTGGTTCAACATTTGCAAATCAATCAACATGATACATCACGTTTTAAAAGAAAAGATAAGAACCATATGATCCTGTCAATCAATGCAGAAAAGGCAATTGACAAAATTCAGCAACCTTTCTTAATAAAAACCTCGAGAAAGTCGGGATAGAAGGAACATACTTAAACATCATCAAAGCCATTTATTAAAAGCCCACAGCTAACATCATCCTCAATGGGGAAAAACTGAGAGCTTTTTCCCTGAGATCAGGAACACGACAGGGATGTCCACTCTCACCGCTGTTGTTTAACATAGTGTTGGAAGTTCTAGCATCTGCAATCAGACAACAAAAGGAAATCAAAAGCATCAAAATTGGCAAAGATGAAGTCAAGCTTTCACTTTTTGCAGATGACATGATATTATACATGGAAAACCCTACAGACTCCACCAAAAGTCTGCTAGAACTGATACATGAATTCAGCAAAGTTGCAGGATACAAAATCAATGTACAGAAATCAGTTGCATTCTTAACACTAATAATGAAGTAGCAGAAAGACAAATAAAGAAACTGATCCCATTCACAATTGCACCAAGAAGCATAAAATACTTAGGGATAAATCTAACCAAAGATGTAAAAGATCTGTATGCTGATAACTATAGAAAGCTTATGAAGGAAATTGAAGAAGATATGAAGAAATGGAAAAACATTCCGTGCTCATGGAAAGAAAGAATAAATATTGTCAAAATGTCAATACTACCCAAAGCTATCTACACATTCAATGCAATCCCAATCAAAATTGCACCAGCATTCTTCTCGAAACTAGAACAACCAATCCTAAAATTCATATGGAACCACAAAAGGCCCCAAATAGCCAAAGTAATTTTGAAGTAGAAGACAAAAGCAGGAGGTATCACAATCCCAGACTTTAGCCTCTACTACAAAGCTGTCATCATCAAGACAGCATGGTATTGGCACAAAAACAGACACATAGACCAATGGAATAGAATAGAAACCCCAGAACTAGACCCACAAATGTATGGCCAACTCATCTTTGACAAAGCAGGAGAGAACATCCAAAGGAAAAAAGACAGCCTCTTTAACAAATGGTGCTGGGAGAACTGGACAGCAACATGCAGAAGGTTGAAACTAGACCACTTTCTCACGCCATTCACAAAAATAAACTCAAAATGGATAAAGGACCTGAATGTGAGACAGAAAACCATCAAAACCCTAGAGGAGAAAGCAGAAAAAGACGTCTCTGACCTCAGCTGTAGTAATCTCTTACTTGACACATCCCCAAAGGCAAGGGAATTAAAAGCAAAAATGAAGTACTGGGACCTTATGAAGATAAAAAGCTTCTGCACAGCAAAGGAAACAACCAACAAAACTAAAAGGTGCAAATGACATATCGGACAAAGGGCTAGTATCCAAAATCTATAAAGAGCTCACCAAACTCCACACCTGAAAAACAAATAACCCAGTGAAGAAATGGGCAGAAAACACGAATAGACACTTCTCTAAAGAAGACATCCAGATGGCCAACAGGCACATGAAAAGATGCTCAATGTCGCTCCTCATCAGGGAAATACAAATCAAAACCACACTCAGATATCACCTCACGCCAGTCAGAGTGGCCAAAATGAACAAATCAGGAGACTATAGATGCTGGAGAGGATGTGGAGAAACGGGAACCCTCTTGCACTGTTGGTGGGGATGCAAATTGGTGCAGCCACTCTGGAAAACAGTGTGGAGGTTCCTCAAAAAATTAAAAATAGACCTACCCTATGACCCAGCAATAGCACTGCTAGGAATTTACCCAAGAGATACAGGAGTGCTGACACATAGGGACACTTGTACCCCAGTGTTTATAGCGGCACTCTCAACAATAGCCAAATTATGGATAGAGCCTAAATGTCCATCAACTGATGAATGGATAAAGAAATTGTATGGGGCGCCTGGGTGGCTCCGTTGGTTAAGTGTCCGACTTCGGCTCAGGTCATGATCTCGTGGTTCATGAGTTCAAGCCTCGCGTCAGGCTCTGTGCTGATGGCTCAGAGCCTGGAGCCTGTTTCCGATTCTGTGTCTCCCTCTCTGTCTGACCCTCCCCCGTTCATGCTCTTTCTCTCTCTGTCTCAAAAATAAATAAACATTAAAAAAAAATAAAAAAAAAAAAGAAATTGTGGTTTATATACACAATGGAGTACTACGTGGCAATGAGAAAGAATGAAATATGGCCCTTTGTAGCAACGTGGATGGAACTGGAGAGTGTGATGCTAAGTGAAATAAGCCATACAGAGAAAGACAGATACCATATGGTTTCACTCTTATGTGGATCCTGAGAAACTTAACAGAAACCCATGGGGGAGGGGGAGAAAAAAAAAAAGAGGTTAGAGTGGGAGAGAGCCAAAGCATAAGAGACTCTTAAAAACTGAGAACAAACTGAGGGTTGATGGGGGGGTGGGAGGGAGGGGAGGGTGGGTGATGGGTATTGAGGAGGGCACCTTTTGGAATGAGCACTGGGTGTTGTATGGAAACCAAGTTGACAATAAAATTCATGTATTAAAAAAAGCATTTTATAATTTAAAGTACTTAATTAATCAATTAAAAAAAAACATATCTCAGAGTAATTTCACAAGTATCCACAATTACATACAATAAAATAAGAAAGGAAATCTTGAACCTTTGGGTCATTCTAATATTTTCTAATCTCGCATAATCAAATCACAAATTAAATACCTTTAGTAAAATCTCGTTAAAAAAATTGCTCTTCTGTATAATTATACATGTTTAATTGCTGCTGCTTCTAGAAAATATTTTCTGTGTTCTAAGTAGATCAAATAAATATCAAGCACTTCCATCTTAGCTTCAAATTAGTTTTAAAAGGGGGAAATTGAAAATAAGTTTGTCTTATTGAAATTAAAATGAAACAGCAATTACAAATTTCTTTCTAATTCATAATAAAATTATTTGAATTATTTCATTAAAAAGTAGTTGGAGGAATTGTAACTATAATTACTCCATTTTCCCAATTTAGAACATGAAATATTTTCAAGGTTTATGGAAGACTACAATATCAACATGTGAGGGGTATACTTAGTTATATTTTAGATGTATTTATAAACATTAATTTTTCTCACTATAACAGAATTTTTAAAGCCCATGTATATCTTTAGGTTAACTCACGAAATTGTTAATATTTGACATTCTATGACCCATAAAATATCACTTTCATATCATTCAACCAAACATGTTAATAACTGAAATAATATTTATGCCATTATTTTATTTTTTTAAAAAAATTTTTTTAACGTTTATTTATTTTTGAGACAGAGAGACACAGAGCATGAAGGGGGCAGGGGCAGAGAGAGAAGGAGACACAGAATTGGAAGCAGGTTCCAGGCTCTGAGCCATCAGCCCAGAGCCTGACGTGGGGCTCGAACTCACGGACCGCAAGATCGTGACCTGAGCTGAAGTCGGACGCTTAACCGACTGCGCCACCCAGGCGCCCCTATGCCATTATTTTAAAACTATCTAATTTCATGATTCTCTCCTCTCTCCTTATTTTCTCTCCTGTTACATTATCTACTTTTCCTTTGATATTTGTACTCCTCTCATTGTTAATTATCCTAATAGCTACATAAGACAGTTTTTAATATAATAGCACTTAATAGTATTAATTTATTTAAGACTCTATATATTACTCTGATTAGGAATTATTACCTTCATTTAACACATAATATTTCAGACACATAATAATTAAAATGGCAAAAAGTAAGGATAATGAGAGAATTTTAAAAGCAGCAAGAGAAAAGAAAACAGTTATATATAAGGAAAACCCAGTAGGCTATGAACTGATTTTTCAGCAGAAACCTGGCATGCCAGAAGGAGTGGTATGATATATTCAAAGTGCTGAAAGGAAACAGCCTACAACCAAGAATACTGTAAAAGGAGAAATAAAGAGTTTCCCAGACAAACAAAAATTAAAAAAAAAAAAAAAGATCACAACTAAATCAGGCCTACAAGAAAGGAAAGAGTGGAAAGGAAAGACCAGAAGCAGGGTTAAGGAATGTAGGAAAAGAAAAAATTTCATAGGTACATAATAAAAGTAGTAAATTAATCGATTATAAACCCAGTACAGAGGTTAAAGCATGAAAGCAGTAAAAGTTAAGTAAATCTACAAAAACAACCCAGGGAGGCATAAAATAAAAGGATGAAAAGTATGAAATTATATATCTAAAACATGGGGTGGGGGAGGTAGTAAAAATTTAGTGCATTTATAATGAGTTCAAACTTAAATGACCATCGACTGCTATATACATATATAAGATGTTATATATAAACCTAATGATAACCACAAATCAAAAATGGCAACCGATATGCAAATAATAAAGAGAACAGAATCCAAGGATATCACTGAAAAGAGCCATCAAGTCACAAGAGGGTAGGAGAAGAAAGGAACAGACAACTACAAAAACAAGTAAACAAAATGACAATAAGGACATACCTATCAATAAGTACTTTGAATGCAAATGGACTAAATGCTACAATCAAAAGACATAGGATGACTGAGTAGATTAAAAAAACAAGACCCAACTATATACAGCCTATAAGAGACTCATTTCAGACCTAATGACACATGCAGATTGAAGCAAAGGGATGGAAAAAACATCTACCCCGCAAATGGCAGTAAAAAAAAAATCTGGGGCAGCAAATTGTAAATATTTATGTACCCAACATGAAAACACCCAAATACATAAAGCAGCCTGAAACAAACATAAAGGAAGAAATCATTATACAATAATAATAGGGGACTTTAATGCCTCACTTACATCAATGGGAAGATCATCCAAATAGAAAATCAGCAAGGAAACTGTCTTTGACTGACACATTGAACCAGATGGATCAAACAGATATATTCAAAACATTCCATCCTAAACAAAAGAAGATATATTCTTTTCAAAACACATGGAACACTCACCAGAATAGATGTTTGGCCACAAAACAAGTCTCAACAAATTCAAAAAGATTAAAGTCATAACATGTATCTTTTCCAACCACAATGCTATAAAACTAGAAATCAACCGCAAGAAAAATTCTGGAAAGAATACAAATATATGGAGGTTAAATAACATGCTACTAAACAATGAATGGATTGACCAAGAAATCAGAGAGGAAATCAAAAAGTACATGGATACAAGTGAAAATGAAAACACAATGCCCAAAATCTTTGGGATGCAGCAAAAGCTGTTCTAAGAAGGAATATTATAGCACTACAGGCATACCTCAAGTAGCAAGAAAAATCTCAAATAAACAACCTAACTTACCTAAAAGGTGAGTAAAAGAAGAAAAACAAAACCCAAACCATTAGAAAGAAGGAAATAATAAATATTAGAGCAGAAATAAATGAAATAGAAACTAAAACAAATAAACAAACAAACAAACAAGAACAATAGAACTGATCAATGAAACCAGGAGCTGGTTCCTTGAAAAAAAATCAATAAAATTGGTAAAACTTTAGCCATATTCAGAGAGAGGGACAGAGAGAGAAAGAGAAAGAGAGAGAGAGAGAAAGAGAGAGAGCTCCAATAAATTCCAAAATGAAAGAGGAGAAATAAACACCATAGAAATACAAAAGATTATAAGAGAATATTACCAAAAATTTCATGCAACAAATTAGACAACCTAGAAAAAACAGATATATTCCTAAAAGTGGATAGCCTCTCAAAATTGAATCAGAACAAAAAATAGAAAACTGAACAGACCAATTACTAGCAATGAAATTGAATCAGTAAAAAAAAAAAAAAAAAAAAAAAATCCGACAAACAAAAGTCCAGAACCAGATGGCTTCACAGGTGTATTCTACCAAACGTTTAAAGAAGAGTAAATACCTGTTCTTCTCAAACTATTTTAAAAAATAGAAGAGGGAAGAAAGCTTTCAAATTCATTGTGTGAGGACAGCATTATGCTCACACCAAAGTCAGACAAAGACACTACAAAATAAGAAAACTATAGTCCAATATCTCTGATGAACATGATGAATGCAAAAATACTCAAAAAATATTAACAAACCAAATTCAGCAATATATTTAAAAAATCAGGGGCACCTGGGTGGCTTAGTCCATTAAGCATCCAACTTCACCTCAGGTCATGATCTCAAGGTTCATGGGTTTGAGACCCATGTTGAGCTCTGTGTTGATAGCTCAGAAACTGGAACCTGCTTCGGATTCTCTCTCTCTCTCTCTCTCTCTGCTCCTCCCCTGCTTGCTCTCTGTCTCTCTCTCAAAAATAAATAAACATTAAAAAAATTTGTTTAACCATTCACAACAGTTAAGTGGGATTTCTTCCTGGGCTGCAAGGGTAGTTCAATATTCATAAATCAATTGATGCAATACATCACATCAACAAGAGAAAGGATAAAAAACATGAGACAAACCATAAGAGATTCTCAAAACTTGAGAATAAACTGAGGGTTGATGGGGGGTGGGAGGGAGGGGGGGTGGGTATGGGTATTGAGGAGGGAACCTGTTGGGATGAGCACTGGGTGTTATATTGAATCCAATTTGACAATAAGTTTTATATTAAAAAAAAACATGGTCATATCAATAGATTCAGAAAAAAACATTTGACAAAGTACAACATCCTTTCATGATAAAAACTCTCAATGTTTACAGACAAAATAGGTTAGAACATACCTCAATATGATAAAGATGATATATGAAAAACCACACTAACATGATACTCAGTGGTGAGAAACTGAGAGCTTTCCTTCCAAGATCAGGAATAAGACAAGGAGGTCCTCTCTCACCACTTTTATTCAAAATATTACTGAAAGTCCTAGCCACAGCAATCAGACAAGAAAATGAAATAAAATGCATCCATATTGGTAAGGAAGAAATAAAACTTTCACTATTTACCCATGATATGATACTCTATATCGAAAATCCTAAAGACTCCCCCCAAAAATTACTAGAACTAATAAATGAATTAAGTAACGTTGCAGGATACAAAATCAATATGGAGAAATCCATTGTATTTCTATATACTAATAATAAGGTAGCAGAAAGAGAACTTAAGAAAAAAATCCCATTTACAATGGACCAAAGAACAAAATAACCTAGGAATAAACTTAATCAAGGAGGTTAGAGACCTGTACTCCAAAAAAATCAGGAAACACTGATGAAAGAAATTGAAGGTGACACAAACAAATGGAAAGATATCCATGCTCATGGATTAGAAGAACAAGTATTGTCAAAATATCCATTGTACCCAAAGCAATCTACAAATTTAAAGCAATCTTTATCAAAATACCAACAGCATTTTTCACAGAACTACATCAAATAATCAAAAATTTGTGTGGAACCACAAAAAACCCAGAATAGACAAAGCAATCTTGAAAAGGAAGAACAAAACCAGAGGTATCACAATCCCAGAGTTTAAGATATGCTGCAAAGCTATAGTAATCAAAACAGTATGGTACTGATACAAAAATAAACACATAGATCAATAGAACAGAATACAAAACCCAGAAATAAAACCACAACTATATGATGAATTAATCTATGACAAAGGAGGCAAGAATATGCAATGGGTAGAAGACAATCTCTTCAACAAATGGTGTTGGGAGACCTGTACAGTTACATGGAACAGAATGAAACTGGACCACTTTCTTACATCATACACAAAAATAAACTCAAAATGGATTAAAGACCAAAACGTGAGACCTGAAACCATAGATATCCTAGAAGAGAGCATAGGCAGTAATCTGACAACTGCTTTAGCAACATTTTTCTAGATATGTCTCCTGAGGCAAGGGAAATAAAAGTGAAAATAAACTGTTAGGACTATAGCAAATTAAAAGAGTTTTCCATAGCAAAGGAAACAATCAACAAAATTAAAAGACAACCTATTGTCACTCATATGAGGACTTTAAGATACAAATCAGATAAACATAAGGAAAGGGAAGCAAAAATAATATAAAAACAGCGAGGAGGACAAAACATAAGACACTCTTAAATATGGAGAACAAGCAGAGGGTCCCTGGAGGGGTTGTGGGAAGGGGGATGGGCTAAATGGGAAAGGGGCATTAAGAAATGTACTCCTGAAATCTTGTTGCACTAGATGCTAACTAACTTGGATGTAAATTTAAAAAATAAATTAAATTTAAAAAAAGACAACCTACTAAATGGGAGAAGATATTTTCAAATGATATATCTGATAAGGGGATAATATCTAAAATATATAAAGAGCTTACATTGGGGTGCCTGGGTGGTTCAGTCAGTTAAGCATCTGACTTTGGCTCAGGTCATGATCTCACAGCTCATGAGTTTGAGCCCCGTGTTGGCTGTGTGTTGACAGCTCAGACCCTGGAGCCTGCTTTGGATTCTGTGTCTTTCTCTTTCTGCCCCTCCCCCACTCGCACTCTGTATCTATGTCTCTCTCAAAAGTAAATAAACATTAAAAAAAAGTTGTAATAAAATAAAATAAAACATATAAAGAACTTATAAAACTCAACACCCATAAAACAAATAATCCAATTAAAAATGGGCAGAAGACATGAACAGACATTTTGGATGGCCAAAGACATCCAGATGGCCAACAGACACTTGAAAATATGCTCACCATCACTAAGCATCAGGGAAATTCAAGTCAAAAAACTACAATGAGATATCATTTCATACCTGTCAGAATGGTTTATATCACCAACAAATGTTGGTGAGGATGTGGAAAAAAAGGAACCTTCATACACTGTTGTTGGGAATGCACATTGGTGCAGCCACTGTTGAAAACAGTATTGAGTTTCCTCAACAGTATTGAGTTTCCTCAAAAAGTTAAAAATAGAATTACCATAATACCGTAATTCTTCTATGAGGTATTTATCCAAAGAAAATGAAAATACTAATCTGAAAAGATATATGTACCCCTACCTTTATTACAACATTACTTGCAATAGCCAAGATATATAAGTAACCGAAGTGTCCATTGATAGGTGAATGGATAAAGAAGAAATAAAGAAGTGATATATATATTATATATTATGGATATATATCCTATATATATCCATATATAGGATATATATATATATAGGATATATATAATATATATATATAGGATATATATATACATATAGGATATATATATTATGGATATATTTTATGGAGATATATATATATACATATATATATTATATATATATATAATATGGAGTATTACTCAGCCATAAAACAGAGTGAGATCTTGCCATTTGTGACAACATGGATAGATCTAAAGGGTGTAATGCTAAGTGAAATAAGGCAGTCAAAGAAAGACAGATACCATATGATTTCACCCACATGTGGAATTGCAGAAACAAAATGAACAAAGAAAAAAAAGAGACAAACAAAAAACCAGACTCTTAAAGATAGAGAACAAACTGATGTTTGCCAGACTACCAAACATCTGGGAATGGGTGAAACAGGTAAAGAGGATTAAGAGTACACTTATGATGGGCAGTAAGTAGTGTATAGAACTGTTGAATTACTATATTGTACAACTGAAACTAATGTAACACTTTACGTTAACTATACTGGAATTAAAAAATAAATAAATAAATTGTAGAATCATGATATAAACCCATAGTCTAACTCCACAGTCTGTGCTCTCAATCATTCCACTCTAATTCCTCTTTTTTAAGAGACATCTCTGAATTATGGTGGCTTCTCAATTTGTCATTGATGTCAGGATATCTACTATTATTTTATTGCTTTGAGCAATATTTTAATTTCTGCTGTGACATTTATCCATTCATCCATTTTCTTTTTCTTGGAGTCAGATTTTCATATGCTGTTTTCTATCCCACCTTGCCTTGACTTTAGATATATGATGTATAATTCGTCTATCTGAGCCTCCTTCACTTGCAATGTTTATTGCAGTAGGGAAGAAATCTGCCATATTAGGGAAAATATAAATCCCTGAATGCCATCCAAGTTTTCTTTTTTAAAATTGACAATGTTTTCCTTGGATGGCCCACCTCAGCTTATTTCTAAATGTTTAAGCATCTCTCCTGCAACTCTTCTTTATTTCTAAAACTAGCTTTTCCAACAGTCAGTGTATGCATGAGATTATGTAAAGACTTCTTCTGACTTTTCACAGTCTACATCATTTTTTCAGGAATGGCTGTTGACATTGAACCTTGTTAATTGGTTCAATTCACTGGATATCTAGTATAACAGTGACTATATTTCCAACAGTAATATAAATATGTTTTGTCATCTTTTAAATGTCCTGTAATTAAGTTTTAAATATTTTTAATGCTTATTTATTTTTAAGAGAGAGACAGAGACAGAGTGCAAGCAGGGGAGGGGCAGAGAGGAAGACACAGAATCCGAAGCAAGCTCCAGGCTCTGAACTGTCAGCACAGAGCCCAGAGTGGAGCTTGAACATTGATATCATGACCTGAACCAAAGTTGGACACTTAACCAACTGAGCTACCCAGGCACCCACCCCTTCCTGTAACTACTTTAATTGGCTTCTAGAAGGAGCTGTTACACTAGTTGTCATCTTTTCAAAAAATGTGGAAAGAATGGCCTAAACGTGTGGTTTTCCCAGAACATCCTCTCTTATTTCCCTACATTTCATAAAAGGTATTTGGATGCACCTGCTTCTCTGTTTGATTTAGCCTGATATAAACTATTAAGTTCAAGGTCAGCAGTATTCTCTTCATGTAAATTTACCCAGACCATTTATCCCTCATGCCCTCAGTAATCCTTTAAACATAGTTCTTCTTCCCCATGTTATATCATATTATTCAGAACGCACAATTAAATTCCCTAGATTTGGGGTTGTGACATTAAAAAAAACCTCAAAGACCTTTATATTACCATATTAAGGCTTATAGTTGTGATAATATCAGTAACATCAGATGTAAGCCTTCAGTTCTTAAAATATGATATATTTAACCCATTTTCCTGAAACTAAGAAGAAGAGGTAAATAGGAATAATGTGGCTGATTATCAATGAAAATTTTTATTAATACAATAACTGAATGTGTGAAGTACCTTAATAGGTAGTTTTGTATGAAGCTTTCTGAACAACACTAAGATGCATTTCATACTTTTTTTTTCCATTTTTCAGGTGAAGAAACCAAAAGAAGCCGACAGAATATAGCTTGTAGGAGAAGCACTTTGATCACAGATTCTTATGTTCTCACCATATGAATCTACTAGGTTAAGAAATAGCATACACCAAGGCTTCCTGTTTCATAATATACTGCTTTTTCTACCCTGTCATCTGCTAAATAAATATTATTATTGAAGTAATAAAGTGATTTTTCCTAGGACACGAAGCACAAGAATTGTAGTCATTAGTTATGGGGCAAAAGCAAGTGCTTTGGGGTGGTACTAATCTACATTCAATTTGGCTCCAGTTATATGCTATGTTGTCCTGGACATCTGGCCTAACTTCTCTGAGCCTCCACTACATCATCTGTACAGTGGCACACAAGTCTGATTCTCTGGCCTCTAAGATGTTTTGAAAATTAAATGAACATAGATTTTTTAGAAAAATGCCAAGTACATAGTGCTCATTTTAAGGCAATTCAATGCACCTAGTTCAATACCAATTACTTAGTAGGTATGACAGTGTTAGTTATTTTAATATGGACCCAGATGAAAATCTCTAATCACAGTAGCACTCAGCACTCTAAATCTATTTTCATACCATAAAAAAATTATAATTTAAGAGGTCATTAGTACAAAAGCAAGTAAAATTTTATTAATGGAAATAAGTCAAGAGTGGCACAAGTATTTACAACAGGAAAAAACCTTGTAGGGAAAATAAAGAAGATTTCTACCTAAGTATTTCTCTTCTTTTCATTATTGATGCAACAATTTTATTATGTTACCAATATGTCCTATTTGTAATATTAGTGTATACATATATAATAACTTATAAAACATTTCTATAAGTTTAAGGACATAGCAGATGGTTGAAATGTTAAGCAAAAACAGGCACATTTTTGACCAGATTTCCTCAAAACATAACTTTCACCTGACAGGATTCTCAATAGTAAGCAATCTGGAAAACTTTTCTCCCTTCTCTTTTTGACATGAAAATGCAGAGAGAGTGGAATGAGCAGAGGCAGTTGTTCTCAATCTTAGCTTTATGTCAAAACCACCTGGGCAACTTTTAAAGCACACATTTGGAGCTCCTACCCCAGACATATTGAATCAGAATTCTCAGAAATGCAGTACAGCATCTTAATTTCTTTTAAACTCCAAATGTGTTTCTTATATGTAGCTACGAATGGGAACCTCTGAATGATGGCTTTGAAATAGCTTGTTCTGTGATTCAATCCTAGGTCTATTATTTCTATGTACCACGGTATATTTGAAAATTGATAGCGTTAACTCCTGCTTCAAAGAATTGCTCTAAGAATTAACAAAAATATCTAGAATTGCTCTAAGAATTAATAAAATTATCTAGATTGGGATGCCTGGGTGGCTCAGTTGGTTAAAAGTCTGACTCTTGGTTTCAGCTTAGGCCATGATATCAATGTTTGTGTGTTCAAGTTCTGCTTGGGAGTCTCTCTCTCTCCCTCTCTCTCTGCCCCTCCCCCACTCATTCTTTTTCTGTCTCTCTCACTCTCTTTCTCCGTATCAAAAAGAGATAAACATTAAAAAAAATTTTAAGTACCTAGATCATAATGGATACCCAATAATATCTATCATATAAATATAAACATACAAATATTGACAAAGACATAGGTATGGTTATAGATGCAGATATAGTTATCATTCTCCCTTGATTACCAAGGGAATCCACCTCTTTGTTCTGGGCCCTTAGGAAATAAGTTGGCATCCTGATAAGATAGCTCCTTTGCTCTCTTTAGTCTACGTGAAGCCACACATATCTCTGCCATATTATTATGTGCATATGCTCTCAGTAAAGAGTAGGCAATGGTCTGATAGGGATAGAAGGTCAAACATAATCACAGGCACTGGGTACAGTTCCAATAATTATTTCCTACCATAAGTTGTGCAATAATCCTGTAGTAGTAATAATATGATTCCTACCTGGCTTCCTTCCTGGCTCATTCAGCCACCATGATGGAAGCAGACAATGAAAAGTATAATGAACCAGGTTATATCAGTGCCTTGTATGTTCAAAGAAAGAGTATATATTGTAGAACTGTGTCATTCACTGGGTAGGATATGGGCAGAGTTAACACAAATCTTCAGATCCATGAGTAACCTTTGATAGCTTAGTTTCAGGCTTCTGGGTAGCAAATGAGTTCCTCTTAAATTAAGGACTTGAAAGAATGGAGCCATGTACTTATCTGGCTGAAGATATTGAGAAATGGAAAGATTCTATTCTTTACCTAATCAGCATTTATATTTCTCTGTAAAGTATAGAGATTGAAATATATCAAAAGCAAATATTGTAAAGGAATGGTCCAATAGCAAACTATGGCCAATTAAATGTTTATTATATTATCATGGAAAAATATCAGAAAAAAATTCAATAGGGAAATGATTAATTAAATCCTGGTGTGACTCAATGACAATATAACTCATTGAATGGAAATTACTTCTTACCTATTTCACAATGCTGGCACTATCTGCGAGATGAATGTGACCCCTCATTTCTACTCTTTGCCATACTTTACTGTAGAATGTTGCCTAGACTGCCAAACTACTCCTTTCAGTACTGAGAACTGAGACACTCATTCCATAAGCTGAATGCTTTCTGACAAGTCCTACATTGGTGATTATTAACTAATGTTAGATATGGTGGTACAAAGGCTGCCTTTCTTACCTAATCCAGGACGACTCTCAAGAGCTATCTTAGCTCCAGAGTTCTCCATAGGGTTGGTTAATGCCTTCATGTGACAACTGCTTTGTAGTTCAAATTCTCTTTTTGCTCTAAGGACCCCAGAGCACTCCCCAGTTAATTTCTTGAATGCAAATCTCTCTCTCAGACCTCTGCTACCCTGGGAAAGATCACCTACCTGCCTGGAATGGGATACCTCAAAGCAGCTGGAGTGATGGAACTCTCTGTCCTCCAATTTTGGGATTAGGTCATGGGAACTTAGAGATAATGGCCATAATGTTTGTTTCATATATATATAATGTATATAAATATGTATTATGTAAAATATAAATATATATTATGTTTATATATTATATATTATGTTTATATATATTTATATTTTATATATTTATATATATTTAATATATATTTAATATATACTTAATAGATATTAAAATATTTTATATATTTATATTGTATTAAATATTTATATATTTATTTATTAAAATATATTTATATGAAATATAAATATATATAACATATAAATATATATATAATACATTTTTTGTTAAATATATATATAGCCATACTTATAGATTCACTTGTACTTTCTACTTTTACCTTTTAATTAACTAAATTTGAATTTAAACTATATGGAGCCAATATTTAGGAAGATCATTAAGTAGAAATAAAACTGGTTTATAGGAGGAGGAGCCAACATGGCAGAACAGCATGGAAGTTTTTTGTGTCTCGCATCCATGAAATACAGCCAGACCAAGACTAAACCATCCTGAACACATAGAAAACTGATCTGAGGATTAACACAACAATCTGCACAATCTGAACCACAGAATTCAGCAGGTACACAGCATGGAGAGGTAAACTGGGGGACAGAGAAGCCATGGATGGCAAGAAGCTATTTTTGCATGAGGAGAGTGGAAACAGCCACAGAGACTAAACTAAAAAGGGAGAAAGGAGAAAAGAGAGGGTTTAAATTCATTAAGACTCTATAAACAGGGGGACTACAGAGTCTGAAACTCCACACTCAATACCTGGTGGTGCTCCGGTGAGAAGGAGGAATCCCCAGTAGCAGGGTGAAGCCTGGAGGTCTTTGGGCCACATGGGGAGAGCCAGTTCCCCTGCTGGGAGGACATCTGGTAGAGGCTGTGTGACTCCCCCAAAGGCAAAGGTCCCAGTGTACCTGAGAGAACAGCCACATTCACTGGTGCTGGAACAAGGTCGCTGGGGGTGAAACCTGGTGCTAGATGCGTGTTGTGATTGGCCATAATCCCTGAAATGCTGCTGCTACACAATCACAGGAACTTTTTCTGGGGTGGGTTGGACCCAGCTGCAGTTTCTGGGCATCGGCAGCAGCAGGGTCCCACAAACAATCCTGTGCGTGGCCGGCACCCAGCCATTGCTCAATGAGACCTTCCACAGACAGGCAGAATGGATCAAAGTGGCAGTCCCTCAGAAATAAAGGGTCAGGAAAAACAGCCACATCTGAGATATAACTCAGGAGGGAGGTGCTACTTGGGGCTTGGTCACGGTCAGTGTAAAAATGGGGAGTGGATGGAAGCCGAAGACAAAGGATGAGTGTGCAATTGAACACAAGTCTCTCTGTCTGCTTAGTTTATGGACTATAAAGTGCCTCATAGTTTGTCTTCTAGGGGAAAACAAAGTAATTTCAGTTGTATTTCAGTCTGTTCGCTCGTCCATCTATTCAATTATCTTCCTTTTTTTGTTCTTTTTTCTTTTTTCTATTTTTCATTTCTTTTCTTTCTCTTCAATACAGAAAGAAAAAAATTCATTTTTATTTTCATTTTTATTAAAAATATTTTTCTTTAATTTTTTTACTATATTTTTTACTTTTGTGTAAATTTTTTCAAATTCTATTTTACTTCTATCATTTCATTTTATTCTACTTCAGTGTATTCATTTTTTCAAATTTTCAAATGATTTCCTTTTTTTCCTTTCCCCTTTTTTTCTCTATCAAGTCCCTTTCAACACCCAGACTAATTTTTTAATTTTAATATTTTTTAATTTTAATTTTTTTAATTTAATTTTTTTAACCTCATTAATTCCTTTTCTCCTTTCAAAATGACAAAACAAAGGAATTCACCCCAAAAGAAAGAGCAGGAAGAAACATCAGCCAGGGACTTAACCAACACAGATACAAGTAAGATGTCTGAACCAGAATTTAGAATCACGATAATAAGAATACTAGATGGAGGTGAAAATAAATTAGAATCCCTTTCTGCAGAGAAAAAAGAAGTAAAAGCTAGTTGGGATGAAATATAAAAAATGCTATAACTGAGCTGCAATCTCAAATGGATGCCACGGTGGCAAGGATGGATGAGGCAGAACAGAGAATCAGCAATATAGGGGACAAACTTATGGAGAATAATGAAGCAGAAAAAAGAGAGGGAGATTAAGGCAAAAGTGCACAATTTAATAATTAGAGAAATCAGTGACTCATTAAAAAGGAACAACATCAGAATCATAGGGGTCCCAGAAGAGGAAGAGAGAGAAATAGGGGTAGAAGGGTTATGTGAGAAAATCATAGCAGAAAATTTTCCTAACCTGGGGAAAGACACAGACATCAAAATCCAGGAAGCACAGAGGACTCCCATTAGATTCAACAAAAACCGACCATCAACAAGGCATATCATACTCAAATTCACAAAATACTCAGGCAGCATCATGAAAGATGCAAGGGAAAAAAAGTTCTTAACCTACAAGGAAAGACAGATCAGGTTCGCAGCAGTCCTATCCACAGAAACTTAGCAGGCCAGAAAGGAGTGGCAGGATATATTCAATGTGCTGAATCAGAAAAATATGCAGCCAAGAAATCTGTATCCAGCAAGGCTGTCATTCAAAATAGAAGGAGAGATAAAAAGTTTCCCAGACAAAAAAAAAATTAAAGGAGTTTGTGACCACTAAACCAGCCCTGCAAGAAATTTTAAGGGGGACTCTCTGAAGGTAGAAAAGATGAAAAAAAATTAAATAAAGGCCAAAGGCAACAAAAACTAGAAAGGACTAGAGCACACCACAAGAAACTCCAACTCTACAAGCAACATGATTGCAATAAATTCATATCTTTCAGGACTCACTCTAAACGTCAATGGACTAAATGCTCCAGTCAAAAGCATCTTATAGATAATAAGACAAGGTCCATCTATATGCTGTTTACAGGAGACTCACTTTAGACCTAATGACACCTTCAGATTGAAAGAAAGGGGATGGAGAACCATCTATCATGCTAATGGTCAACAAAAGAAAGCTGGAGTAGCCATACTTATATCAGACAATATAGACTTTAAAATAAAGTCTGAATCAAGAGATGAAGAAGGGAATTATACCATAATTAAGGGGTCTATCCACCAAGAAGTCCTAATAATTGTAAACATTTATGCATCAAATGTGGAGCACCCAAATATATAAATTAATTAAGCAAAACCATAAACTCATTGATAATAATACCATAATAGTAGGGGACTTCAACACCCCACTTATAGTATGGACAGATAATCTAATCAAAAAATCACAACAAGGAAACAATGGCTTTGAATGACACACTGGACCAGATGGACTTCACAGATATATTCAGACCATTACATCCTAAAACAGCAGAATATACATTCTTCTCCAGTGCACATGGAACGTTCTCCAGAACAGACCACATACTGGGACACAAATCAACCCTCAACAAGTACAAAAACATTGAGATCATACTGTGCATATTTTCAGACCACAACACTATGAAACTCGAAATCATCCCCCCCCCAAAAAATGTGGAAAGGTAACAAACACTTGGAGACTAAAGAACATCCTACTAAAGAACGAATGGGTTAACCAAGAAGTTAAAGAGAAAATTTAAAAATTCATGGAAGCCAATGAAAATGATAACACCACAACCCAAAACATCTGGGACGCAGGAAAGGTAATCATAAGAGGAAAGCATATAGCAATTCAGGCATCTTAAAGAAGGAAGAAAGATCTCAGATACACAACCTAACCTTACACCTTAAAAAGCTGGAAAAAGAGCACAAATAAAACCCCAAACCAGCAGAAGACTGGAAATAATAAAGATTAGAGCAGAAATTAATGTTATCAAACCCAAAAAAACCCAATAGAACAGATCAAGGAAACCAGAAGCTGGTTCTTTGAAAGAATTAACAAAATTGATAAACCACTAGCCAGTTTGATCAAAAAGAAAAAGGAAAAAACCCAAATAAATAAAATCAAGAATGAAAGAGGAGAGATCACAACCAACACAGCAGAAATAAAAACAATAATAAGATAATATTATGAGCAATTATATGCCAATAAAATGGGCAATCTGGAAGAAATGTACAAATTCCCAGAAACATATACACTACCAAACTGAAACAAAAAGAAATAGAAAACTTGAACAAACCCACAACCAGTAAAAAAAAATCGAATTAGTAATCAAAAATCTCCCAAAAAACAAGAGTCCAAGGCAGATGGCTTTCCAGAGGAATTCTACCAAACATTTAACAAAGAGTTAACACCTATTCTCCTGAAGCCATTCCAAAAAATAGAAATGGAAGGAAAACCTCCAAACTCATTCTATGAAGCCAGCATTATCTTGATTCCAAAACCAGACAGAGACTCCACTAAAAAGGAGAACTATAGACCAATTTCCCTGATGAAGACAGATGCAAAAATCCTCAACAAGATATTAGCCAACTGGAACCAGCAATACATTAAAAACATTATTCATCACAACCAAGTGGGATTTATAACTGTGATGCAGGACTGGCTCAATATCCACAAAACAATCATTGTGATTCATCACATCAATTAAAGAAAGGACAAGAACCATATGATCCTTTCAATAGACGCAGAGAAAGCTTTTGAAAAAATACAGCATCATTTTTTGATAAAAAACCTCAAGAAAGTAGGGATAGAAGGAGCGTACCTCAAGTTCATAAAACCATATATGAAAGACCCAACGCTAATATCATCCTCAATGGGGAAAAACTGAGCGCTTTCCCATTAAGGTCAAGAACACAACAGGGATGTCCACTCTCACCACTGTTATTCAACATACTATTGTAAGTCTTAGCCTCTGCAATCAGACAACACAAAGAAATAAAAGGCATCCAAATCAGCCAAGAGGAGGTCCAACTTTCACTCTTCACAGATGACGTGATACTCTATATGGAAAACCCAAAATATTCCACCAAAAAACTGCTGGAACTGATTCATGGATTCAGCAAAGTGCAGGATAAAAAAATCAATGCACAGAAATCAGTTGCATTCCTATACCCCAACAATGAAGCAACAGAAAGAGAAATCTAGGAATCGATCCCATTTACAATTGCACCAAAAACCATAAAATACCTAGGAATAAATCTAAACAAAGAGGTGAAAAATCTATATGCTGAGAACTATTGAAAGCTTATGAAAGAAATTGAAGAAGGCACAAAAAAAATGGAAAAAGATTCCATGCTCCTGGATAGGAAGAACAAATATTGTTAAAATTTCAATAGTGTCCAAAGCAATCTACATATTAAATGCAATCCCTATAAAAATTATACCAGCATTCTTCACAGAGCTAGAAAAAATAATCCTAAAATTTGTATGGAACTAGAAAAGACCCCAAATAGCCAAAGCAATCTTGAAAAAGAAAGCCAAAGCAGAAGGCATCACAATCCCAGACTTCAAGCTGTATTACAAAGCTATAATCATCAAGACAGTACAGTATTGGCACAAAAACAGGCACTCAGATCAATGGAACAGAATAGAGAGCCCAGAAACGGACCCATAAATTTATGGCCAACTAATCTTTGACAAAGCAGTAAAGAATATCCGATGGAATAAAGACAGTCCCTTCAGCAACATGGTGCTGGGAAAACTGGAAAACAACATGCACAAAAATGAACCTGAACCACTTTCTTACACCATACACAAAAATAAACTCAAAATGGATGAAAGACATAAACGTAAGACGGGAAGCCATCAAAATCCTCCGGGAGAAAGCAGGCAAAAACCTCTTTGATCTTGGCCACAGCAACTTCTTATTCAACAGGTCTCTGGGGGCAAGGGAAACAAAAGCAAAAATGAACTACTGAGACCTCCTCAAAATAAAAAGCTTCTGCACAATGAAGGAAACAATCAGCAAAACTAAAAGGCAGCCAACAGAATGGGAGTACATATTTGCAAACAACATGTCAGATAAAGGGTTAGTATCCAAAATCTATAAAGAACTTATCAAACTCAACACCCAAAAAACAAATAATCCAGTGAAGAAATGGGCAAAAGACATGAATAGACACTTCTCCAAAGAAGACATCCAGATGGCCACCCAACTCATGAAAAAATGCTCAACGTCACTCATCATCAGGGAAATACAAATCAAAACCACAATGAGATATCACCTCACACCTGTCAGAATGGCTACCATTAACAACTCAGGCAACAACAGATGTTGGTGAGGATGTGGAGAAAGAGGATCTCTTTCGCATTGCTGGTGGGAATGCAAACTGGTGCAGCCACTCTGGAAAACAGTATGGAGTTTCCTCAAAACATTAAAAATAGAACTACCCAACAACCCAACAATTCCACTACTAGGTATTTATCCAAGGGATACAGATGTGCTGTTTTGAAGGGGCACATGCACCCCAATGTTTATAGCACCACTATCAACAATAGCCAAAGTATGGAAAGAGCCCAAATGTCCATCGATGGATGAATGGATAAAGAAGATGTGCTATACACACACACACACACACACACACACACACAATGGAATATCACTTGGCAATTTAAAAAAATGAAATCTTGCCATTTGCAACTACGTGGATGGAACTAGAAGGTATTATGCTAAGTGAAAGTATTCCATCAGAGAAAGACAAATATCTTATGACTTCACCCATAGGAGGACTTTAAGACACAGAACAGATGAACATAAGGGAAGGGAAGCAAAAATAATATAAAAACAGGGAAGAGGACAAAACATAAGAGATTCTTATAGAGAACTGAGGGTTACTGGAGGGGTTGTGGGAGGGAGGGATGGGCTAAATAGGTAAGGGGCATTAAGGAATCTACTCCTGAAATCATTTGTGCACTATATGCTAACTAATTTGGATGTAAATTGAAACACATATAAATAAATAAATAAAACTGGTTTATATCAGTTCTACCCCTATTCAAGTTGAAGCCCTGAAATCAGTTTAGCTGGTCTATTTTAATGAGCACTAAATTCATCTTTCTGCCTCAATTATTTTCCCTCTCTGATCAATCTAATGCAGTGCTGAAATAGTAATAATCTTTTAATATACGTCATAAAACTTGTCAGCTCAAAAACTTGCAGTGGTTCCAGACTGCCCCAGGAGTGAAAAATCAGCTGGATATCATTCAACATTCTGGCCCCAAACAAACTTTTCTGCTTCTATATTTTAGTCTACTTTTTGTTTCATGCCAATGGTCTTTGTTTCCTCCATTTCTAATTTTATACCTTGTGTCTCCCTAAAATATCTTGTCTCTGCCATCCAAGGTGCAATCTATCTGCTTGGGTCCAGATCAAATAACACTGCTTTTTTGTAGTCTTGCTATAACTCCCTGAACAAAGTGAGTTGCTTATTTTAAGTACCAGATTTTACATGTGTGCCTCTCTTATCAGTTATGATGTTCTACCTTATATCAAGACAATAGGGGGCATACCTATTTATCTGTGCATCTCCCACAAAGCCTTCTTATAAAAAGTGCTCAAAAATATTTAAAATAAATCGTAAAAAGTGAGAAGATAGAGGACAGCATAGCCTACTTGACTCTTTTTCTATCAATGAAATACCCTTGAAAAAATATAGAATTGTTTCACTGAGTCAACACTTATTGTTTACTCTTATTAACAAATACTGCTTTTCTCTTGCTAACTAAACCTTATGTACCAAGTATAACACCTTAATAATACATTTTCTTCAAGACACTGCAGCAACCATTCATGAGGGAATAGTCCTAGTAATTTCTACTGCCCATGTCTTATACCATGAACTCAGATGCGGGTTTGAGGTGTCATTTGCTGATGGCAAAACAAATCAATCAAAATAATTTATGTATTTGGAGCTTACTTTGACATCTCAACAATCCAAATACAATTGATCCTAATTATGAAACATCCAATCACTCATCAGGGTATGTTACATCTTCAAAAATTCAAGGAAATTTATATTAAATAACTTGTATATTTCAGTTTCCTAAAGGAAAAGTGAAAGACATTTTCTCAGATGCTACTTCTGTAAAACTACAGAAAGAAGGAGGAAAAAAGGTGAACTCCAGCATTCTTTGGTGTGTCAGTTTTCATCAGTTGAAATAATAATGATGATGATGATGATTTTTTTTGCTCAAGGAATCTCTTAGCATTCTCCTGATGTCATTTTAGATTATTTATTCATGATGGGATAGCTGGAAGAGAGATAGAGTGTCTAAATTTTAAAAAGATAATACTAAGTAGATAACTTAGTATTATCCTACAAATAACTTAAATTCACCTCTAAAAATAAAGGAAGGCATCCTTTACATTCAATCTACAAATGGAAAACATTTAATTGTGAGCCAAAAATGGTCCTAAAAAATTTTCGTTATTGTCTTACTTAAGCTTCAAAATTACCTTTTTATAAAGTACGTTATATGCCCAGTTTAATATCACTAGCTTGGAGCATAGCTGGGCTTTATACTCAGCTAATTTATTCCAGTGCACATATACCCAACTCTTATGCAATAAATATTTTGAAGAGCTAAAATATTAAGGAAAACATGATTTGTGCCCATAATTTAAGAATTCCGAATGATTTAAATAATCAATGTGCTATAATTTAATCAATGCTATTATTTTGATGTCTTTAAATACATGACTATTGTGTGAGGGAGCATACTGGTTTATCTCATTAATAATAAATGGGTTGATACTTAAAAGAGAAATTTATTTCCTTTAGTATATAAATAAATCAATCACAAATTTTCTTGAGCAAGAAAGAAGGTACTTTTGAGTATAAAGTCAATCACTATTGACATTTTATCTTGTTCATTTATATCACTAACATTTAAAAGGAAATATGCATACAATCTGTTATGAGAATGAAAATGTACAATAGGGGGAGGGTTCATTAAACACTTAAATTATACACATTTGAGGTGCTGTTATAGGACTCCTTAATGTTCACCATATTGACTTTTACATGATGTCCAGAAAGAAATTAAACCAAGGTCACAGTAAAGCAAGATTGAAACATTAACTACCATGGCTCTTCAGCCCCATATGCTAGAATGACCTCACATACAGAGACTACAGAGAGCTATTAAAGTTTCCCTAGTGCTCATCTCTCACCTGGACTATTTCAATAGTCTCATAATTATTCTCAATTTTACCCTGTTTTCCTGTAGTCTATTCTAACCCAGTATTCAGAATGGTATTCTAAAATGTAACTGAAGTCATATGATTCCATTCCTCTGCTCAAAATCCTCTCCTGAGACTTTTGCTTGCAGCTATAAAAGAGTAGTTTACCTTGGACTAACCTTTCTACTGAAAACAGAAACAAAATTTTCTCAAGAAAAGTAAATATTTTGAAGCAAGTCCTATGCTTGCCATAACATTTTGTTTTATTTTGTTTTGTTTTGTTTTGTTTTCCACTTAAGACTGTTTGCTTCTATTCACAAGGCATAGAAGCCAATCAGACAGCAACATCTAAATGCTGTGGAAGCCACACTGGACTCGAGAGACAAAAAATGGAGTTCAGAGCTACCAAAGAAGTCAGGAATAATGGGTCAATATCTTGGGCAATATAGAACTACATAAAGTGTTTCCAATATTTTAGGCGCTATTTCCTATTTCTGATTTCCTAAGATGGGCATGCAGGTGGTAACAGACTTTCATATTTGTAAAAAAAAAAAAAAAAAAAAAAAAGATAGAACCTATTACTTAAAAAAAATCTTGTAAAGCAAAATCTAGACCCATATGGCTTCACCATTAAGGTAATTTCCTTTGAGCTGCCTCTTCCATGCAATAGAGTTGTCACTGAGAAATTGCTAAACAGCTAGGGATGATATTTTCCACAGTTGTTATAGTGATGTGGCCATATGACCACATATTCTAATGTGTGGAATGGACGCAGAAGTTACTACCTCTCTCCTCAGCTCAGTACATGATAACCTTGTAGCCGACACATTTATTATTAATAACATAAACAAGTATGCTCCTTCATATAATGTTCATGTATTTATAGATACATCCAACCCCATTGGTTGGATCTTACACTAGAAAAGACCAGTCATTCATTCATATAAAAATGCATCTTGGAAAACTACTATGAGTCTGAGACACAGACTTGAGCATACCCTAAGGCAAGGGGAATAGAGATCAAAGGGGTAGTAATCCATAGACCAATGTTTCTGAAAGGACAGTAGGCATGGGAAGGATTGATAATAGGCACTGGGAAGGAAGAAAGATCCATCTTCAGGGGCAGGAGATACATAAGTGACAGATGTTGGAATATACAGAGAAAATCAGGGGTGGGAGAAAGGAAGTAAAATGTCTCAAACTTGGTGGTAAAGTAGGAGGCAACATTGTTTGCTAAATCCAGGCAGGGGTAGACTACAAGGCTGAGACTGAGAAGTCTAGGGGAGATTTGGAACAGATATTGCAGTAAATAAGATAGAATATTACTTAGAGATAAATAGAGTAATAATGAAGTCACAGATGAGGCTAAATAGCCACACTACAACTAAACAACTGTGATGAACCAGGAAAATCAAGAAGGAAGAAACTAGCAACACTAAATCATGAGAGACTGAAAGGTGCAAGGTAGGAGAATTTCAGTTTCTAGAACACTGACTGACAGAAATAGAAGCAATGTCTGCTCTTTGAAGGATTTTAAATTCTAGTTAAGGGCATAGGACTTCCTTACACTGTATTAAAAGGAGAGTTCAAGTAAAAATATGTGAATAAGTATTCATGTTGTAAATCTCAAACGAAATGCTTTCAGGAATAATTAAGGTGGATGAGCTTGAATAACATATTTCTTGAATAAGGTGAATTTCAAGCAGAGATTGGAAAAGAGGAGAGGGGTGGTCAAAAGGAAGATTTCAGGTTGGCAGAGGTATGAAGGAACCTCTGAGATTAGAAGGAATGATCAAAGCTCTGAGAGTGTGTTGGCTTCAAACTCTCCTGTGGGCTCCCTTTTGAGCTTTCTGCTGGGCACAAGACTACCCAGGGTCAAGGAGGAAAAGTAAGAGAAAGAGAAGTAAACATCTCTGACTGCCAAGGGCAGTACAGTGAGCACCTGCATCTGCAAGAATGGAAAACATTGATCTATGTTAGAAATAAATCATTTCTCTGACACAAATGCCTATGTGTCTATACAAAATGATTTATCCTTGCCAAAACTCGCTGTTGGCTTAGTGCATCTTTAGAAACTGAAGGAAGCTCAGACCAAACCACAATGTCTTTCTCTGCCACCCAGCCCCCATAGCCAGAAAAAAAGAAGAAGAAAAAGAAAAAGACAGAAAAAAGAAAGAAAGAAAGAAAGAGAAAGAAAGAGAAAGAAAGAAAAGAAAAAGAAAGAAAGAAAGAAAGAAAGAAAGAAAGAAAGAAAGAAAGAAAGAAAGAAAGAAGAAAAGGAAAAGAAAAAAGAAAGATAAGAAATGTCAAAATGGGGGCAGCTGGATGGCTCAGTCGACTTGGGTTCAGGTCATGATTTCAGAGTTTGTGAGTTAGAGCCCCACATTGGGCTGTCTGCTGTCAGCACAGAGTCTGCCTCATATCTGTCCCTCTCTCTCTCTCTCTCCCCCTCACCTGCTCTCTCTCTCTCAAAAATAAATAAACATTAAAAATTTTTTTTAATTAAAAAAATGTCAAAACCTCATTCATTTTGAAAAAGCTCTATAAGCACCGTCCTGGCAGAAATCAGAGTACAGTATCCATTCACTCTTTAGGAAAGGCAATTTTAAATTCATTTCAGTCATTGCCCGAAATTGAGTTTAACTGCACAAAATCCTTCAGTTGACCTACAGTCAATATTTTGCTTTTCTTTAATGCAATTGCTCAGAAAGTAAAGTAATCTATCTGAATTTCTGGGATGAGAGCAAAGCTTAAAAAAAATAATCAGAAGCACAAACAAGCAAAATAGTGTCAAGCCATCTGTTTGGGGAATATCAAAACTGATGCAGGTAAATAATTAAAACAGTTTAAGTGGCCTTTTTTCCTATACAAAAAGAAAATTTCAGGACCACATGCTATAAAAGTATCACATATGGAAACTAATTAAAACCCTGTCAAAGGAATCATGTCATCTCTTATACCTCAGTAAGTGAACAAGAAAATAGGACAAGATTGCTACATAAATGGGCACAACAATTTGCTTTGAAATTTGTCATTATTTAATTGAAACACATTTCAGCAATCCAAGTTCCTTATCCTGAGAATGTTACTGCTGATTTGATCTGAAGTAAATTCAAGTTTGGAACAAGCCGTAAATTATACAAGAATTTGAATGTGCTATCATGTGGTGTCTGAAGTTCACATCATGAAATCATTATGTTAAATTAAAACGAAAGAAAACATTCAAACAAAAAGCCAAGGAATCTCAGTCTGTTAAGTGTATGAAAAAAAGATAAAGTGGTTCTGAATTGAGATTCAGGTCACCTGAGTTCAATTTTTAGCTCACTAAGTGTTTTGGTCACCCAAGACTTACCAATATCATCACTCCATCCATGACTCTCAATGGGTTACTTTACTTGTACTTTCTATTCTACACCCATATTCCCCTGGAGATTTTATATACATAGTTAAATATGTTACACTGAGTGGCACCTGGGTGGCTCAGTTGGTTAGCATCTGACTTCGGCTCAGGTCATGATCTCCGGCTTGCAGGTTTGAGCCCCATGTCAGGCTCTGAGCTGACAGCTCAGAGCCTGGAGCCTACTTCAGATTCTGTGTCTCCCTCTCTCTCAGCCTCTCTCTCTCTCTCTCTCTCTCTCTCTCTCTCTCTCTCTCTTTCTATCTCAAAAATAAATAAACATTTAAAAAAATTAAATATGTTTCACTGATGTGAATTTTAGCAGTGTCAAAGTCTCTGTTATTCATCATCTCCCTAACCCAAAAAATACACCCCCAACATTCATGCATGTACTCTGTCTTCCTCCTTTGTTTTGTTAAATTTAGACTTCTCTTGGGAGTCTTTCAGGCAAGGCTGTGAATTATTCTCACCTTTCTACCTGGGAATTCCCTAATTAGAGTCAAACTGAGAAAGAATATTATTAGACCCTCTACTACATACTATATCTGTATGATCACATGTTATCCTAAGAAGGACTTCTGTCAGGTATGGAATATTATTATCCTAATTTAACAAACAAGAATAATGATGGTTGGAAAAATAGCTCACTTGCCAGAAGTCATGTAACCAGAAAGTGACATAGCTGGCACTAAAGCCATATGTGTTTTTGTCAAATGCCCAAATAGATAGCATTATGTGATAGTGTCTAATTTTAGAAGAAATAACCTGATATAAATGGAAGGATCCTTATTTGTGAAAAGAATTTACCTTAAGAACAACAACTCTCACCCATAATGCAGAGCTGCATTTGCTTTTGGAAATGAATGTTTTGGTCCTAAAATGGGTCTGAAAGATTTTCTATGGGAAGATTTGTAAAATAAATGATAAGAAGACTTTATGACTAAATAAAACATCTGGGAAGGGAATTCAGGTGCCAAGTTAATCAGTTGGAATGTTAAAAGTTACTGATGGTAAAAATTACAATATTCTTTTTTTAACGCAATATAACAGATATTTCAAATACTGGTATAAAAGCAATCTTTGGACTCATAAAAATAGGATGATAGGAAATCATCATACACATAAACACTGATGTCTGTCACACTGCAAGAATCTCCATAACAAATATTTTCACAGTGTCATTTGGTAAGCTATTTCATTTCAAGATTACTCTAAGAAAACATTTTTTTTCTAAATGTAAGCCTACAGAGATCAATAAAGTCCTTTTAATCTTGCTTAGTCTGATTAGAGCATTACTTAGCAGTGTATGAGTTTTTAAAAATGTATAAGGTGAAAGTATATGCAGGTTCTTCATGTCTTCAAGTCTGTACCATGTATCTTTCCTAAACAGATACAGACTAAAAAATGTCACAGTGAAAGACACTTACACGCCATTGTATGATTTGAATGGGGAGCCCAGGAAAGTTGCCACTTTACACACACAAGCTCAGTATAGCTGTCAAGATTCAAAGATGACCTTTTGGACCAGTTGTCCAGCATTAAGATCAAGGTTAACTCTAAGGCTTACCTTGCTTTAGATCCCTTGTAATATTTACCATAGTGCTCTGCTCATTCAGGAAGTATTTGATTTAATGAATAAAGGAGGGAGAGCTGATCATTTTGCAAACAGCAATAATTTCTTTTTTCTTCCTCCCTCACTCCCTCCCACCTTCCTGCCCTTCCTCCTTCCTTCCTTTCTTCCTTCGTTTTCTCTCTTTTTTTTTCTCTCTCTCTCTCTCTCTTCTCCTCCCTCCCTCCTTCAATGAGAACATGCTGGAGTCAGGGAATTTTCTCTCCGTTAAGGAAAAAGCCTAACCAGAGATAATAGGGATACATCCAAGCTTTGGGACTTTAAGAAGAATATTGTTAGCGTATTCTGATTGTAAAAGGGACTGTAAAACACATTCAAATGCCTCCTAACTCTTATTCAGACTAAATGATCGTCATTGTTGGTGGATATGTGACTCTTTCTATGGGTCACTATAGTTGAGCTCATCAGAGTCAGAGGATACATGGGATCAGATATGCAAGTGGAGCCATCAAGTAGAAAACGCAATAAGAAGTCACAAGTCAGGACAACAGGCAAAGCTGTGAAATTGATGAAGCAAAATATGCAAAAACTAAGAGGTCAGCAGTGGAGATAGTGGAAATCATATGCTGAAAACCAAGACTGGGAGATTAGACATGGGTTTTCATGATTAAAGTCATTAAACTAGACATCAGGATAAGAAACATACCACAGCTCGAGACTTCTACGTGAAATTCAACAAAATAAGTACAGAAAGGCCCGTTACTAGTGGCAGGAGCATACTTCGATGCCATTACCCCCAGCAGCTATTGGTGATGCCTCCCCCTCTTGCTCTACCTGACTCTCACACAGAATTTAATATCCTACTGCTCAGTTTACCTCCTGCAAAAATCTTCACACTGATTTTCAAGCTGTCACTGTCAGCATTTTACTGTTAGTTTTCGTCGTCTATTTCTTTTGTTTGTTTTCAGAATCACTCTCTTAGACAAGATAGCTTTTCAAAAAGGAAATATAACAAAATACATACCTTACTCTCCTTTTGATTGAAAATCTCTTTTGAATTGCTCTTTTTGATCTCCATCAAGGAAGTTGTTAAACACTTACCAGTAAGTTTCTAAAAAATCAAGTCACAGTTTCTTTAACTGAGACATGACTATCTTGCTCTTGATCTCTTCTCTCTGACTTTTGGAACTGAACATATTAGCTTAAATAAATGAATATGTCATTTTTCTATCTTTCCATGACCACTGATGTGATAGATATCAGAGTGGAATCCTTTTTTTTTTTTTTTTTTTTTTTTTTTTTGTTCATTTTCTACCTTGTGCTGATAAAGAGGGCAGAAAGGTAATACTGTCTTTAAATGGAATACAGTATCTCATGAGTATTCAGGACTTAAGAGTGGCTGACATTGGCAAGGATTACAGAATGAAGAGCACTGATGATAGGTCTATAATAAAAATGTGGTTTTATCAGAGAAGACATTCTGCTTGCCTTGCTTCCCTTATCTGACATCTAATCAAACTGGAACCAGGTTATACCAGGAAAAATTGTATTTGTGGCACTGGATGCCATCCATTTCTATTGACTGAAAAGTGGTCATGAGTCCTAGCTGGCCATATCTTTTTTTTCTTCAGGGTAAATTATCCCACTCATAATGTATCTTCTAGGAAATTAACACCATAAATAACACTTCATGGCTCACACCAATTTTGTCCAAGTAATGATTAAGAACTACAATTTTCCATCTACTTGAAGATTATATAAAGGTCAAGAAAATAAAACAGCTTCTCTTTGTTGAGACTTCCACTATACAAAGGACCTAAGAAATAGACCTTAAATTTCTAATATATGTGTAAGGTGATACTTTAGTTTTCAAAAGCAATGTTAGTATATAAAATATAAATGTAATGTCATAATACTTTATATTTTGTCCAAATACTTTATATTTTGATATTTCCGAAACTGTAGAGATTTTCCCATGCCTCATTTGGATTACACAAGAACTTTATGAAATAGTCAGCATTTTCATGGAAGAAAAAATTCTAAAACTTATCGAATGTTTACGTTGCATTGGTAAAATTCATATTTTGGGTCCTTGCAAGTGTACTGCCTTTAATCCTAAAGGGAATCCAGCGTGTTTGATTTATAGAAGAAAATGAGGCTCAAACAGATTAAGTAATTCTTTCCTGAACGCATGGAGAGCAAGTGAAATTCATTCATTCATATAGCCAACTCTCTATTCACGATTCTACTTGGATATGTTTGAGTTATCTCAAACTTTACATATCCAAAAGTGAATTCTTTATTGTCACTATCAAATCTACTCTTCTTCATTTCCCTTTCTCAGTAAATGACAACAACACTATCCTCCCAGTTGCTCAAACCAAAAATATTACAATCATAAATTTTCCTTCTTTTTTCTCTCATCCCCCTTCGAATTCATTAGCAAATACTATTAGTTTTCCATTATTTACCCTGAATCATACCATCCGTCATTATATATATCCTTTGATCACTTTGTTCTAACCATCATCATCATCACTCACCAAAACCATCTTAAATTGTCCTCCAAGTAGTCTCTCTGATTCCTTACTAACTCTCTCTATAGCCTACTTATCACAAAGCAGCCAGAGTATTCTTCTGAAAAAGTCAATCATATTATGTCACTTTTGCGCTCACAACCCTGAAATAGCTTACTGTTTCACTCAAAGTGCTAATCATGGCCTTCAAGGCCCTGCATGATGTGTCACCTGCTCTTCTCTTTCCACTCTCTCACTGACCCTCCCACGTGTGCCCTGGCCCTCCTCCTTGACAAAGCCAAGCACACACTGCTTCATGCCATTTGAAAATCTCTGTTTCTGGGTTGCTCCTCTCTTAGATATCTACCACGACATTTCATTTGAGTCTCTGATCAAATGCATTCTTATAAAAAAATTAAAAAAAAAACTATTTTAAAATAGTATACCAGTTCCTCTCCCCTTCCCTACTTTAATTTTCTTCTTAGCACATTATCAACTGATATGAATTTATTTATATTGTCTTACTGTCAAGCTTATGATAGTAGCATGACATCTCCAAGATAGTAATAACTTTGTTTTCATTCAGTGTTGTACCTTTAGCACAGAACAAACACTCGGTGAATATTTGAGACATCCGCACAATCATCAAATTTTAAGTATCACATGTGCTAGACACGATCGTCTGAACAATTAAATCTAGTGAAGAAAATAAACATCGATCATGTAGTTATTGGAGCATTGAGTAATAAAATCAAGCCTTGCACAGTGGTACAGGAGCAGAAAACGGGTGGGCATAACCTTCATTGGGACATCTGGGAAGATCTCCTATTTTGACTATGGGTATGAATTAGATAGACATAAAGGGAAATGGCAAGGCAAAAGAATTCCAAGAGATGGAGTGGCACGTGCCAAGGTTGTCATTTATGGTGAAAGCAAGCACAACTTATTTGAAAAAGTTGAATAATTTTTAAATGGGACGATTAAGTACATTAAACAAAAGGAGAATAGTGGAAAATAGAGCTAGAGAATACGTGCTTCACATATTAATCTTTTTCCTAAATACAGTGGGACCCACAGACAGTAGAAGCTTTTCAAAAGGTCAGTCTAAAATATGAAGGTCAGATTGGGGAGTCTGGGTGGCTCAGTTGGTTAAGCGTCTGACTTTGGCTCAAGTCATGAACTTGCCGTTCGTGGGTTTGAGCCCCGCATCTGGCTTTCTGCTGCCAGCTCAGAGCCTGGAGCCTGCTTTGGATTCTGTGTCTCCCTCTTTCTGCCCCTCCCCCGCTCATGCTCTGTCTCTCAACAATAAATAAAATGTTAAAAAAATTATTTTAAATATGAAGGTTGGATTCAAATATGAAGTAGGGATTCAGAAATATCATTTGTGAAATAATAGCAATAATATAGTATGGTAGTAATGAAATGGAAAAAACAATGGGTTCTAAAGCTTTAGAACAAAGCTTTTATTTAAGATAATAAAAAAATGTTCTGTAGATGGAGAGTGGTGATGGCTGCACAACAATGTGAATGTATTTAATGCCACTGAACTGTACACTTAAAAATTGTCAAAATGGGGCACCTGGGTGGCTCAGTCGGTTAAGTGTCCGACTGCAGCTCAGGTCATGATCTTGCTGTCCGTGAGTTTGAGCCCCATGTCGGGCTCTGTGCTGACAGCTCAGAGCCTGGAGCCTGCTTCAGATTCTGTGTCTCCCTCTTTCTCGGACCCTTCTCTGTTCATACGCTGTCTCTGTCTCAAAAATAAATAAAAGTTAAAATAAAAATTAAAAAAAATTGTAAAATGGTAAATTTTAGGTTATGCACATTTTCTCACAACAAAAAACATATATATAATTAAAATATAGAGAAAATTAAAAACACAATAAAATACTAGAAATATTTTTTGTAAACCAGCTTTTAGTTTTTATTACAAGTGAGAAGTAAGAGCCTATGGGATCGAGCAGGATTCAAAAATTTCTAGTTAAGTTATATAGGGCTAATTTTGAGATGATTTTGATATAGAAGTAGAAATGTCAAGAAGCAGTCAAATATGGAAATCTAAAGTCCAGAAAAGAGGTATGGACTGAAAATAACAAAATGGGAGCTGTTAGCATGGAGATGGTAATTGAAGCCTTTAGAATGAATGAGATTGCTGTGGAAGAGTATGTAGCAACAAGAAAAGTGGGCTCCCGGAGAATCTAACAGAAAAGTATAGAAGAAGAAGAAGAAATAGAAACCAGGAGAATATTTGACAGAAGTGGAGTGTTTCAGGGAAGAAGTTAAGTAAAAGTATGCTGAGAGACCATACAAGATAGTTCTGAGCAGTGTCTTTTTATTTGGTGACAAAGAAAACATTGGTGATTTTAATAAAAGCACTTTGAGGGTAGTAGTAAGAGTATAAAATGGAAAAGGTTGGAAAGTGAATGGGAAATGAAGAAATGGAGGCAAAGCATTTTAGAATAGCCCTGAAGAAGTTGTTATGAAAGGGATCAAGAACTAACCAATACCTGTGTTACTAGAAGGAATCAAGAGGCACTACTTTTTTTTAGTATTGGAGACATTTAAGCATGTGAAAATTTCATACAAAGGGATCTGTAGGAAGACAAAGCTCAAAATAAAAGAGTACCCTGGATTGTCTTCCAGATGTTTGAAACAAAAATGAGATCCAGTTCTCAGCTGACCTAAGAGGAAGGACCACTTTTCTCATTACAACAGGAAGAAAGAAATGTTCTCTTAGAACTGGGACTAAACCAAGAGAGTTGTTTGTCACAAACTTGTAGTTATTTTTATCGTTATAATCAGCATCTTCTATTAGAAAAATATTCCAAAATACCAAAAATAATGTTTAAAACATACTTCGAATTTTACCAAAATATTTTATTTGATATTATCAAAGTGGCTTCTGTTTAACTTCACCTTTCTGCCGTCTGCTACTTTGCTTCCAGACACCTGGAGCAGTTACTTGTTCTTTGACCAGGCCTAATGTCCTGTCTCCCATGGCCTAATGTCTCTTCCCTTTGCCAAGCCAAATCTTGATTTTTTTTGTGCCAAGCTGAGAATTTGCCACTAGGGATACAAAAAGGAAGAAAAGACAGGTATTCCATAAGAAACAGAAACCTGGAAAGATTATAAAAAACCAAAGCGTAAAATACTGAAACGAGGGAAGTATTTTCACTATGACACTACATATTACTAAGAAACTGAGCTCCTGAAGTATAGGACATGGCTCATTTATCTTTTAGCACAATAACTATTGTGTACATCCAAATAATTGAAAAATAATTATTGAACCACTACATAATTGAAAACAGTGGCATAAGCTTTATCTTTATGAGTAGTGTCATTAATGCAATACAAGAGCCTAAAGGTTTTTGTCACTATTCTATTTTGGATTTTGTGAATTATCAATTATTCCTAGGGAAAGACTATTAGGAAGACTAAATTTTCTAAGAAGGCAATTAATTAGAGTGCTCAAAATCTGTGTAGTCCACGTACTTTTACCAGGGTCTTTACCTTTGATTTTAATCTCAAATACATTGCTTTTAACGACATTGTGCTACTCACCTGATTCTCCAATATAGCAATACATGTTAAAGGCTAATGATTGAGATTGGAGTATTTTTAAGTACTGATAATTATGTTGCATTTCAAAATGTACTTAGTGTATACCTAATATTAATTTAGGGAAATACTAATGTTCTGTGGCTGTGTACTGAGGCAGTTTATAATTACATAAATAGCTTATTAAAACTTCATTTCTTGAGTTCTATTAGAAGCTTATCTGCATCCCAGACTTATAGAGACTCTTAGGAGAAAATACCTTGTATAAAACACCTATATTTAAATTACCAATTGAAAATATTTAGAGAAATAGATTCAAGAGTTTTTTAAAATTTTTTTAACGTTTATTTTTGAGAGATAGAGAGACAGGGCACAAGTGGAGAAGGAGCAGGGAGAGAGGAAGACACAGATTCTGAAGTAGGCTCCAGGCTCTGAGCTGTCAGCACAGAGCCCAATGTGGAGCTTGAACTCATGAACTGTGAGATCATGACCTGAGCCAAAGTCAGATGTTTAACCAACTGAGCCACCCAAGTGCCCCTCAATCATTGGTTTTACTCTAAAGAATTGATGACACTGAACTGATGGTAATATTTGTTGAGCTCTGGTTATACTAATTGCAAGATGGAAGGTCCTAGATGGTAGAATTTTCTCTATGTTGAGTTAAGCAAGAAACACAGGGTATAGGATACTATATATAACTAATGCCATGTACAATAAAAATATTATTGGCAGTGCTTGGTGTGGTGTAGTCACTTAAGCATCCCACTCTTGATTTCAGCTCAGATCACGACCTTACAATTTGTGAGATTGAGGCCCGCGTTGAGCTCTGTGCTGACAGCACAGAGCCTGCTTGGGATTCTCTCTCCCCCTCTCCCTCTCTGCTCCTCTCCTGCTCACACATTCTCTTTCTCTCTCTCCAAATAAATAAATAAACACTTAAAAAATATGTTGTTGAACATAATCTTTAGAGGTTATTTCATATTTACATGAAATATTTTTATTTCTTCCTTGAAACAAGGGCTTAACACAACATCCCTGGTAATTATTTTCACGTTTTATGCAGCAAAAAAGCAAAGATCATAATCTTTGACTCCAAAATTAATTAATTAATTAATTAGGTTTTCTATTTTAGAGAAAACTTCAACCATGATGGTCGAAGGCAGATTCTAGAAACCAATTGCTTGGGTTCATATTCTAGCTCTGCCATTTATTTTATGATCTTAACAACTTTTCGACCTCTCTGTGCCTTGGCTTCCTCATCCGTAAAAGAGGAATCGTGATTTTCTGTCACAGGGGTCATTAGAAGGGTTAAGTAAATCAATGCATAAGAAACAAAAGTGCCAGGCGCATGGTAAACACTCAGCAGGCATTAGGTTTTCATCACTATGGCCTTTGAGGATATGGTTTTGGACTATTCTAAGCTCTTGACCTAAATCCTCTTGGTCTGATTGTAGCAACTTGAGTATGTGGTAACAGACAATCAATACTAGGTTCAACTTAGAAATATAAATAAATAAGTACACGCAAAAAAAGAATTGAAGAAAATATTCTGGTAAGCTTTTTGCCTAATAGTTGACACAGTCTCATGGGCACACCTGCCACTACAATATGTTTAGAGAATAAAACTATGTAAGATCTTTGAATTGTAATTTCCACTATTTCAAATTGCAAATTACTTCATTTCTGATACTTGTCACACTCTATGTATTATGTCTTATTAGGCCATTATCATAGGCTGCCAAGTAGGAAGCAAAATACTCAAGTTATTTTTTTCTCAAAGTAATTATAGCACAGTAAATACTTGCTATAGTGCAAGGGGGGCAAGAGGGACTGACAAACTCTAACCATTCAATCTATGTAATTAGAAATAGATTCTAGGAAAAAGTAAAATAATGTGAATTTCAAGAATTTTTCAAAACAGTCAAACTTTCACAAATTATGGTAGGGTTTTTTTTTTTTCTCTCCTTTAAAGAGAGAAACTTAGGAATTACCATATTTTACATTTTTTTTTTGAAAAGTAAGTGGTGCTGGCACAGTGTTAAACACTTCACATTAATTATCTTTTTTAACCCTCAGTTTCACAGTGTTATGTGGTATAATTTGTCAACCCTCACTGAATTAAGAAGCACCTAAAACTCAGAGAAGCCAAGAGACTTGGCCAAGATTACCCAGCTAATAAGCAGACAAGGTTAAGCCTAAACAGTGTGTCTCTAGCACTCTTGTTCTTAAACTTTATGCTGTTTTGGGGTGTCTGGGTAGCTCAATTGGTTAAGTGTCCTTCTTTGGCTCAGGTCATGATCTCACAGTTCATGAGTTTGAGCCCCGCATCAGGCTCTGTGCTGACAGCTCAGAGCCTGAAGCCCACTTCCTATTCTGTGTCTCCCTGTCTCTCTCTGCCCCTCCCCTGCTCACGTTCTGTCTCTCTCTCTCTCTGAAATAAACATTAAAAAAAATTAAACTTTATGCTATATTGCCTCTTTAAGTATTTATTAACAATATTCAAACCTCAAAATTGTCTTTAATATAAAATTATTTTCATTTTGATATGCTGAAAAGTCTTGATTTGAATACAGAGATTTCAGTTTCTTCAGAGTGCAGGATCTGAAGCCAGACTAACTGAACTCAAATCTTAGCTTTGCTGCAGAACAGCTTCATGATCTTTGAGACAGTTTATTTCAAGTCAGTGAGCTTCAGTTTGCCTGTCTGTAAAATAAATTTAATAATGGTGCCTCATTGGGGCATCTGGGTGGCTCCGTCAGTTGAGCGTCCAACTTCGGCTCAGGTCATGATCTCGCAGTTTGTGAGTTCGAGCCCCATGTTGGGCTCTGTGCTGACAGCTCAGAGCCTGGAGCCTGCTTCGGATTCTGTGTCTCCCCATCTCTCAGCCCCTCCCCTGCTCATTCTCTGTCTCTCTCTGTCTCTTAATAATAAATGTTAAAAAACAAATTTTTTTAATAGAAAAGTAATGGTGCCTCATGTAGTTACTACAGATTTCAAATGCTACTATATGTAAATCATGTACACAGGTGCCTGGAAAAAAATGTTCAATTAATACTAGCTATTGTTATCATTATTAACCCAAGTAAGAGTTTAGGCTTAGTATGTTATTATATTCATTAAAATTAATTTTGTGAGTGACAGACAACTGGAAATGACAGTGGCTTTAAAAAGATTATTTATATTTCACATAACAGTGTAGAGATAATTATTCCAGAGTAGTTGTGTCTGTGTCAGGAACTAAGCTTCTTCCATATTGTTGTTCTCCCAAGTACATTGTCCATTTCTTCAGACAACTCATGACCAGCTCTGACTTGACCATATTGAGCCACACCCATATGCATTCAAGTCAGAAGAAAAAAGGAAAAGCAAAATAACAGCAACAACAGATAAAAGTTATAGATTAACTATCTCTTAAAGAAGGTTCCTATGGGCTCCTGGGTGGCTCAGTCAATTAAGTGTCTGACTCTTGATTTCGGCTCAGGTCACGATCTCACGGTTCATGTGTTCCTGCTCTGCACTGGGCTCTGTGCTGACAGTGTGGAGCCTGCATAGGATTCTCTCTCTCTCCTTCTCTCTCTTCCCCTTCCCCGCTTGCACTCTCTCTTTCTCTCAAAATAAGTACATAAACATTTAAAAAAAAAAAAAAAAGGAAGTTTCCCAGAGGCTGACAACTATAACTTGATCAATATCCCTTTGCCAGAACTTAACAACAAGGCACAACTAACGGCAAGAGAAGGTGGGAAATATAGTCTTTATTTTTGGCATACAAGAAGGGGCAAGAATTTCAGAGGGCCTGTCTAGGTCTTTATTAAGGAGCTAAGAAATGAACTGGGGAGCTTGAAATTTCTTTCAGTGTTGGCTGAAAATTTTTCCCTTAATATATCACTTTCATAACACTAGATTTCTTTTGAAGTATTAGGTGTCATCTTTATCTGCTTTTACATTTTTAATCATATCCTCTGTCCTCGTTATACATTTTCTCCTGTTATTTTCTGTCTGGATTTTCTAAAGTAGAAAACCAAAAAGCAAGGGTTTTCAGTCTAAGGAGGGCACCACAGCATGGTGATGGTACTCTTTCTGGGGTAATATAGAGTAGAGAACCACAAATCTCTCAACTTTTTAAATCCCTTGTTCTTTAAAGTAGACTCATTTGCTGAAACAAAAAACCTACATCTCCTTGCCACATGCAAATAGTTTTGGAGAAATATGGGAAATAAATTAATATTTTTCAATAACCACTGCATAATCTATTGAAGTGCTAGGATAGTTCACCAAAATAATGAACCCAATGTTAACTTTCTAGCTCATGTTTCCTGATTCATTTAAAAAATCAGCCTTTTGTTCCTGGCAAATAAAACTATAAATCATGTAGTCTATAGTCAATCTCTAAAAATTATATTTCTTACATTTTAAACTTATTGGTCTATATTTGGAAAAATATGGAAAGCAGAGGGAAATGAGTAATTTTACAGTGGAGAAACCTGATAAACACTACCACAGCCCTGTGATTAAAGTCAACAACAGTGATAAATCATGTTGGTAGTATATATCCTTCGTATGATGAAGGTGGTATTTTGTCTTTGTGGTCTTCCTTCCAGAAACCAGTAACCCCAGTCTAATTATGAATAAAAAAAGACAAACTCCAGTTGAAGGATATTTTATAAAATATCTAACCACAACTCCTCAACTGTCAAGATCATCAAAAAAGAAAGATCTGGGAAACTGTCATAGCTAAGGGAGCCTAAGGCAACATGACAACTAAATGTAATGTGATATCCTGGATGGGATCTTGAAACATAAAAAGAGCATTAAGTAAAAAGTAAGAAAATCAGAATACAGTACAGATTTTAACAAAAATATATCAATATTGATTCATTAGTTGTGACAAATGTACCCTACTAATGTAAGATATTAATAGTAATGGAAATTTGGTATGGAGGCATATAGGAGCTCTCTGTATGATCTTTGCAACTTTCCAATAAATTCAAAACTCTTCTAAAATAAAAAGTTTAGTTAAAAAGTCATATTATTTTGTAATTGTAGCTACCCTTTATAAATGCATACGTGCCATTTCTCCTTCTAAAATATTACCAGCTATAAATTGGGAAATTAGAATGTAGTTGATAGAATGCCAATTTTACAAATAAGGATATAAGTCATGCAAATGAGGCAAAAGCCATAAAAACAGATTAGTTTGGAGATGGCAGAAATCTATACAATGTTTCTGCTGCTTATCTATTGATAACCCAAGAAGTAAAAGAAGTCCATAACCCTCGTGGGCCTGAATTATTCCTGGTGATTAAAGGACATTCTGAAAGCCACACAACATGGTGCCTAGGTTTCTTGCCTACTGAAGTCTTTTGTTATGAAACTCTCCTGAACAAGAGCTTTAACTGATCAAAGAACAAATATTTGATATCTAATTACCTGTTTTGAATCTACCTATCTAAAACTGAAGAGATTTTTTTGTTTCTTCATTTTAATGCCCCCTGCTGTTCCATAGAAGGAGGAATAATAAATGTTTCAAAAATATCATAAACAGGGGCGCCTGGGTGGTGCAGTCGGTTAAGCGTCCGACTTCAGCCAGGTCACGGTCTCGCGGTCTGTGAGTTCGAGCCCCGCTTCAGGCTCTGGGCTGATGGCTCAGAGCCTGGAGCCTGTTTCCGATTCTGTGTCTCCCTCTCTCTCTGCCCCTCCCCCGTTCATGCTCTGTCTCTCTCTGTCCCAAAAATAAATAAACGTTGAAAAAAAAATATCATAAACAGTTAAAGAAAATTGACCCATCATGGATAAATGCTTAACAAACAACTTCCTGTTTAAGAATTACTGATGCTTGTCTCACTAGCATTGCTTGGAAGGGTGATTTTTTTTTTTTTTTTCTGTTGGTGGCTTGCACACAGCAGAGATATGAAATAATTCTGACATGGCTTAATTTATGCTCTGTCACATAACAGGACTGGGTCACCTTTGCCAAGTTATTTCTAAGACTCAGTTTCTTTCTCTTTAAAAGGAGAGAAATAAAACTGACCTCATGGGATTGTTGTGAGGTAAAAATAATATGATATATGTAAAACTATTTTTATAGGGCCTAGGCATAAGATTGTTGTTCAGTAACCAGTCACTTGAAATAATAGGGGCAGGATAAAAAGTATGATTCAAAGTTGATATTTTCAAATAGATCTTGCCAGAAACTGAAAAAGAAATAAGGATAGGATAGGAGTCCATATTCCACTTAAGGTAGGAAATGTAAATTTTTCAGAATTAAGAACCTTCTTAAAATCAAAACATGTAGACATTCCCATCCCAAAATAATTTGATATCCACCATAATATTTGACCATAATCTCTATTTGAATGCTTCTAAGATATATTTATAATATGTTAATCTCAAGGGCATCTGTTTACACGTTAAAAACTGTAATATACACATATGCAAGACCTAACATTCCTTCGGTCTAGGAAAAAAAATTGATGTATATATGGATTTTTGCACGTGCTCCTTGCAATAATATTAAGGTCTTTATGAGTCTGTGTCCCTGTGCTCTGGAAACACTGATTTAAACCATATCTTTTGAGTAATCAAAAATCTAAAATCCCTAGTATGACTGCACTGTCCTGAACAATGTCATATTCACATTTAAGTGAAAAAGACTTAAGACTGTGCCTTGACTTTCCCCTGCTCTTGTTCGCATACATGGACACTGAGAATTTATCCTGGGTGTCATCCTCCAGGATCTTTGTCAACAAAAGAGACGTAATATGAGACAAAGCCTGATTGTCAGCCTTTGAGACATTCTGCATTGTGAAAAAAAAAAAAAAAAAAAAAGGACCCAGGAAAATCAAAGTATTGGGGAATTCCATTCTGTACCACAGATGAAGCAAATCAAGTGTTGACACAAGAAATACTCAATATAAGACAGTAAATAAACTCTCTACCTCAAGTCACTGTTGGATGCAGATTAGGATTGTGACAGAAACTTATGGTTACAGCTGCCTCTGCTATGTCTACCCCTGCAAAACAGAACATCTATATTTGATTTATACTGCCTGTCAATCCTTCTAGAGGGCCGTAGACTATAAACTCAGAGCCTGGTACTACCAAGGCTTACGAGGCTCAGGCCGTATCTAATAACACTACCCAGCAGGCAATAATGACTAGGTAGCACACAGCAATACACAAAGGGTGCCTGCCCTGGAAGATTTTAACAGTTTTCTTGATCCGATAAAATGGTTAGGAAATAGAATTTTAAAATTAATTACGTTTTTATTGTACGTTAGCTTATCACTTTTGTGTTCTCTGCCAACTCCACCTCCAAAAAGGCTTTGTTCATGGAAATGGGATGATCTGGTTTGAAATTCGCAAAGAGAAGCTACATCCCACCCTGAGGATGGGGCCTGGCAAAATAAAGTGTCAGCGTGGAGGTGGATCTCACAAAATGTACAGGAGAAATCAAGTGTGCCCATATATCAGTCTTGGTTAGACAGAGTGTGGCAGATTCATTGTGAGGGCAACACAGAATCACAGTAGGTTCTGCAGCCTGTGCCCAGAACCCTGTTATCTGTGGAAGGTGAAGGAGGCCAGAGTGTGAAGGACGGTCGCTTGAGGCACAAGGTAGAATACTTTCTCAGCGAACTTTCCCAACAGTCTGGATTCTGCTGGCATTCTGTCCGGGGGTAGTTAGACAGGGAGGGCCACATCAGTCAAGTGGCAACAAAAGGAAGTCGGCAGGTGTGAGACATCCAGGAATTATCTTCCTTTTTCAGCCAAAGGAAAAAAAAAAAAAAAAAAAACGAAGGTATAGATTAGCTGTTGTGCTATTAAGCTGTGCCTTGACCATGACTCTGGAAAAGTGATCTAGGGAAATACTAGTACGTCAGATAAAAAAGCATTCTGAGAGGACAGAGAAGACAGTTAAATTGTAAGTGAAGACGTCTGAGAAGAAACTGGTGGAGAAAGAGGTAGGGTAGGAGGTGAGCCTGACAGGACGTTGACAACTTCCAAATCATTCTCTTTGGGTCTATGCCTTGCCTACTGGACATTCCCTCCTGAATAAACCACAGAATAAACTACAGGATAAACCATAGGATTGATCCTCTGGGATAAATCACAGCACACTACATTTGAATTTTAATTGATCGCTTACTCCCGATCCTCTCAATTATATTGAGCATCTGTGAGTTGTACTCATGTCCATATTCTCAGTGCCTAGGATTGTGTTTAGTTCTTTGAAAATTCTCAATACGTATTTGTAGAATGTATAAAATCGTGAATTAATGAGAGGATAGTTAAGGGAATTCTGCTTTCTCATTTCTCAGATATATTTTTAACCGAATTTGATACCAAAATCTATCTTTATTCATTAAAGTTATGAGCACAGACATTCTGGCACTCTAGCATGTTTGAATTAAAAAATGCAAATATCCCATTCTCCAACTGCAGAGGCTTGTACACTACAATGAATGATTTTTTCAATTTGCATAATAAGATGGCAGAACTAATAGTTCTTACTTCTGCCACTTTCTCCTGAACTCTTTTAAGTTAAAAATATTTTGCAAAAGTAAAATAAAAATTGTATTTACTACAACTAAAGATAGCACTTGGAAATCTGATTTATCAGGAGCCTATAAAAGTCATAGACTAGAAATATACAAACATACCAGTGTCGTTTTTTTTGTCTAATCTATAGCTTTATGGGCATTCTTCAAATGAAGAGATTTATTTGAGTTGTGGATTTCCAAATGTTAGCTATGTGTAAAAGCTCTTCGTGATTGCTAATGACTGTTCCGCTATCCAGTATGTACTAGTTTGCATGGATCCAGCCCATCTAATTATTACGTGGTCCCAACTTATGCTTACCTGTGCTCCCATTTCTCCACAATGACATTCTCATGTTGTTTCAAATTCTCCTGACTATATACTTGGTTCATTTCTTCTGCCCAAGAAGCAGATATGGTATGAGATGCTCTCCCATTATCTCACTACTTCACAGAAGCTAAATGGTAAGTATGTAATAAAGGTAGATCTCATTAATGATACTTATGTTTCGTGTAATTTTTCCATTAATAAAAAGTTGGGAGATTACTATCAATAATAAATATTAATAGGAATGTTTAATATTAATATTAATTAATATTAATATATGAACCACAGAAGACAACCCAGTCTAAGCTAAAATCATGACAGCAGCAAATAGGTTCACAGTAAGGGATTAGTAACTTCCTTTTATTACGGACTCTCAAGTACTCATACTGAAAGTATACTATAAAGTACTTATGTTTAGAAATGTAACTAAATATAACTTGGAAAAACTATGGCCATGTACCATTCTTCTTCTAGCACACAGATGGGACCTATGAAGCCAGTTGATATATTTTCATAATGCGTTTTTGAATACCTCTTGCCTTCTCTCTTTTGTATATTAAGTGTTCTTATTTACCATTTAGCCAGCATCCAAAAATCGTTCACCTTCTTGATGTCACCCAGGTTATTTCCAGGAGCGTGTTATCCTATCCCAAAGAGACGAGGAGAGGAGCGATTACAAACACATAACAGGTGCTGTACATGGAGGTATTAATAGTTGTGTAAAGTATTTATTCTTTTCCGACAAAGCAATGCCCTAAGCAATTGTAGAATGTAGCACATAACACTTAAAAGTTTTTTACCCTAGGGTTCCACTGCACCACATTTCAATATAAAAACTTACATTACAACATGGATTGTTTTAGTAATAATTCATCTCAAAGTCCATTGCTCAAGGTTGGAATTATAGGAACAAAGCTCAGGAATTAAATGAAAAAGCAGAATTATGCAAAATAGCATTGTCAGTTATAACTATTGCTTTGGAATTTCTCAATGCAAAACACTGAATGAGGCTAAAACATCTCCAGACTAGGGATCGGTTTCAAAATACTACCAAACATTAACCACCTGTAGTCAGGTGAACCAAATGTTAAACACCGAGGTGATATGTAGTATTCAAGAGCAGTAGGATACCGCTTTTTGGCAAAAGGAAAAACACGTGCATAAAATTGGATATTGTATCTAATCGGTTCTCATTCTCTTCAGTCATCAGTTGATCTTTTGTAAAAACTAATATGTTATGAACCAAAAAGAATACTAAATATTCTTATGGGCCATAATAACATGTTCAGTAAATACAATTGCATTTTGGTGGTGGCTTTTCTGAATGGAAATATTTGCAGAAAAAGTGGCACTAGCTAACTTGAGGTCAGTGTGCTGTAAAATGCAGGAGCTGTCATACATTGCATAGTTAACATTTTTCAAATTCATGGACTTATATTAAGATTGTAACCTTCGGACATTTAAAATAAATCCCATTTTTTCCTACTGGACACAATTTATCACTTTCCAGAAAAGGTACAGTCACAAAAATAAAAAGATTTTTTTCAGAAGTGTTCAATTGAAATAGAGATGTTGTAGACTTTGGGAGGAAAAGAAAAAGACTGAGTTTCAAATAATAATATCCCTCGGGTCAGGCATTTCCTGTCACTTAATGAATAACTGGGTTAGAGATCCCCAAGGGAAAGCTTACTCCTTAAACAGCATCATGTATAGCTGATAAGGGTTTCCATATTGACCTTCTCTGTGGTTTCCTGCGAGTCTCTTTTTAAAGCTATGGTTTCTATTGATCCACAGCCCTATGTTCCTTTTTAGATATTCTTCTCAAGAAATATACTTTCATAGATTAGCAAATGTGTGCACAAAGAGAAAAATATGACCTCAGGAAAAAATCATGGGGCAACATTAATAGGTCTTACGCAAGATGTCCTCCATTCTCTGGAGAATGAGGATTCAAAGTGGAGAGGGTGGGAGAGAGTCAGTCTGCATTTCTAAGTCAAAAGAAAAAAAGGATCTGTTTCACAAATAATGACGTTTTTAAAACTTTATGCATTATGTCTTCAAAAGGATTTGGGGTTAATTGAATGTGGGCCCCACGCCAGCTGTTCTTATCAACATATTTCCCTATTTTTATTTTGTTGCAAAGAGTTACAAATAAGCTTCCCCAAATACTTGGAAAAGTTTGTCTTGGAGGCTAATTTATTGATAACGAAATCCTGAGACTATTAAACTAGCTGGGAATCTAGTATGGTTTCAAATCTTACTAAACTTCTCATTCTAAAACATGAGACTCATACATGTAAAAGGGAATTTTTAGGTTATTCTAGCTCAGATTCTCATTTTTGGAAATGCAGGTTGAGCTGTAGAGTGATTAACTGAGTTGTCCAAGGTCAGAAATGCAAAAATATCACACAAAGAAATACACAGATATCAATCAGTAGAGTGACCACCTATGCATTATTGTCAAAAGTTCAAATTATTTCCTAAGACTCAAAGATAGGATCAGTTTGGAAGGTAGGTATCAGTTACCGAAGGCCTTACTCCTGAGGTCCAGAAACAAAGATAAGGAGCAAAGCAAGAGAATTAGACATGTCCAATAAGGGCTCCAAGGGGACATGAAGACTGAGTTTAAGCTGGTGGGTAATATCCTTTTTACAGACCAGTATTTCATACAATACATACCATCAAACTTGCAAAAAAATACATATGTATGTGAATGTATAAATGCATATGCACATAAACATACAGAAACAAATAAATAGATACTTCAAATATCTTTAGAAACCCTTACTCAAACACATTGAAGAAATGTTGCACATCATAACCCTCCTAGGAGATGTCCAAGTTAATATTAATTAAAACCTGATAGTCCCTGCAGTTATAAAAGACTTTGTGAATTCTTCCCCTCCCTTTCTCCAGACCTACACACACTGATTGTAACTATTATGCTGCTTCCTTAACTTAAGCTGACTGGGAACTCTTTTTGTTATATCTATGCACATCCTGTAGAAAGTGTCCCAAAGAGCATGTTGGGGGAAATAATGTCTTCAGCATTCATCTCCACGGTCTAAAGAGATGAAGAGATAAAATATGAACTAATGCTATGAACACTGTGCTTTCTGCTTTTCTTCTGTATTAGCCTTTCTTAGTAAGCAGTCCCCTCCCTGAACAACCCCATCAACTCGATATGCTTCTTTTCTTGTTCAGAAAGAATGCTCTCACCTTTTGCTTGTTTCGCACAAGCTAGGAGGCATTAATAGCACAGTAATTACAGTACACGCAGAGGGAAACCAACTTGGCTGACTGGTAGAACTGTGTTTGTAAACCCTGAGTTTCCCGAGAAGGTTCAAAAGTCTGGGTACAATTTTTAGAGATTGCCCTGTGCTCTATACAATTTAAAATAACGCCCTACCACTCAGAAAAGATTACTGTGATGGTTAAATGAGATACTACATACAAAGTTCTTAGCACAATGCCTTAAGTGAAGCACCATTAAGTATTAAATATCAGTCCATCCACAAGTGAAGGTGTGAAACAGTCAATGTACCTGTTTTCATTAAAAAAATTTCATTTCTTTTTTTTTGACACTCCTCCCCTACCCCAAGACCAACCTGACAGGATGACAGGACATTTGACTTCATGTGATACCTGTGGCTTAGTTTTCCTAGTGTTGCCGCAGTCCCGGAGTTCAAACCAATTGAAATGTTTGGGAGGGAGCTCAGTAGCTGGAGTCATCTGCTGCTTGGTTTGCCTTTCATATTGGCTGCTACTGAATGTCATCACTCTATTCTTCCATACTCCTTCAGTTTCAATGACTCTGTTGCTGCATCTATGTAGTACACGGGGCTTGGAATGGCAATATTGCTACTTAACATCAAATATGGAACTTAGGAAACTTACATGGCCTGACATATCAGTCATCTCTTAAGTCTCACCACTTCTACAGCAGCATAAGTGAGTCTAAGAACCAATAATTGTCAGGACACTCAGATGTCTCCCATCTGTCTCTGCTCTTTCTTCTCTTTCCTCTCTTCTCCTCTTCTCTTCCTCCTTCCCTTTTTTGTCTTTCTTCACAGCTCCCTGAAAAAAATCTCCTCCTGATTAAATCTGCTGGAGACTGATTTCTGCCCTCTCAGTTTCCTGCCAAGATAGTTTGTCTACATCTAAGAATTCTCTTTGGCTTTCAAAACCAAAACCACAAAACAGGGAAACTTAAAGGTAACTTTTATTTTCCACCCCGTCTCTCCTCCCCAGCTATTATCCAACCCAAATTATTTATAACAATTATTCCAGGAAGCTACTGATATAATAATCAGAAACTCTTTGGAGTTTTGAATTGTTTTAACCTCAAAATATTTTTTATTTTTTTTTAAGTTTGTTTATTTTGAGAGAGAGAGAAGAAGAGAGAGTAAAAGAGCCTGACAGGGAGGAAGGGCAGAGAGAGAGAGAGAGAGAGAGATTGAGAATCCCAAGAAGGCTCCATGCTGTCAGCACAGTGCCCAGTGCAGGGCTTGAACTCACAAATGCTGAGCCGAAACCAAGAGTTCAGTGCTTAACTGACTGAGCCACCCACGCACAGCTCAGCATACTTTTTCAACTAAGTTTTCAGCTATGTATGAGTCAGTCCTATTCAGTCCTCCAGACTGTCAGAGCACCCACTCAACACTTCCTGTTTACTTTTATATCAAATAGCTTCATCCCTATTGCTTGTGTGGATGTTTTGTTTTGTTTTGTTTTTTCAATCCTGGAATTATTTTCCCACTCCACTCTTAATGTTTCTACTTCATTGTCATTATTTTCTCGATGGGGAGTACTGATCAGCCCTGGTCCAAGAGTTCCATTGGGTTAAAAATAACTAGAGGACAGGGTACCTGGGTGGCTCAGTTAGTCAAGCATCACTCTTGGTTTTGGCACAGGTCATGACCTCACTATTTGTGAGTTGGAGCCCCATATCAGGTTCCATGCTGACAGTGTGGAGTGATTCCCTTTTTCTTCTCTCTCTGCCCCTGCCCTGCTCGCTCTGACTCTCTCACAAAAATAAATTAAAAAAAAACAACTTTTAAAAAAGGGCTGAAGGTATCTCATAAAGAGATAAATGAAAATGAAAATGAAAATGAAAATAAGGTATCATGAAGAGATACAGACTGAGAGGAAAGCCAGAAAGTGTAATCCAAGTAGGTTTCCAGAATGAATCAGGCTAAAAGGGCATATGACAAGCTAGGAAGAACAGACAATCAGGGACCCCAGAGCTGAGAAAAGATACAGGAACAGTCAAGAACAAGCAGGTTACAACTTGGGCCAACTTCCTGAAACAAAGGTGGGATGTGCAACATTAATTTTTATGTTCCAATCACTGCATGCTACATGGATGGGGACTCCTTAAGTTTAAAAATAGCGATTAGGCCTTAAAACTATGCCAAAGTTCATATCAGTGCAATAAGAAATGTCACTTACTACCAAAGGAAAATAGAAAAGGTGATCCCAGAGCTTGTAGGCTGGTAAATATTTGCTTTTTGCCTTGTACAATGCCCTGTGTTTTGTTCATTCACTTTAACATACTGCCAGTGTGCCCAGTGCTAGAAGCTTATGTGGGGTGGGACTTAGGGTCTGAAAACTCATCATGGTGGTGGTGTTTAACCTATTTATATATTATAACCCAAGCAGTTACTCTTATACCCCAATATTTACAAGTCTCACTATTAATACATTTTCCAAGCTGCAGAATAACAGGAAGGAGCTGAAACCATAGTTCTTCAAAATCCCTCCCCTTTATTTATTCGGCACTCTGGACTGGTGCCTAGAAGTTATTCTTTAGGAATCCACCTTATAGAAGGCACATTTGCCTTTGCAGAGACCAAACCCCAGAGGATGAAGTATGGCATTTTGATCAAAGTGACAGCAATCTCCAGGCTATTGTGAAAGATATGATGAACAAATTTCACTGTCATTGTGCTTCAAAGGTTTTGTTTTGTTTTTGACTTTTAGAAGATTAGAAAAAATATTATTTATGCCTCAGGGCCAGTCCTTGTCACAAATGCAGCTAGTCTTTCTCACAAAAACTTGTTCCTTATTGATATGATTAGGTTTAAGTATAACAAATTGCTATTTGTTTTCCATTTAGCCCACCTGGGAATTTTTTGTTCAGTTTGTTGATTTGATTTGCTTTTCCCCCCTTTCTTAACTTCTTTGCATTAACTGAGTTTAAAAAATAACATTCCATTTTATTTCCTCTATTGACGTTTAGTTTTACATGTTATATTTTGAGTGGTTGCCTTAGGAATTATAATATGCATCTTTAATTTACAACAATGTACTAGGGATTCTTAAGCGTTCATGTATAATGGAAGAACCTAACCAGAGTGTTCTTGCATTGACCCTGGTCCCATATTTTTAGTTAATTTTGTCACACATTTTACTTCAACATGTCTTATAAAAGCCATAATTCATGGTTATTTCTGATTTAAGCCACTTATTAAGTTTAAAGAAATTAAGGAAGAAGAAAAATTAGTTTTATGTTTATTGATATATTTGCCATTTGTGATATACTTCATTGTTTTGTGTAGATCTAACATTCTCCTTTGATTTAAATTTCTTCAATATTTCTTATAGAGTTCTATTGGTGAAAAGTTCTCTCAGCTTTTTTTTTTATCTGAAAATATCTCTATTTTCCCTTCATTTATTAAATGTGCCTATGCTGCGTAGATAATTCTAGATTGGCTTTTTTTTTTTTTCTTTTAGTGCTTTGAAGCATTATTTGCTTTGTTTTGTTCTAGTTTGCACTACTTGTGATGAGAAGTCAATGGTCACATTTATTTTTGATCCCCTGAATATTACCTGTTTATTTTCACCCTCTGACTGTATTTAAGCTTTTATCTTTACTTTTATTTTCATGCAATGTAACTGGAATATCCCATGCAACTAGAAAATCTCAAAGTAAGATATTTTATATAAATAAGGCTTATAAAAATAAGATTTTTTTTCCCTCTGTGCTTTAGTGTGGCTGTCTCCTATTACACTGTCTGAAGTTTACTGATCTTTCTTCTACAGTGTCTAACTTATTGTTAAGCCTAGTAGGTGAATTTTTTATTTCACAGATTGAATTTCTCAATTCTAGAATTTCCATTTATTTGTTTAATAGTATGCATTTCTCAATTGGTACTTCTACTCATTCATTGTGTCATTCTTTCCATTAAATTCACAAATATTTTTAGAATAGTTATTTTAAAGTTCTTATCAGCTAATTCCAACATGTTTTCCATATCCGAACCTAATGCAATTGATGTTTTTCCCGGTATAAGTAACATTTTCCTGTTCTATACATCAAATAAGTTTTTATTTTTTGCTAACTGTTGTAGACACTGTGTTATTAATAATCTGGATAGTGATATTTTCTTATAAAGATAGCTAAGTTTATTCTGGTAAGCAGTTAATTTACTAGCAATGTAGCTTGATACTTACAAGTTGTTTTTAAGCTTCTTTAGGTCACATATAACAATACTAACCCTAATGCTAGAGTAGTCATACTCCTAAGATGTAGCCTTTCCAATATTTCAACTGGATCTCAAGTGTTTATCAATGTTTTATCACTCTGTATGATCAAAATCCAATGGCTCCCAGAAACCTGTGACCCCTAAACCTCTATTCTGAGCATAGCTTCTTGGTAGCTGTTCTCTGTTAAGTCTCCTGGAATTTTACCCTGCACAGGCTCAGTTTAGTAATTCACCAAAGACTTAAGGGAGCCTATTTAGATTTCTGCAGCAGATTTCTCTGAATATTTTGCTTCTCTCAAATACCCTGCCCTGGTTATCTGAGTAGCCCCAACCTATGAACACAGCTTCCTCAGCTCAGCAAGACTATTCTGTTCTGTTTAAATTCTACTTCCATGGACTGCAGTTCATAAACTGCTTCAAACAGAAACCCTGGAATATTATGGGCTCACATTGTGTGTTTCCCTTCATTACAGGATTATAGTCATGAGCTGCCTATTTTCCAATGGCTAAAACCAGTTGTGTAATAGTGAATCAAATTGCAAATTTATCATCTTACAACTCTATAGGTGAGAAGTCCAACATGGGCATCACTGGGCTAAAATCAATATGGTGACATGGCTGCATTCCTTTTTGAAATGCTAGTATCTGTTTTCTTATTTTTTCCAGGTTCTAGAAGCTACTTACAATCCTTGACTCACATCTTCTTTCCTTCATCTTCAAACCAAGCAAGTGCAGGGTGTCCCCTTCTCACCTCATGTCTCTCTTCTTTCTTCTCCTATCCTATCACTTTGACCCATCAGGGAAAGGCCTTCCACATTTATGGATTCATGTAATTAGACTGGGCTCACTGTGATTATCCCAGATGATATCCCTTCTCAAGTTATCTCTAGTCATCTGTACCCGTACCCTTAATCACTGCTGCAAGATCCATTTTGTGATGTATAATAACATTCACAGGTCCTGGAAATTAGATAATGAGCATCTTTATTATTATAAAGGGCCATATATTCTGATTACCACATTCTGCCTTGTATATACCTGTATATATATTACATTATTCTGATTACCACATTCTGCCTTGTATATGCCAAACATATATGTTCATCCACATGTGAAATACATTCATTCACCCAATTCCAAGGTCCTTGAAAGCCTCACCTACTACAACATCAAACTCAAATTCCCAAATCACATCTAAACCTATTAAACTCAGAAGTCTCTCTTCTTATTATCTATATCATCTGAATTAGGTACGGGTGAGAGTCTGGGTGTGATTCATTCTGGAACACAATTCCTCTCCATTTGTGGTACTATGAAACTAGAGAAATAAGTTATCTGTCCCAAATAAATGATAAGACAGGATGAGGATAACAGTTTTAGACATTCTTGTTCAAAAAGGGAGAAAATATGAGAAAAAAAGAGTCAGTGGTCACAAGTAATTTTAAAATCTACCAGGCATTTTCCATCAGGTTTCAAAGTTTGGAAATAATCTTCTGGTGCTTATGATTGATTCTGTCCTCTTGAGCTTGAAACTCTGCTCCTAGGTTCATTTCTCTGCCCTCTAAGATATCCTTCTTTTTCCATGAAAGATAGCATGTATTTGTGGCTGAAGTTTTGTCAGCTTCTTTTCTGCCTGCAGAATTTGGGAGGATCTGGAAACTTTCTCTTAGTTGATATTGTTTCTTTCCTTCTGGTCCAAGCTGGTGGCATTTCTGATGTTATAAAATTCTCAAGAGCTTTCTGGGTTGCCCATGTACATCAATGGGGATTCACTCCATTAGAGAAGGGACTCATCCACACATCTTTCCTAGATAATTCTCTATTTTTGGTTTCTTCTGAGATGGCTGAGAGGATCTATGAGTCACACCATTAATCTCTTCAAAGAGCCATTTGTGTGACTGAATACTCTGACCTTTTAATTTTTTCAGAGTTATTACCAAAAATTTGAGCAAAACCTTGGCTTTTTCTTGAGAGCATTCTTTTGTGATAGTGAATCTTTTAAGTTTAGCATCTTTTGCCATCTGGGTAGGCTGAGAAATTCCCAAATCATCAAGTCCTTGTTTCATTTTAATAGTTCTACCCCCAATTTCTCTCTCACCTTGCAAAAGAAAAAAGCAAAAGAAAAAAATAATAAGCAAAAGAAAAAAAAGACACATCTTCAACATTTTGCTTGTAAATCTCAACTAGACATCCAAAATTATTGCTTAAAAATTCTGGTTTTTCCTTACATGCAGGACACAATTTCACTAACTGTTCTGCCTCCATGTAAGAAGCAACCCCTTTCCTCCAGGTTCCAATGAGACTTTTTTTTTTTTTAATTTACTTTCTTCAGGGATTTCACCAGAAATAGTGAAATCATTTAGTGTCCATACATCTACTAGCCTCATTTCATGATGACTTAGGCTTTCTATAGAGTGATTTTGGTTTTCTTCATAATGATCCCCACTTCCTTTAGGGTCCTCACTGGCAGTCATTAATAACTATATTTATACTAAGTGTCTGTTCTGTTCTGGGCCATCTATACTTTTCTATCATGTTATTCAATGTTCTTCTAGCCTCTGCGCACGGTTCAATTCCAAAGCCACTTCATTTTCAAGTATTTGATATAGCAGCACCCCTCTTTCAGATACCAGATTCTGTATTGGCAATCTATTGCTGCTCTAATAAATTGCCACCTACTTAATGCCTGCAGTAATACACATTATTTTACTGCACCACAGGTCAGAAGACTGACATGGATCTCAGTGGGCTAAATCAATGTATCAGTAGAACTGAATTTTTTCTAGAGGTCTAGGGGTCGATCCACCACTTTCCTTTTCCAGCATTTCTAGAGATTGTCAGTATCCCTTGGTTCATAGCCTGCTCCTCCTTCAAAGACAGCAACAATAGATTGAGTCCTTCTCACATCACATTTCTCTCTCTTCTCTGTCTCATCTCTCTAATCCAGTCTCAAAGGTTTCTGCCTTTAAGGATTCATGTAATTAGATTGGGCTCACCACATACTCCAGAAGGATATCTCTTCTCAATGTATAGCCTTATTCAAATCTGCAGATTCCTTTTTTGTTATGTAAAGTAACACATTCACAGATTCTGGGGATTAAGATATGGACATTATGTTCCATTAAATTCACAAATTCACAATAAGCATTCACAATGAGCAAATATTATGCCTATCATATTTTGTGCCTAATATTTTTGTGATTTTTATCATTGTTATCAGCAGAAAAGCTAGTTTGTTACTAGGTGTTCCAACATGAACAGAAGTTTTATTTTTTTTTAAGTATATAAGAGCCCATATTAGAAGTTAAGCTAGGTTTACACATGAAAAATAAAATAAAAGAAGAAAAACCCATAAAATTAATTATTGGCTAGCTGTCATGCATGTGCTAGGTAGTTCACAAATATTTTGTGTTTCCATAAACACAGTATAATAAATAACATTACCCCATTTCACAGAATAGAAAACAAAGGCAGAGGGAAGTCAACTCACTTCTCAGGGTGATTAAAAAATGACCAAGGCAGAATTTAGAAGGTTTGAATGTACATGAGCATAGCACTAAATTCTGACCAGAAGTTTTAGATGAAGAAAAGAAGTTTGTGGGATAGACTTATGTGATATAAAACCAAACTCACGGTTTAAAAATTAAAAACATGAGGGGATGCCTTGCTGACTCAATCAGTAGAACATCAAGTTTCATTCTTATAGTCAAATATAATTTCAATTATTTATTTATCACATCAGTTTACATTTACATTTATTTGAATATTATTTTGATAATGTCATATTTTATAAATTTAAAATAATATATGTTAATATGTCTCACCTCATCAAAAAAGATTGAAATGTAGAGAATCCCAAAATCTAAGTCTAAAAATAGTATGACACAGGGGCACCTGGGTGGCTCAGTCAGTTGAGCGTCTGACTTTGGTTCAGGTCATGATCTCATGGTTCCTGAGTTCCAGCCCCGTTTTAGGCTTTGTGCTGACAGAGCCTCTCTCTCTCTCTCTCTCTCTCTCTCTCTCTCTCTTTCTGTCTCTCTCTGCCCCTCCCCACCAGTGCAGGTGCATTCTCTCTCTCTCTCTCTCTCTCTCTCTAAAATAAACATTTAAAATAGTATAATACAAAGCTGAGAAATAAGGAATGATTGTAAATGGTGCATATGTTAATGCTATGTGACATTATTCTACATACTGATAGGCAGAAATACTCACCATTTTTGTCATAATCTGTCTTGAATCACATAAGTTTTGAATTATTGTAAGATTTTGGCAAGGCAGACTTTGCATATAATGTAACTGCCTCATACTAGTAAAACATTGCCTTATCAAGATTACTGAAAATGTTACAGAAAATATCTGAAACATAAATATAAATACAAATAAAATGTACAAACTTATTTTATAAAATCATAACATTTTTTATTAAAACCATTGCAAATGTTTGATTAGTGAATTGGAGTAAAGGGAAAGATGATTGCAAAACTCCTTAAGAAATATGTAGGAAATTGGAGAAGAGATACCAATATTATAAAAATTTGCATTGGTCAAAAAGTTAAGAAATGTTAGAAAATTTGTATGGAATCACAAAAGACCCTGAATAGCCAAAGCAATTTTTAAAAAGAAAATCAAAACTGGAGGTATCACAATTCCAGATTTCAAATTACACTACAAAGCTGCAGTCATCAAAACAGTATGTATTGTCACAAAAACAAACACATAGATCAGTAGAACAGAATAGGAAACTCAGAGATAAACTTACCATTATATGGTCAATTAACTTTTGACAAATAGGAAAAAATAGGCAATTGAAAAAAGACAGTTTCTTCAATAAATGGTGTTGGGAAAACTGGACACCTACATGCAAAAGGATGAAACTCAATCACTTTCCTATACCATACACAAAAATAAATTGAAAATTGATTAAAGACCTAAGTGTGAGACCTGAAGCCATAAAAATCCCATTAAGAGAACACAGGCAGTAATTCTTTGACAATGGTCGTAGCAACTTCTCTCTAGATATGTCTAATGAGGCAAGGGAAACAAAATGAAAAGTAAACTATTGGGACTACATCAAAATAACAACCTTCTGCATAGTAAAGGAAACAATCAGCAAAACTAAAAGGCAACCTACAGAATAGGAAAAGACATGTGCAAATGATATATCTGATAAGGTGTTAGTATCCAAAATATACATTAAGAATGATGTTCTAATCATGTCAAGGTCAAAGCTGTGGCTTTTATGTTTAGCAACCTGAATAATTTGGGAGTAAAATGAATAAAATATGTAAAGAACTAATACAACTCAACACCTAAAAAACAAGCAATCCAATTTAAAAATGGGCAAAAGAACTTCTGGTAGGAATGCAAACTGGTGCAGCCACTCTGGAAAACAGTATGGAGGTTCCTCAAAATATTAAAAATAGAACTACCCTATGACCCAGCTATTGCACTACTAGGTATTTATCCAAGGGATACAGATGTGCTGTTTAAAAGGGGCACACTCACCCCCATGTTTATAGCAGCACTATCAACAATATCCAAACCATAGAAAGAGCCCAAATGTCCATCTGTGGATGAATCGATAAAGATGTGGTATATATATATATATATATATATATATATATATATATATATACACACACACACACACACACACACACACACACACACACACAATGGAGTATTACTTGGCAATCAAAGAAAATGAAATCTTGCCATTTGCAACTATGTGGATGGAATTAGAGGGTATTATGCTAAGCGAAATTAGTCAGAGAAAGACAAATATCATATGACTTCACTCATATGAGGATTTTTAAGACACAGAACAGATGAACATAAGGGAAGGGAAGCAAAAATAATATAAAAAGAGGGAGAGGGACAAAACATAAGAGACTCTTAAATATGGAGAACAAACAAAGGGTTACTCAATGTATTGTTGCAGGGGGGATGGGCTAAATGGGTAAGGGGCATTAAGGAATCTACCCCTGAAAAGCATTGTTTCACTATATGGTAACTTGGATGTAGATTTAAATAAATAAATAAATAAATAAATAAATAAATAAATAAATAAATAAATGCAAAAGACATGAACAGACATTTCTCCAAAGAAGACTTCCAGATGGCCAACAGACATATGAAAAGATGCTTAACATCAACCATCTACAGGGAAGTGCAAATCAAAACTATAATGAAATATCACCTCACACCTGTCAGAATGGTTAAAATAAAAAACACAAGAAACAACAAGTATTGGTAAGGATGAAAAAGGAATCCTCTTGCACTGTTGGTGGGAACGCATTCTGGTGTAGCCACTATGGAAAACAGTATGGAGGTTTCTCAAAAAGTTAAAAATAGAACTGTCATATGATCCAGTAATCACACTGGATATTACCCCCAAAGTATAAAAGCACGAATTCAAAGAGATACATGCACCCCTATGTTTGTTTACAGCAGCATTACATACAATAGCCAAATTATGGAAACGGCCCTAGTGTCCATCGATAGATGAATGGATAAAGAAGAAGTGGTGTATGTATGTGTGTGTGTACGTGTGTGTATAATTCAGCCATAAAAAAACAATGAAATCTTGCCTCTTGCAAAGACATGGATGGAGCTAGAGACTATAATGCTAAGTGAAATAAGTCAGTCAGAGAAAGACAAATTCCATAGGATTGCACTCATATGTGGAATTTAGGAGACAAAATAAGTGAGCAAAGGGAAAAAAAAAAGTAAGGGAAAGAGAGAAACCAAGAAAGAGACTTAAGTATAGAGAACAATCTGATGGTTACCAGAGGGGAGGAGGGTGGAGGGATGGGTGAAATAGGTGGTGGGATTAAAACATGTACCTGCTGTGATGAGCACCAGGTGTTGTATGAAGTCCTGCATCACCATATTGTACACCTGAAACTAATATTACAGTATATGTTAATTATACTGGAATTAAGATAAAAATGTAACACATTTAAGAAATGTTTACACATTAATACCTAGATATATATGATAGCAAAGAGAAGAAAAATAAAAGCATCAGTCCAATTAGTAGTCAAATAAAAACCTATTTTCATATGTTAAACAAGTTCACTGGACATGGAAAATCACGATGCAATAACAAAAAGAGGTTTAGTTATCTTAAGCATGTAGCATCATTTCTGTCCAAAAATATTCTAGATTTATTCTCAGTGATATTTGCAAATGCAAAGGAGCATATTACAGCATAAGTATCATACTCTGGATTTTTAGAAGTTATAAGCGACGTAGGAGAAGTGGCAAAAAGCAATAGGATAAATTATTAATTGTTGCCCTTGACATATAATTAATAATGTCTTATTTAATTATGTAGAATTTTATGATTTACAAAATATGTTCATAAATCCTCATTTTTTTTCACAACTCTGAGACAGCAAAGGAAAGAAAAGGCTGAGGACACAGAGTCATAGGATTTAAAGTTTACAGAGGACCTTTTACTTTATTTCCAGTTCTATAAACTCTTAACTCTTTGCTTTCAAATTCTAATAATATTTGATAGAATGAAAGCTGAAAGCATATAAGGAAACATTCCTTGGCCCACTTTCCACATTAATGCAAGGTAGCATCAGAAATGCCCTTAACATACTAATCCAATGAATATAAAAGCAACAAAGAACAGAGCATGCCAATATTATTGAATAGCATATCTGTGGAATCAAGGTACAGCAGGTAAACTTGTTTATTCATGTCAAGGATACCTCTTACTTGAATTTTTCCAATGTTATACTTGAGACCACCTAAACACTTAAGCTATTATAAAATGCAACTTCAGGGGCGCCTGGGTGGCGCAGTCGGTTAAGCGTCCGACTTCAGCCAGGTCACGATCTCGCGGTCCGTGAGTTCGAGCCCCGCGTCGGGCTCTGGGCTGATGGCTCAGAGCCTGGAGCCTGTTTCCGATTCTGTGTCTCCCTCTCTCTCTGCCCCTCCCCCGTTCATGCTCTGTCTCTCTCTGTCCCAAAAATAAATAAACGTTGAAAAAAAATTAAAAAAAAAAAAATAAAATGCAACTTCAGATTTTAATTAAGAAGCTCAACATTTTCCTTCAAAGTCTCTTCCAGCAAGCTATGTAACTCCTTAGAGACTGATTGGATTATGTATTTTTGGAGAACAAGGATAAAGGATATAAAGTGTAAAATAAGTTGACCCAATTACAATTACTTGAGTTAAATCTATGAAACCATGCTGTATATTAGCAGAGCCACTTTCCCAGGAAATCTTAAACTTGACAAAATTCCTATAAGGAATTTACCTTCTTCTGGGTTTGATGTGGATTTAGGACAAGAGATGTGACCTTTCCTCTTCTTCTCCTATTATTGCTACAAATTTCCATGGAAGTAATGATCATGGCTCTACAATGAAGCTTTTGACATTGAAAAAGTCCCAAGGGCCATGGTTGGGAATTTGGAGAGAAGGAAGAGGTGATAACTTCATGCAGTGTCATAATACATCATAAATGCCATAATATGAAACTCTAAGAGGAAATATATTGAAAGATTTCACTTCCTTCAATACCTTCTCTTGGCTCCTTCCTGGGAGGACTTGTCTTAATATTATTTCAGACCAATTTCCATTTTAATAGAAGCATTAAGATAATGAAAATCTTCCTAAAAGAAAAAATAATATCTATGTGTATATTCCCATATGTTGGAAGAATAAACTTTGGTGTCACTGAGAAATGATGTCATAAGATTTGGGGAGTGTCTATCCTGCTCAGATAGCAAACCAGCTAGGTATTCGTGTCCATTTTACCTAAATATTTCACTACAGGATCAGAGTGTTTCTACCAAGTTTCCTAAATGTGTACAATAAGAAACCAGACTAAAACTTCCACTATAATGGATACTTTAATCCAAATTCAGACTACATCATCAGTGTCTATTTGTTTGTCTGTTTTTCCAGCAAAGAGTGCGACAGGTTGAATGTTCTGATTTTTGGAAACCGTTCTGATATTATGTCAATATATTTTAACTTGAGCTCTTTGGGGAATGAGGCAACACATTTTGTTCATTTTACCTTTAAATATATACTATCTCCAAATGAAATGTTAATGTTCATACAAGAATTTAAATCATAATAAAGAATTGTTCATTTAAAAGCTACCTATTTTCTGAGTTCATTGAATTTGCACTTATTAAATTATTCTGTCTTTAGCTCTGAGATCAGCTTCTTTATTATGGCTTCCTACAAATAGAGCTACATTCATATCTTTGCTTGGGGCATCACTAATTTAAAATATTTATGGTCTTATTGCTACTATACTAAGACTTGAACACAATATACACTTACCCTCGTTTGTAACATGGAATTTTTTAATGTAAAAAAAAAAGTAAAATGAATCTCACCAAACGAGGAGACTATAAAGAGTCATTCAACAATAAAATTCAATATACAGACCTCCGCTGATAACTGCACATAAGGCCTTATTTTAGATTTAGCATATACTCTTCTTTGGCGGATGGCACTATAGCCAGGTTGTTCCCAAAATCGAGAGCCAAAAGTAAGAACCAATCACACAATGGGGTGCTCTAGGAGAAACACTGTTCTCATCACTCAGCAATGAGGATGGTCAGTTCTCATGTAAGGAGCTTCACTTCTACTGCATCAAATCAACGAGCTGGTTCTTTGACAGTATTTGAAAGGAGAAATACAGCTACTTACACCCCCCTTATCCCAGCAACCCAAAGGAGACCACCTCACTTTGTTCAAGTCTATAAGTGTCCTTTAAATTTACCTGACTGAAGGATCCTACTGAGGAGTCCAGCTCCAGGCCAAAGGTCTATGGGGGATTTTTCAGGCCCAGCCACAGGCAATTACAAAGACTTTACCTGGCCAGCCTCACAGAGGAAAGCTTACCTGTCTTTACCAGAGTTGGCATGCAAGCAGTGAACTGTAGTCTCCAAGGGAGTTGCAGTCAAGGACTCAGGCTTCCCCGCAAGTCCATTCTCATATGCAAATCTGCATTCCCAGCCCACGCACCTTCATTCAGAGTCCAATTTACCCGGGTCCTTCACAGAGGCCTTCCTCAGGCATCGCTTTGAGGTCTCCTTATTGGGGGAAGGAGTGAAAGGAAAACTTAAAGACACATTTCTTTACTCAGTACTCAGTATCTTTTCATTCCTAGTTCTTCCTCCGCACTCACTCCTTTGTTCCCCTGGTTCCAGACAATGGCAAGAACCTTTTGTTCAGGGGTCTCCTGACAGTGAGATATTCCCCATGTCTATATTGGCCATACTGACCATGGACCTGTTTGCCATTGCATGGAGGAAAATAGAAGACTGGGATGGAGAAAGGTCAGTGCTTTCTCTCGTTTAGACTTTGCTTATACTGTCATGATAAGAGGTTAGAGGCTTAGGTGCTACTTCATTTTTGGCTTGTTGTTTTAGTCAACTGCTTCTACACCTTGCAGCTCAGTTCTTTGCAGCTTGGCTGAGCGCCTGATACCCAGGACACATGTTTATCATTAGAATGCAAGACAGGCTAACAACTCACATTTCCGGCTGTTATCATGGCAAAATGAACGACTAATGTGGAAAACTGTCAACACGTAGGAAGCATGTTCTAAGGTGCTGATGAAAGTAATAAAGTTTTAAATTATGAACTATTATGAATAACATATGACACTGTCACATATAAACATCATATGTATCACTCTTCATTGTACTGCATTGGTATTTGTCATAACATTATGACCACTTATTTGTAAGCAAAGCGGAATTCACAGAGGCTAACTACCAAACCTAGAAAGTAAGTTGCAGGATTAGAATCTGAATATATTCTATCTTATTCTAAGCACCACCCCTTTTGTTTCTTTTTTGGTCTACTGCAATAGAGCTACCTTTCTAATAGATAGATGCTCAACTACATTTAATTAAATTGAAATGTTAATATTTCTTGATAAATAGAAGCTGAGCTTCAAGGCTAGTCTAAAATGAGCTCATCTGCTTTTCTTCTAAAATTAATTAGACTATCTTGCCCAAGCAACCTGTTTTTCATGACTTAATATTATTCAGTGTTTCTGATTTTGTTATAGCATCTTTTGTTGTACACGATCTGAAGCTGAGAAGTAAGATAGATGGGCTTTGGAGTGTCAGATATGTCTTAATTCTGAATCACTGAGTCAGTCAGCCAGTCAATTTTAAGAAACAATAATAAAGGAGGAAAAAGTAGGAGGGGAGAAAAGGTCAGGAACATTTTTTTTCCACAAGTGTACTTGTTCCTGCAAGTGGTTTTAATGAATCATTTCAAAATTGAACAAGAAACAGATGTCAGTTAATTAGAGATTTGAATTTAATGACATGGTTGCATAGGTATGGCACACAAAACATCTGTGTTCTAGTACCTAACATTAATTTAATTTCTTTACGGGAATCATTTACATTTTTCTTCATTTTCAGTAAATTGTTTTTCACCGCCCAAAATAACATTGTAGTTGTGAAGTCATTGCCGTCTAAACAGACCACTGTGAGGCTGACTCTACTTTCATCACTGAGTAATTCCACAGCTCACAGGGAACCATATACAGGAATAACAAGCAAGAAGAAATCAATTTTAAATCATGTAGACAGTATATTCTTTGGGCCATGTGAGAAGATTTAAGGATTAGTAGGATTAGTAGGTCATACCGTATGCAATCGTAAAATGTCATTTTAGGATCTGAGCGTTTCAGATTTCACTTTACTCTTGCTTTGTGTCATGATACTTGTGAAACACGAGATAAGAACCAGTTTAATGTTTAATGTCTAAACAATTCATTTGGGTGAATAATAAATAATGCAGTCTTTACTCTTACTAAAAAAATTGAAAAGTGTATACTTATTAACTGAGTATTTACCATGTGTCAAGCCTTGGATAAAATACTTTTAATATACTCCATTTGGTCTTTTAACAGTCCATGAGGTAATTATGACTATCTACCTAAGACAGAGGTAAAATACTATAAATGTAGTATGAGGTAGAATACATAAATACCATGATGAGGTAGAATACTATAAATAATATCAGCACTTGCTCTTTTCACCCAATAAAATAGGCTATAAATTACTCCATGAAAATGTAAGGAAATGTTTCTTATATGTTTTAAATAATATATGGTACAATGATTAGCCTACGGCAGGGGGATTGGAGACAGTAATTAGAAAATATAGTAAACTTGCTGATTGCTACATAGATTTCAAATGAGATAAAATTATATCCCTTTTAATTTGAAGATTGAGAGAAGTAAGGGATAAGGAAGGACATGCTAGCTTATTATTTTTCATATTAGGTAACAAATATACAATACATTGTATTGGTGTAAAGATAACAATTAGAACGCAGCTATACATATCTTTCTAAATACCAAAATATAAAACATAAGTACTTATACTTTTTGTCCAGTAATCTAACTACTACTGATGTAATTGGTAAAAAAAAACAAAATGACTTTTATGTGAGGCCAGTCTTTGTATCATTAGTCGTGAGAGCAAAAGATTGAATGCAATCTAAAAGTCCATCAATAGACAGAAGTAAAGGACGGTGCATTCAAACAATGAAGTGCCGTATATGGTGAAAAAGGAGAGAAAACATTTCCATTTGGAGTAACCTACAACATACCCTTCTCTTGCAGTTCTTTTTGCCAAACCAGTCAGTGTAGTTTATCTTCTTGTAATATGACCAAACATGCAAAACATGCGTTCCTATTGGAATGTCATGCAAAGAATCTTTCTGAGATCCTGAGTGCTTAGACTGAATAATTTCTTTATTGGGCATTAAGAAGTGATCTTAGTATACTTTACCCATTAGTTAAGTAATCTACTTACTTATTCAGTTATTCGCATTGTAGTACTGAACAGAACCCAGATTTCATTGAATCCTGTCTGTCCATTTTATTGCTGGAAAACCTGAGAACGGAGGGTTGTACCACTCTTCTATAACATTTTAATTAAGAATCATGTCTACGAAGGGGCTTCTGGGTGGCTCAGTCAGTTAAGCATCTGACTTCAGCTCAGGTCATGGGTCTCACGGTTCAGGGCCCACTTTGGGCCCTGTGCTGACAGCTCGGAGCCTGCATCAGATTCTGTGTCTCCCTCTCTCTCTGCCCCTCCCCCATTTGCGCTTTGCCGCTCTCTCAAAAATGAATAAATGTTAAAAAAAAAAACTTTGAAAGAAAAAAGAATCATGTCTACAAGGGATATGCTATGGCATATATCTTTTTTACCCTTTTTTACCTTTTTTTTTTTTTTTGAGGAATGTACACAAAACACGAGATCCTTGAAAAGACAGAAAGTTAAACTTTAAAAATTTACAACATACATAGGATGCATGCCTTACAAATAATACATGTTTTATAAATAGTATTCTAATTCTTCATCTTTCTCCTCTAATTATCTCTCTCTTCTGATCATCACTTTTATTTTAAATTCTGGTGATGTCTTTGATTAGATGGGAGTCACTGATGGGGGAGCCTGGGTGGCTCAGTCTGTTAAGCGTCCGACTTTGACTCAGGTCATGATCTTGTGGTCTGTGAGTTCCAGCCCCATGTCAGGCTCTGTGCTGACAGCTCACAGCCTGGAGCCTGCTTCTGATTCTGTGTCTCCCTCTCTCTCTGCCCCTCCCCCACTCATACTCTGTTTCAAAAATAAATAAACCTTAAAAAAAAAAAAGATGGGAGTTCCATTTCTTAGTAGCACAGCTGGTTTCCATAAACTTTTCTTGGGGGCCCCAACTTTTCTGCCTCATCTCTTACCTTCACTACATCAAGAATTCCAAAGTTCTCTCTTTGTTCAACTCACCCATGATTGAAAAGTTTTAGGACTTCCTACTCACAAAAGGACAGAGCAGCCTGGCTGCACTTTCTTAACAGAAGGTAGAGCTTATCAGTAATATGTCTTATTGCCCCTGGGCTGCCTACAGCTGAGCTGACTTGGCCTCCTCCTTTGGACTTATTACTTTTTCTTATCAAGTATATATTCCTCGTAGAAAGATAACTTCTCTGGTATTATATTTGTGAGTCTAAATCTGGCACCTATTCACCATAAATTTGTATTTAACTCATGAATGTGAGTGAAAAAACTGTGAACACTTGAGAAAATGGAGAGCAATATAACATTTCGTCCTAGGCCACCATTTATTGACTGCAGGAGAATCTTAGCATTCTAATTAATGTCTTTTAAAAGTCTCATGCAAATCTACAGCAGGACAGCATTAATGCATGCAATAAGACTTTAGTCAACATAGTGTAGATGCAAACAAATAGCTGATATCAAAATGCACTACCCTACTTACTGCCTTTCTTTATAATGAATTTGAATTAGCTACCTCCTCCCATCTCTGGGGGGAAGGTAGGTGATATAGTGGTAACCCTGCTAGCACTTTTTGGCAACCCAGTGAGCACAGAGTGACATTCTGCTATATTAAGTGTGAAGGCTTTGCAATTGGGAGTGTGGTTTACTAAGGACATTTGTGACACTGTGGATTATGTGTGGAGCATCAACGTGGTCCCCCAGATACTGTAAAATTAATACTTTTTCACAAAGACACCTGGACACCAAAGCCAATTTATGTGAGTGTTGCATTTCTCATTCTGCAATGCTATTTTTGCTTTTGCTATAAATAGCATCACAAATGGATGTGAGTTTAATAGTCTAAAAAAATTGGGGGTGCATTTATCTAATGCATTCTCACAAGTTTCAAAACGTGAGCAAGTTACATTATAATTACATTTTGCTTTACCCGTAATGTAAAGATAATTTCTTCAGTATCTCTATTTTATGCATATAAATCCCTTAGTAATCACCGATGGATCATCAAAACACAGATACAAAATAGTTTATAATTATTATGAAGAAGGAGCTAAGAAAATGATTTTTAAAATGAAAAGGGTTACATTAAAAAGAACAAAAGCATTTTATAAAGTAAATCATGGTATGTGTTATCAAGGCAAAGAATGCTTCAAAAAGGCAGTTTAATTGATATTAAGATATGTTTTGCTTTCTAACTATGATTTTCTTTCAAAAATGTCTATGATTGCTTGTCCAACTCTCTGTAACCTTCCCAATATATCCTAAAGGGTTAGCGTCACTGATACATTATGAAAGATATTTTCAAGGATTTTTACCCATTAACTCTGTCTTGACTCAGTTTTTACTCAAGAAGTATCATCTGTTTTTGCTATTAATAATTTATAAGCATTAATGATAAAACCTGCTCAGTGACTCAATACACAGACTCCTAAATAAGTTGAATTCTCTGAATCTTAACTGAAAATTTGCCAGTATCCTAGAAGTAGAAGTAACAGTTCCAAATCAGTCTAACATTTGATTCTCATATGTACTTGTGAAACAGAGAGATGCTTTCCACAAACCTATCTAGATGAACACTTGATCTATTCGGCTACCGGTAAACATAATTCGAAGCAGACATTCTAGTATCTTTTCATGAATGGACAGAATAACTTAACTGGCCATAGAAACACAATCCATTTAATCTATTTAAACTCTAATGATCACCACATTATTTTTAACATCCTTGAACTAAATTTAACCTAAACCATTTAAAATCTGGTGATTTCCAATTTTTTTTAGTACCATTAAAACAAACAAATTCTACATAAAAACAGATTAACGTAACAAATACTTATTTAACACTTGTTATTTGTTAGATATTTCTTGATATGTAGATTGTTTACAAAAAAACACTTATGCAATCGTTTCACTTTTTTTTCCTGCAAAAATGCTTCAGAGGATTGCATAAAGAAAATTGATTTCCTATTCTGTGTATTATAGGCTAGTTGCAGTTATGCTGTTAATGGATAGACTCAGATTGGGGTTACCTAGACCAGGTGGGATTCCAGACTCTGAGTTAGGTTGTGCATCTACATAACTTCCTTCCTGGATTCAAGTTGAAGAATAATGGCTACTGAGGGAAGAAATAAGCTCACTGAGTCTTGCCATGTGTCTTAAGGCCTTCAGTCAAAATTGGCACAAGTCGTTTCCGTTTTCTATTAAAGTAAATCATATGGACAACCTGAAGTCAATAGTGTAGAGAAGTATGCTACCACACCAACAGAGAGATAATGGCAAAGGGAGATAGGGGTGAAAAAGTTGTGATAAAATAATACAAGCTATCATACCTTAAAATAAATAATCAATTCTCAGGGAGACAGAAACTTGAATATCAATTGAGTGTCCCAGTCAAGTTACAAATATATCAAGATAAAAATGGAGTCAGACAGCAATGCTCTTCAAGTCAGTGTCTCTAAACTCTGACCACACATTAGAATCAGCTGAGGAGATTTTATTTGTTTTAATGCTAAGGCTCAGGCTTATTCCTAAAGATTTGCATTTAATTATTTTAAGATGGGACTCAGTCCCCAGTATTTTAAAAAAGCTCTTCAGATGATTTTATAATGTAGCCAGGTTTTGAAAGCCGCCAAGATACATTTTTCAAAATGTACTGTTATTAATAACATCTTGTCTCAGAGGTTTGAAAACTCAGATGTTGTTTAGAAAGTCAATTCAATCAGATTAAAATGGGTTTGATGAAATCAGCTGTCACTTCCCTTACAACAAATTGTATCCCTTAAATTCTGGCTACTGGTTTGACTGAACTCTAAATGGTTTTGGATAAACAGTAGTCTCTGGTGACCAGGCAGACACAGAATATGTAAATGTTCTTTTTCTTCATGGTACTTGAAAAAAAACAAAGTTGTTTTGTGGTCAGTGACTAAGCAAAGATGTCAGAAAGGAAAGTACAGTTCCTTCTTTTTCTGTCCTCATTCCTTCATTTAGTCCTCCAGTCTGCTAGTATTGACCTCACCACTGACCCACATTTTCAATCACTTCTTATGGCATCTAGGCACTTAATCATGGCATCAATTATGACTCAAGAACTTCTTATTTGTTCTCATCCTCAGTGTAAATTACAGAATCTTTTTGGGTACAACTGTACCACTACTAAAGATACTGACTTAGAAAAGGAAACGAAAAATTACCTTATAAACTGTGTTTCTGAATTTTTCAGACTTGATTTCTTTGACCTTCATTTAGCTATTTTGTTAATGGTGGACTTCAAAACCTTACTGCTGCTTTCTTACTTAAAATGAATTTCACTCGCTTCTTCTTGCACCCAATCTACTTTATTGGAAGTCTGCTCTCCTCTCTCCCTACAGCATTCACTTACTTAGCCAATGATTTCGATTCACACATTTCAACACAAGCCTTCAACGACTTTAACAAAAATAGAATTAAAGACTATTAATAATTACTGATAGTGTGACATGGGTCTGAGATATTGCTTGGAATGGGAAATTTGGGGTGACATTCAGATTGCATCTTGTGTCAACTTCATCAGCCCATAGCATATAATAGGACTATATCTATTTTAATATTTAAATTAGTTCCTTGAACCATCACATCCCCTACTCCTGTAAACTTAAGTACATTCTGACGTATGAGGGACTGGTTCTGCTTGTTCATATGTCATCATGCTGAAGCTGAACATGAAAGATAAGTCCTCTGGTTAAAAAATGATCTTCTGCACTCACCAAGCGTTTATGCCTCTCTTGTTGGCATTATCTGCTGCTTGGTGATCCATTTTCCAGCTATTGAGGGTTCCGTGAAGGTGGATGGCTACACTTCTCTCCTGTGTGACACTTGGCTCAGGATCTGTAATGCAAGGCTTACCAAGGTTTAGAGCTCACGACATGACATGATCAGGCTTAGTTTTTATCCCCAAGGGATACTGCCTGTTCCAGGTTTTCCAAGGTTAGGGAGGCTAGTGTCTCTGTCACCGTCTTCCTTTTGGTGACTCTTGTCGTCTTGTCTTGCAGAGACTCCAGATGAACCTCAAGAAAGAAATGGATATGTTCTCCATTCCTTTGCTCCCAAAAGGCAAAAGGTCCCCAAACTGGTTCTGCAGTTGTTTGGTTTTGTTGTTGTTGTTAGTTTTGTTAGGTTTTTGCTTTCTTTCCAGTGATTAGTTCTGCATATAAGTGGGAACTGGAAGGCAGAGTTATTCCCTTTCCCTACAGCAAATGCTCATTATGTGTCTTTTAAGTACATAAATGAAGATAGAAATCCACCCCCGAGATGCTTCTTAAATCCTCAATATTGGGGGGGGGGTGTTTAAAGTGAGTATTATATTATCTGCTGAGGTGAGGAGTTATGTAGAGTTTGTAAATTGCTTCAGACATCCAATCTCCTTTCTCCACTGAGACACAGGGATATAAGCAGTTACCTAATTGGATTATTTTTATAAGTAGTGTATGATAAAGAAGATTTAATGTCTTGGTGGTATATTGCAGACTATCTATGAAGCTGTCCTTGGGGGGATCAGAAGTGCTGTGTAAACTGCAGTGACATACTTTATCTCACTCCCTGGGAGAACTTTTCTGGCTCCTTCTCTTCTCTGCACAATCTACTTCTTACCTGAGTACTCTTTGTATGTCTTAACTATAGTTGGAATCCAGAAAGGATTGTACTTTATATAGAAGAATAAAGGCTTTCAAAATGCATTTACACTATGTAGCAATTACTCATCAGCCTGCCCCCCCCCCAGGGGTCTCCAGAACTCTTTTTAGAAGATATTGTAATAAGATACTCTTCTTCAATACCAAACCAGAGAACAAGGGATCAGTCCTCCAGATGGGAGGGGAGCCCACATTCTGCTCAATGAGCATGGGTATTGGTGATTCTGTCTGTTTCGGCATTGAACCCAATCTCTGTCTCCTAATGTGAAACTCCCAGTTATAAAAGTCCCTCTTACATAAAATCTTCCTTACCATCTTTAACAAATATCTGAATAATTGTTTGTTTAACAGTTCCCTAAAACCCAACAGCAATGGAGTAAACAAATTTTTTTTTTTTTTATTTTTTAAATAGTGGCAATGCTCACTGTAGTTGTGAAGTGCTTTTAAAAAGCAATGAAAGTGAGGGGCACCTGGATGGCTCAGTTGGTTAAGTGTCCAACTTTTGCTCAGGTCATGATCTTGCAGTTCATGGGTTTGAGGCCCACATCAGGTTCTGTGCTGACAGCTCGTAGCCTGGAGCTTTCTTTGGGTTCTGTGTCTCCCTTTCTCTCCACCCCACCCCTGCTCTTGCTCTGTATCTCTCTCTCTCTTAAAAATAAATAAACATTAAACTTTTTTTTTAAAAAAAGCAATGAATGTGAATTGAAAGGTGCCAGGGTGGCTCAGTCAGTTAAGCGTCCCACTCATGATCTCGGCTCAGGTCATGATCTCATGGTTAGTGTGATAGAGCTCTATGTCAGGCTCTGCTCTGACAGTGTGGAGCCTGCTTGGGATTTTCTCTCTCCCTCTCTGCCCCTCCCCTACTTGTGCTTTCTCTCAAAATAAATGAAGAAAAGAAAAGAAAGAAAAGAAAAGAAAAGAAAAGAAAAGAAAAGAAAAGAAAAGAAAAGAAAAGACAACGAGTTGAGAGACTTGCAAAGCAAAGCAAAACATCCTTTTATAAGGGATGATCAGAGAAGAACAAACTGAGAAGCTGAGAAATATATGAATCCAAAGAGAAACAAGCAGGATGACACAGTTTTTGAGAAAGAGCCAGGATTCCCTGATGCAATAGTTTACACAGGGAGTTGGATTTTTCTAGAGCACCCAAAGCTTCAGTAGGGGAGAGACAAGGACATAAAGGCCAGACAGAAAATGCTGGACTATCAGCAACTCTAGATCGGTAAAAAATGAGAATAATTCTGTATTTCTAACTTGTACATCGCTCCTTTATTTTTCTTAAGTGAGTAAAACTGTGCCTTGCACCAAACCAATAGTAATAAAACAATATACAGAAAAAATAAAGTCTTCCTTTTGCTCTGCTCTCCAGCCACTCATTTTCCCTCACTGGAGTAACTAGTGTTGACAGATTCTAAAAGTCCTTCTAGAGATAGTACATAGATTTCAGGAATATTTATGTTTTCTTCTACAATTATAGCAACGATGCATTCTATTCTGTACCTTGGTTTTATACCTAACCGTATATCTTGGCAATCCCTCCACAAGTGTATATATATAGTGTAGCCTCATTATGTTTAATGAGCTGCATAGATTTATAGAATTGATGTAACTTAATTCACTTTAAAAATCACCTATTGATTGAATTTTATACTTAAGCCATACACCTAGGATAAAATCCTAGGAGTGAAATTTCTGAGACTGTGTTGATAGTTATTGCCAAGTCATATTTTATATAAGCCTTAGTAGATTAGTTTATAATTCAACAAATATTCATTCCTCTTCCCAAGCCATTGTGGCCCAGACCATGTGACTTGCTTCAACTAATGTGATGTGATCAGAAGTTACAATGTGTCATTTTTTTTAAGTTTATTTATTTTTTCAGAGACAGAGCAGTGCACACACAAGCAGGGGAGGGGCAGAGAGAGAGGGGGACAGAGCATCTGAAGCAGGCTCTGCACAACAGCAGAGAACCCGATGTAGTGCTCAAAGTCACACACTGCAATATCATGACCTGAGCTTAAGTCAGATGCTTAACCAACAGAGCCACCCCGGTGCCCAAACAATGCATCATTTTTAAGCTGAGGTCTTACATACATATTATAATTCCTTTGCATTCTTCTAATCTGCTAAAGAAAAACTGTTTCTCTACTCACAACACTTCTGACACCAATCTCTAGGTTTTCCGTACAAAGAAACTCTCCATTTCTCTGTAGACACCACATGGGTGTCCTAACAATTTAACTCAATTATGGCACTAACTACCCAGAGTTAGGGGAGACCCCACAGGTAAGGGGCTCAGTCTAAAAAGGCTGTCCCCCACTTTAGATGCCAGTCACAAGTAGCGGGTTTCCAGGATTCCATACTTCTGTTCGACCTAGCTGAAAACTCAGAGGTTCCCACAAAGCCTTCCTTGAGTATGGCTCATAGAACTCAGGGAATCACTTTACCTACATTTACCAATTTATTTAAAAGATATTAGAAAGGATGCAAATGAACAGCAAGATGAAGAGGTATATGGCTTAAAGACCAGAAGATCTGAGCAAAGGAGTGTCTGTTTCTATGGAGTTGGAGTTTGCCACCCTCCTGGGTGAGGTCGAGCATCTTTTTTATTTGCTTTTGATATTGGGCTAGATTATTTTTTCCAGCTTCATTGAAGAATTCACAAAAATTATGTATATGCTTAAGGTATACAACACGATGATTTGATATGTGTATACATTGTGAAATGATTACCAAAAGAGTTAATTAACTCATCCATCGCCTCACATAGTTACTTTTTTCGTGTATGGGAGGGTTGAAACACTTAAGATTTATGTTCTTAGCAAATATCAAGTGTACAGAACAATATTATTAACTACAGTCACATGTTGTACGTTAGATACCCAGAACATATCCATCTTATATTTGCTAGTTTGTATCCTTTGACCAAAATCTCCCTGTTTTCCCCACCCCTCAGCACCAGGCGACCACCATTTTCCTTTCTGGTTCTATACGTTTATTTATGACATCTAGATTTAATCAGGCCCAAACACAAATATAGCATTTTCATCAAACAATGGACTACTGTTGTGCCTGTCCAACGTCACGACTCTGGGTTTGATAATGCGGCTCATGGTGGATACCTGAAGCCGCTTAGACACTTTGTATGTCATGATCAGCTGCTCAGCTGCTTTCCGGGCTCAGTAGCACTCAGATGGTACCAGAAAGCATGACCTGTGCCGTGACTTTCTTTTGGATCTTGCCAAAGACCACACAGCTTCATAATCCGCTAAAGATCCTAACACCATCCGATCTGCCAGTCATAGTGGCAGAACAGATGCACTACTAGACTCAGCACAGAGCACTGCCTTTCTCTGCACTAGTTAAAGCTGTAAGCCTTTTATGTTACCTAACCAATGATTTTAAGCGCTTTCCAAAAAATGTTTATTTATTTGTTGAGAGAGAAAGAGAGAGCACATGCATGTGAAAGAGAGAGAGAGCACGGGGGAGGGGCAGAGAGAGAGGGAGACAGAGAATCCGAAGGAGGTTCTGAGCTGTCAGTGCAAAGCCCAACACGGGCTCAAACCTCTGAACTGTGAGATCATGACCTGACCCAAAGTTAGATGCTCAACCACCGAGTCACCCAGGCCTCCCTTAAGTGCTTTTCTTTAAAATTCACTTTGTACTGCCTCAAAAATCTGAAAGCGCCCAATAAGAGCTGTACCTTCTCATAGTGGAAAAAAGTGGCAAAATATAAACAATTTGTCCTTTATCTTAGAGCAGTTGTCTCAGCAACTAGATTACTGGACCCTGATGTGGCAGATCCTTGAATCTTTATGGGCTTAAATCTCATCTTCTGGCATATATACATTTTATTGGCAGCTAGACTACTTGTCTCTTCCTTCTCATCAGGGTCAATTATTATGCTTTCATCAGTGTAGTGAACTAGTACAATGTGTGTGGAACATTAAAGTAATTGACATCCCAGTGGACTATATCATGACAGAAAGGGAAACAGCATATCCTTGGGGCAGGGCAGGAACTGAGCATTGTTATCTCTTTATGTACAGGCAAAATGCTTCTGATTTTTCCTATTGATGGAGATCAAGAAGAAAACACTTGCCAGATCAATGATCACTTACCAAGTGCCACAGGCTTTAATTATCTGCTCAAATAAAAATATAAACATCCAACATGGCAGCTAAAATTGGTTAAATGGCAGCTACCAACCGGTTAAATATATGGTTGTCAATCTTCATTGACCATTATTGAACTCATTTTTTTTTTTTTGGTAGCACTATAAAGATTAATTACATAATGATATGAAAACCCCTGGTCTTTCTTCCCAAAATGCATTCTTGCTTCTAATTTACTATCTTGGCAGAGCAGGAGAGTTTCTAGTAGTTTCTGAGGCTTCCACTTGGCATTTCAAATAATGTCTCTTATTTCTCTAGTCAGGAAACCAATGTGATTATTCTGCCAGCTGCTAAGTATACCAATTCCAAATACACATTACAAGACTGGAGTGATAATCACAAAATATGTCCATGGAAACTCTTAGGAATGTTACAAGACAAATATACCAAACACTTTACTTCTACCTGACTTTCATAAATTCTTATTTTAATTGGTATTTTGGTTTCCCAGGTATCAATATTAGACCAAACAGACCTGTAAATCAAATAGGTCATACAGGGGAAGGAATTTTATTGTATATATTTTCAGAAGTGTTGCAGCATCCTTGCTTGAGGCTTCCAGGCTTCTTTTTCAATAAACAGGCTCTGGATTTGTAAATTTCATTTGAATTGGCCTGGGAAAGGACCACAGTTTTCCATTGCAGCAGATTTCATCATCTTCTGTTCAACAGTTCTTGAGTATCTATTGCCCAATAATACCCTTGCCAGTGGTCCATCTTTCTTAACCCAAGGAACATCATATTAGTTAACACCAAAGATCCTAATGGATTAGTCTTCCTGATGGTCCTTCTGGCCTTGCTTCTCATTGAAGTAATTACATTCATTTTGCCTCTCACATTTAAGCATTACAATTTGGTCTCTACCATTCTGAAATTCCAACATTCCACTGACACTAGGTAGCCCAGTTCCATAGCAACAAATCCTACCATTAACTCCAGCTTATGAAGGATGACCATAAGCTTCTCAGAGAATGTGGTGCCTACCTTACCAGTGCATTTCTGTGTGCCTTAGTGACACAGATGTCCTTTGGGCACTCTAGGAGAACTTAATAAGATGGTAGGCTTTCAGACCATACATTGTCTGATATTCTAATATTCCTACCTCTCCGACCTTCTGCACCTTTCTTGATATGTCAAAAATGTCCTGCCATTTCTCCAAGGTTCAGTAAAAGCCATCATCTTGTCCCAACTTCAAGGATCATTAACACAGACTCTGTCCACATGGTCTTGCCAGAACATTGAACATTAAGTGGTAGATGAACTACCCATGTAAAAAAAAATTCTGCCATCAGTCTTATGTTCTGTCCCCAGTTTCAAATTCTTGAAGATCTATTCCAATATCTGTTCCACTCGTTCCTAATAACATATTAAATAAGTCTTGCAATTTCTTTGGCATTAAGCCATTTCCTTCCGGAGCAGGGATTGTACTAACCTGTTTAGGTGTACTGAGACCTGACTGATTATCACTCTGGAGGAAATGAGAGTAGGCAGGAAAGATCTAGAGTAAGATAAGTGTTAACCTACAAGTCACCTGCCCCAAAGAATAAAGAGATTTTTCCCTTCAAAAGAAGAAGGCAGTTTCTGTCAACTCAGTTTGTTCAGGGAGATGAGGGTTCAGGTTTTTTTAAGACCCATTCACACACATGGCTTCAGCCTAGGTATCAAAGTTCTGCTGTATGCTTCCTAGGGTCCTAACTTTGACATTAGAAAATAACTGAGATTGGCCAAACCATCTCGTTTGCAGTTTTATCACTCTTGCAACTATATCTTGAGCCTGATTTTCCAACCATCTCCTTTGGGACTACTGAAATTGCGTATTTCCTTGAAAGCTATGGTAGATGCCTTCTGGCTTTTACAAATGACTTCAGTTAATAGTTGGCTGCCTTCACATGAAAAGATGCTCAACGTCGCTCCTCATCAGGGAAATACAAATCAAAACCACACTCAGATATCACCTCATGCCAGTCAGAGTGACCAAAATGAACAAATCAGGAGACTATAGATGCTGGAGAGGATGTGGAGAAACGGGAACCCTCTTGCACTGTTGGTGGGAATGCAAACTGGTGCAGCCACTCTGGAAAACAGTGTGGAGGTTCCTCAAAAAATTAAAAATAGACCTACCCTATGACCCAGCAGTAACACTGCTAGGAATTTACCCAAGGGATACAGGAGTGCTGATGCATAGGGGCACTTGTACCCCAATGTTTACAGCAGCACTCTCAACAATAGCCAAATTATGGAAAGAGCCTAAATGTCCATCAACTGATGAATGGATAAAGAAATTGTGGTTTATATACACAATGGAGTACTACATGGCAATGAGAAAGAATGAAATACGGCCCTTTGTAGCAACATGGATGGAACTGGAGAGTGTGATGCTAAGTGAAATAAGCCATACAGAGAAAGACAGATACCATATGTTTTCACTCTTATGTGGATCCTGAGAAACTTAACAGAAACCCATGGGGGTGGGGAAGGAAAAAAAATAAATAAAGAGGTTAGAGTGGGAGAGAGCCAAAGCATAAGAGACTTAAAAACTGAGAACAAACTGAGGGTTGATGGGGGTTGGGAGGGAGGGGAGGGTGGGTGATGGGTATCGAGGAGGGCACCTTTTGGGATGAGCACTGGGTGTTGTATGGAAACCAATTTGACAATAAATTTCATATATTGAAAAAAAATAGTTGGCTGCCTTCATTTATTTTCTTTTTGTAACATTTCTAAAAACATTTAAAATAAATTCCAATACTCCCTAATTTAAAAAAATACTATAAATCTATACCATATAAGCTCATAGACATTGTGAGGTCCAACATTTATCTTACATCTTCCCCTAATCCCAAGAAGCCAGTTATTTTGAATAGTTTTTTTATGTTTTATTTATTTATTTTGAGAGAAAAAGCGAGTTGGGAAGGAATAGAGAGAGAGAGAGGAAGAAGAGAATCCTAAGCAGGCTGTGCACTATCAGCACAGAGCCTGGCATGGGGCTTGGTCTCACAAATTGTGAGATCAATACCTGAGCCAAAACGAAGAGTTAGACACTAACTGACTGAGCCATCCAGGTTCCTGAATAAGCCACTTATTTTAAATAGCATTAAATTACTGCATATATTTCAGTTGATTTCTGTGTTTCCTATTATGATTCAGAGATCTGTTGGCTCAGTTGTGTAATAGGCCAACCTTGTTTTAATTGCTCAGTAGTATAATTCTTGTAATTTGTCTGCTTCTTAGATGTTTAGCTATTATTTGTTTTTAGTCACATAAACTATAGAATCAGCCTATCTAGTTCCAGGATATCCTCTTGACACTTTTACTGGTAGTTTCCAGAATATCCTTTTGACACTTTTACTGGTAGTTTTTAGATGTGATCAACATTTAAACCAGTAAATGTCAAGTAAAGCAGATTACCATGTATAAGCTATGGTCCAATTATCTTAGGACCTTACGAGACACACACACATCTTAATGGTTATATTCTATTGGTTCTGTTTCTCTGGTGAACTCTAATACAAGGGAAATATTAATAATAAAGCCAATACTGACAGTACTTTTCCCAACAGGTCGATCCTTCAAAGTAGACTTATCATGGGGATCATTTTATAATGTATAAAATATCAAATCACTATGACATACACCTGAAACTAATAGAATATTGTAGATCAATTACATTTCAAGAAAAACAAAATTGTTGAGGACTCCACACAAAAACCTGCACACAGATTGTAGCTTTATCCATAACTGCCAAAACTTGGAAGCAGCTAAAATGCCTTTTAGATGAATATAAATAAACTACTCCTGATCCAGATAATGGAATATTAGCACAAAATATGAGCTATCAAACCATAAAAAGGCATGGAGAAAGCTTAAATGCATATTACTAAGTGAAAGAAGCCAATTAAGAGACTACATAATGTATGATTCCAATTATATGATATTCTGGAAAAGATGAAACTATGGAGATAGTAAAAAAGATCAATGATTGCCAGGGGTGAATAGTGTTGGGAAAGGAGATGAGTAGGCAGATCACAGAGAATTTTTAAGGCAGTGAAAATATTCTGTATATCATAATTATGGCTATATGTCATTATATATTCATCCAAATCAGTAGAATATACAATACAAAGAGTGAGCCCTATGGTAATCTATGGACTTTGGGTGATTATGATGTGTCAATGAAGATTCATTCTTGGTTTAAAAATATACCATTCTGGTGGGTGATCTTAACTATGAGGGTTCTACATGAGTAGCTTAGGGGCATATGGAAAATGTCTGTACCTAGCTGTCAATTTTGTTGTAAACTTGAAACTGCTCTAAAAAAATAAACACTCAAAGAAAAAAACTGATCAGTATTTGAAAGATAAAGCCAATTAAAAATTTGAAAACATTCACTATTCATTATTAGAAGTTAGATATAACTAGAGAATTACCATAACCACTATTTGAGAGTGATCCTCCTATCCATTGGCCTCATTCCTACATTTTTAGTTTACTAACAAAAACAAGTCTTTACTGAGCAAAATGACAGAATTTGAGTTTTTTTTTTACCATTTTTTCCCAAACAACACAATTTTGACAATCACCCACAGACAAGAGTGCTTTTGTAGAAGTCTAGGAATCCAGCAAAGAAGTTCCAGCACACTATTAGAACAAAAAATGCAAGGAGGGGAGGGAAGATGGCGGCGTAGGAGGATGCTGGGCTCACCGCGCATCCTGCTGATCAATTAGATTCCACCTACACCTGCCTAAATAACCCAGAAAACCGCCAGAGGATTAGCAGAACGGAGTCGCCGGAGCCAAGCGCAGACGAGAGGCCCACGGAAGAGGGTAGGAAGGGCGGCGAGGCGGTGCATGCTCCACGGACTGGCGGGAGGGAGCCGGGGCGGAGGGGTGGCTCGCCGGCCAAGCAGAGCTCCCGAGTCTGGCGGGCAAAAGCGGAGGGGCCTGACGGACTGTGTCCGACAGCAAGCGCGACTTAGCCTCTGGGAGGTCATAAGTTAACAGCTCTGCTCGGAAAGCGGGAAGGCTGGAGGACAAAGGGAGGGAGAGCTGCTGAGCCCCCGGACGACAGAACTCAGTTTGGTGGGGAACAAAGGCGCTCGCCAGCGCCATCTCCCCCGCCCATCTCTCAGCCAAAATCCCAAGGAGAACCAGTTCCTGCCAGGGAACTTGCTCCCTTGGCACAAACACCCAACTCTGTGCTTCTGCAGAGCCAAACCTCCAGCAGCGGATCTGACTCCCTCCCGCTGCCACAGGTCCCCTCCTGAAGTGGATCACCTAAGGAGAAGCGACCTAAGCCTGCCCCTCCTGCCCCTGAGCACCTTGCCTACCCACCCCAGCTAATACGCCAGATCCCCAGCATCACAAGCCTGGTAGTGTGCAAGTAGCCCAGACGGGCCACGCCACCCCACAGTGAATCCCGCCCCTAGGAGAGGGGAAGAGAAGGCACACACCAGTTTGACTGTGGCCCCAGCGGTGGGCTGGGGGCAGACATCAGGTCGGACTGCGGCCCCGCCCACCAACTCCAGTTATACACCACAGCACAGGGGAAGTGCCCTGCAGGTCCTCACCACGCCAGGGACTATCCAAAATGCCCAAGCGGAAGAATTCCCCTCAGAAGAATCTCCAGGAAATAACAAAAGCTAATGAACTGATCAAAAAGGATTTAAATAATATAACAGAAAGTGAATTTAGAATAATAGTCATAAAATTAATCGCCGGGCTTGAAAACAGTATACAGGACAGCAGACAATCCCTTGCTACAGAGATCAAGGGACTAAGGAACAGTCACGAGGAGCTGAAAAACGCTTTAAATGAAATGCAAAACAAAAAGGAAACCACCACAGCTCGGATTGAAGAGGCAGAGGAGAGAGTAGGTGAACTAGAAGATAAAGTTATGGAAAAAGAGGAAGCTGAGAGAAAGAGAGATAAAAAAATCCAGGAGTATGAGGGGAAAATTAGAGAACTAAGTGATACACTAAAAAGAAATAATATACGCATAATTGGTATCCCAGAGGAGGAAGAGAGAGGGAAAGGTGCTGAAGGGGTACTTGAAGAAATCATAGCTGAGAACTTCCCTGAACTGGGGAAGGAAAAAGCCATTGAAATCCAAGAGGCACAGAGAACTCCCTTCAGACGTAACTTGAATCGATCTTCTGCACGACATATCATAGTCAAACTGGCAAAATACAAGGATAAAGAGAAAATTCTGAAAGCAGCAAGGGGTAAACGTGCCCTCACATATAAAGGGAGACCTATAAGACTCGTGACTGATCTCTCTTTTGAAACTTGGCAGGCCAGAAAGAATTGGCACGAGATTTTCAGTGCGCTAGACAGAAAAAATATGCAGCCGAGAATCCTTTATCCAGCAAGTCTGTCATTTAGAATAGAAGGAGAGATAAAGGTCTTCCCAAACAAACAAAAACTGAAGGAATTTGTCACCACTAAACCAGCCCTACAAGAGATCCTAAGGGGGACCCTGTGAGACAAAATACCAGAGACATCACTACAAGCATAAAACATACAGACATCACAATGACTCTAAACCCGTATCTTTCTATAATAACACTGAACGTAAATGGATTAAATGCGCCAACCAAAAGACATAGGGTATCAGAATGGATAAAAAAACAAGACCCATCTATTTGCTGTCTACAAGAGACTCATTTTAGATCTGAGGACACCTTTAGATTGAGAGTGAGGGGATGGAGAACTATTTATCATGCTACTAGAAGCCAGAAGAAAGCTGGGTAGCCATACTTATATCAGACAAACTAGACTTTAAATTAAAGGCTGTAACAAGAGATGAAGAAGGACATTATATAATAGTTACAGGGTCTATCCATCAGGAAGAGCTAACAATTATAAATGTCTATGCGCCGAATACCGGAGCCCCCAAATATATAAAACAACTACTCATAAACATAAGCAACCTTATTGATAAGAATGTGGTAATTGCAGGGGACTTTAACACCCCACTTACAGAAATGGATAGATCATCTAGACACACGCTCAATCAAGAAACAAGGGCCCTGAATGAGACATTGGATCAGATGGACTTGACAGATATATTTAGAACTCTGCATCCCAAAGCAACAGAATATACTTTCTTCTCGAGTGCACATGGAACATTCTCCAAGATAGATCATATACTGGGTCACAAAACAGCCCTCCATAAGTTTACCAGAATTGAAATTATACCATGCATACTTTCAGACCACAATGCTATGAAGCTTGAAATCAACCACAGGAAAAAGTCTGGAAAACCTCCAAAAGCATGGAGGTTAAAGAACACCCTACTAACGAATGAGTGGGTCAACCAGGCAATTAGAAAAGAAATTAAAAAATATATGGAAACAAACGAAAATGAAAATACAACAATCCAAACGCTCTGGGATGCAGCGAAGGCAGTCCTGAGAGGAAAATACATTGCAATCCAGGCCTATCTCAAGAAACAAGAAAAATCCCAAATACAAAATCTAACAGCACACCTAAAGGAAATAGAAGCAGAACAGCAAAGGCAGCCTAAACCCAGCAGAAGAAGAGAAATAATAAAGATCAGAGCAGAAATAAACAATATAGAGTCTAAAAAAACTGTAGAGCAGATCAACGAAACCAAGAGTTGGTTTTTTGAAAAAATAAACAAAATTGACAAACCTCTAGCCAGGCTTCTCAAAAAGAAAAGGGAGATGACCCAAATAGATAAAATCATGAATGAAAATGGAATTATTACAACCAATCCCTCAGAGATACAAACAATTATCAGGGAATACTATGAAAAATTATATGCCAACAAATTGGACAACCTGGAAGAAATGGACAAATTCCTGAACACCCACACTCTTCCAAAACTCAATCAGGAGGAAATAGAAAGCTTGAACAGACCCATAACCAGCGAAGAAATTGAATCGGTTATCAAAAATCTCCCAACAAATAAGAGTCCAGGACCAGATGGCTTCCCAGGGGAGTTCTACCAGACGTTTAAAGCAGAGATAATACCTATCCTTCTCAAGCTATTCCAAGAAATAGAAAGGGAAGGAAAACTTCCAGACTCATTCTATGAAGCCAGTATTACTTTGATTCCTAAACCAGACAGAGACCCAGTAAAAAAAGAGAACTGCCGGCCAATATCCCTGATGAATATGGATGCAAAAATTCTCAATAAGATACTAGCAAATCGAATTCAATGGCATATAAAAAGAATTATTCACCATGATCAAGTGGGATTCATTCCTGGGATGCAGGGCTGGTTCAACATTCGCAAATCAATCAACGTGATACATCACATTAACAAAAAAAAAGAGAAGAACCATATGATCCTGTCAATCGATGCAGAAAAGGCCTTTGACAAAATCCAGCACCCTTTCTTAATAAAAACCCTTGAGAAAGTCGGGATAGAAGGAACATACTTAAAGATCATAAAAGCCATTTATGGAAAGCCCACAGCTAACATCATCCTCAACGGGGAAAAACTGAGAGCTTTTTCCCTGAGATCAGGAACCCGACAGGGATGCCCACTCTCACCGCTGTTGTTTAACATAGTGCTGGAAGTTCTAGCATCAGCAATCAGACAACAAAAGGAAATCAAAGGCATCAAAATTGGCAAAGATGAAGTCAAGCTTTCGCTTTTTGCAGATGACATGATATTATACATGGAAAATCCGATAGACTCCACCAAAAGTCTGCTAGAATTGATACATGAATTCAGCAAAGTCGCAGGATACAAAATCAATGTACAGAAATCAGTTGCATTCTTATACACTAACAATGAAGCAACAGAAAGACAACTAAAGAAACTGATCCCATTCACGATTGCACCAAGAAGCATAAAATACCTAGGAATAAATCTAACCAAAGATGTAAAGGATCTGTATGCTGAAAACTATAGAAAGCTTACGAAGGAAATTGAAGAAGATTTAAAGAAATGGAAAGACATTCCCTGCTCATGGATTGGAAAAATAAATATTGTCAAAATGTCAATACTACCCAAAGCTATCTACACATTCAATGCAATCCCAATCAAAATTGCACCAGCATTCTTCTCGAAACTAGAACAAGCAATCCTAAAATTCATATGGAACCACAAAAGACCCCGAATAGCCAAAGGAATTTTGAAGAAGAAGACCAAAGCAGGAGGCATCACAATCCCAGACTTTAGCCTCTACTACAAAGCTGTCATCATCAAGACAGCATGGTATTGGCACAAAAACAGACACATAGACCAATGGAATAGAATAGAAACCCCAGAACTAGACCCACAAACGTATGGTCAACTCATCTTTGACAAAGCAGGAAAGAACATCCAATGGAAAAAAGACAGTCTCTTTAACAAATGGTGCTGGGAGAACTGGACAGCAACATGCAGAAGGTTGAAACTAGACCACTTTCTCACACCATTCACAAAAATAAACTCAAAATGGATAAAGGACCTGAATGTGAGACAGGAAACCATCAAAACCTTAGAGGAGAAAGCAGGAAAAGACCTCTCTGACCTCAGCCGTAGCAATCTCTTACTCGACACATCCCCAAAGGCAAGGGAATTCAAAGCAAAAGTGAATTACTGGGACCTTATGAAGATAAAAAGCTTCTGCACAGCAAAGGAAACAACCAACAAAACTAAAAGGCAACCAACGGAATGGGAAAAGATATTTGCAAATGACATATCAGACAAAGGGCTAGTATCCAGAATCTATAAAGAGCTCACCAAACTCCACACCCGAAAAACAAATAACCCAGTGAAGAAATGGGCAGAAAACATGAATAGACACTTCTCTAAAGAAGACATCCGGATGGCCAACAGGCACATGAAAAGATGTTCAGCGTCGCTCCTTATCAGGGAAATACAAATCAAAACCACACTCAGGTATCACCTCACGCCAGTCAGAGTGGCCAAAATGAACAAATCAGGAGACTATAGATGCTGGAGAGGATGTGGAGAAACGGGAACCCTCTTGCACTGTTGGTGGGAATGCAAATTGGTGCAGCCGCTCTGGAAAGCAGTGTGGAGGTTCCTCAGAAAATTAAAAATAGACCTACCCTATGACCCAGCAATAGCACTGCTAGGAATTTATCCAAGGGATACAGGAGTACTGATGCATAGGGGCACTTGTACCCCAATGTTCATAGCAGCACTCTCAACAATAGCCAAATTATGGAAAGAGCCTAAATGTCCATCAACTGATGAATGGATAAAGAAATTGTGGTTCATATACACAATGGAATACTACGTGGCAATGAGAAAAAATGTAATATGGTCTTTTGTAGCAACGTGGATGGAACTGGAGAGTGTGATGCTAAGTGAAATAAGCCATACAGAGAAAGACAGATACCATATGGTTTCACTCTTATGTGGATCCTGAGAAACCTAACAGGAACCCATGGGGGAGGGGGAGGAAAAAAGAAAAAAAAAAAAAAAAAGAGGTAGAGTGGGAGAGAGCCAAAGCATAAGAGACTGTTAAAAACTGAGAACAGGGGCGCCTGGGTGGCTCAGTCGGTTAAGCGGCAGACTTCGGCTCAGGTCACGATCTCGCCGCCGGTGAGTTCGAGCCCCGCGTCGGGCTCTGGGCTGACCGCTCAGAGCCTGGAGCCTGTTTCCGATTCTGTGTCTCCCTCTCTCTCTGACCCTCCCCCGTTCACGCTCTGTCTCTGTCTCAAAAATAAATAAATGTTAAAAAAAAAAAAAAAAAGTTAAAAAAAACTGAGAACAAACTGAGGGTTGATGGGGGGTGGGAGGGAGGAGAGGGTGGGTGATGGGTATTGAGTAGGGCACCTTTTGGGATGAGCACTGGGTGTTTTATGGAAACCAATTTGGACAATAAATTTCATATATTATAAAAAATAAATAAATAAATAAATAAATAAATAAATAAATAAATAGAACAAAAAATGCAAGACTGAGTGCACTGAAGAGGGTAAGAGGGACTGTTTCACTTTACACTTGTTTCCCCTTCCCCAAAGTGGTATAGCTCACTACCAAGGATGACCCTCTCAGCCTGTGATTTCTCCATCAGGGAAAGAGAAAGCCAGTGAATGAGTGCTTGCCTTCCACAGATGTGTGGGATGCTGCCAGAGGCCCATCTGTTTCCAACCCATCCAGAATACTGAGACGTGCTTCATGACTAGGGGTTAGGAATGGCTGGGAGAAAAACAGCCAGCACTCTTGGAGGACATCAAAGGCACCCAGATCCTACTAACCACTTAATTATGACTTCATCAGGATCCCACCCTTGAGCCACTGGAGGTGCCTTGCCTGCCCATCTCCACAGTTGCCCTATAGGAACCCCCATTGCTCTATGCACTTCACCCACACACACTGATCCTTTTTCCAGATACCTGTGCCCACCTGAGAGGGCAGCAAGTGTGAACTTTTGCAGAGAGCTAGTGAGCTCAGACAAAAACCCAGACCATCTCTGAGGGATTGGGGGAAAGCACACATTTGAGTATTCAGCGCTACCCTAGATAAAGCAAATGGCAGGCTGTCATCTCTCAGAACCCCTAGCAGAGCTGACAGAAGATATTCCTCTCCTGAAACCAGTCAATTAAGACTGAGGAAGTCACTGCTTCTTTACATGTGAAGGGAGCAACACAAGACCAAAAGTAGTATGGTTACAAGCCTGGGAATCCCAAGAAATATTTCCCTGATTTGGAAGAGACAACAATATAATACTGTTGATTTTAATTACTAAAAAATGTTCTTTTCATAATTCTACTTCATATTAAAGATGGCTTTTACCCTAAAAACTTTGGGAGACATAAGTTTGCTCCTAAGTTTCTCCTAAGTTTGCTATGTTTTATTTTGTTTGTTGCACATGGTGGGGGAAAAGGCTAATACCAAATACAAGAAATAACTTCAATAATTTTAAAAGACACAGTCCTCTTACTATAAGGCTGTGGTGTTGAATAATCTCCCAATTCCATAGTCAAGATGGTTTGAAAGGTGAGAGCAAAACAGATGAAAAAGTACATATAGACTATATTTGTAAATTTCATGTATCATTTAAGTGAACAAATTTGGCAGAATTTGATGGCATATAAAGATTAGACTATCATTAACATACTGTGAACATGTGTGTATTATACATGGATTAAAAAGATAGCAATTAACATAATGTATAGAGATAAATAAGAAATCTATTTTCATTATTTTAAATTATTGATTGGCATATAATTAAGAAAGGTAAATTGTAAAAAAATATTTCAAAGGAACACATTAATCTGTTGAATATATATTTTATACAATCGACAAAATTCAAGAATAATTATGTACATGTTGAACACAATGACTATCAAGCATATAAAATAGGAGCTTAAAACAATCCACACCATAGCCATTTTTCCTTGGAATATTAAATAATGGGTATTTGTGACGTTGAAAATAAGATATAAAACTTAAATATCATTTATGTGTTCTATACTCTTTAAAAAATTGACCTGTGTTAAATTCATTTACTCTTCATAAAGTCCCATGAAATAAATACTACCACTGTCTGCATTAAAAGTGAGAAAACTGAGAAACAGAAAGATTGCACAAGGTCACAAAGCTAGGCGGTGGCAAAGTCAGATTTGACCTCAGACTTTCTGGTGTTTTTTTTTTTTTTTTTTCCCTGACTTTTTGTTAAAATTCCAGTTACTTAACAAACAGTATAATACTGGTTCACAAGTGTTCATCAATTGGTGGACACGTGGGCTATTTCCATAGTTTGGCTATTGTAGATAATGCTACTATATACATTGGGGTGCATGTATCCCTTTGAATTGGCATTTTTGTATTCTTTGGTAAATACCTAGTGGTGCGATTGCTGGATCCTAGGGTAGTTTTGTTTTTAACTTTTTGAGGAACCTCCACACTGTTTTCCACAGTGGCTGCACCAGTTTGCATTCCTACCAACAGTGCAAGAAGTTTCTGCTTTCTCCACATGCTGGACTGCACCTGTTTTTTTTGTTGTTGTTGTTTTTGTTTTTTGTTTTTAATTTAGCCATTCTCACATGTATGAGGTGATATCTCATCGTAGTTTTGATTTGTATATCCCTGATGGTAAGTAATGTTGAGCATCTTTTCATGTGTCTATTGGCCATCTGCATGTCTTTGGAAATGTGTGTTTTCATGTCTTGTGCCCATATTTCAATTAAATTATTCATTTTTGGGGTGTTGAGTTTCATAAGTTCTTCATATATTTTGGATACTAACTCCTTATCAGATATGTCATTTACAAATATCTTCTCCCATTCCATCGGTTGCCTTTTAGGTTTGTTTATTATTTGATTCACTGTGCAGAGCTTATTTTGATGGAGTCCCAATAGTTAGTATTTTAATTTTGTTTCCCTTGCCTCAGACGACATAATCTAGAAAGAAGTTACTACAGACCATGTCATAGAAATTACTGCCTGTGTTCTCTTCTAGTATTTTTTATGGTTTCAGGTCTCACATTGAGGTCTTTAATCCATTTTGAATTTATTTTTGTGTATGGTGTAAGAAAGCGATCCAGTTTCATTTTCTTGCATGTTGCTGTCCACTTTTCCCAACACAATTTGTTGAAGACCTTCTTTTTCCCATTGAATACTCTTTCCTGCATTGTCAAAGATTAATTCACTATACAATTATGTGCTCCTCTGGGTTTTCTATTCTGTTCTATTGCTCTTTGTGTATATTTTTGTGCCAGTACCAAAGTGTTTTGATTACTTCAGCTTAATAATATAACTTGAAGTGTGGAACTGTGATGCCTCCAGCTTTGTTTTTCTTTTCAAGGTTGCTTTGGCTGCTCAGGGTCTTTTGTGTATCCATACAAATTTTAGGATTGTTCTAGTTTTGTGAAAAATGTTGCTGGTATTTTGATAGAGATTGCATTAAATCGCAGATTGTTTTGGGTAATATAGATATGTTAACAATATTTGTTCCTCCAATACATGAGCATGTAATGTCTTTCCATTTTTTTGTGTCATCTTCAATTTCTTTCATCAGTGTTTTATAGTTTGAAGAGTACAGGTCTTTTACCTCTTTGGTTAGGTTTATTCCTACATATCTTATTGTTTTGGGTGCAATTAAAAATGGGATTGATTCCTTTTTTTCCTCTTTCTGCTGCTTCATCATTGATATATAGAAACACAACAGATTTCTCTACGTTGATTTTGTATCCTGTGACTTTACTGAATCGGTTTCTAACTTCTAGCAGTTCTTGATGGAGTCTTTCAGGTTTTCTATACATAGTATCATGTCATCTGCAAATAGTGAAAATTTTACTTCTTCCTTGCTGATTTGAATGCTTTTTATTTCTTTTTATTTTCTGATTGCTGTGGCTAGGCCTTCCAGTCTATGTTGAGTAAAAATGGTGAGAATAGACATCCTTACCTTGTTCCTGACCATAGGAGGAAAGCACTCAGTTTTTCCCCATTGAGGATGATATTAACTGTAGGTTTTTTGTATATGGCCTTTATTCTGTTGAGGTATGTTCCCTCTCAACATACTTTATTGAATGAATGTTGTATTTTGCTTTACTTTGTCAAATGCTTTTTCTGTATCTAATGAAATATTATTTTAATCCTTTCTTTTATTAATGTGATATGTTGATTGATTTGCAAATATTAAACACTTCCAACACAGGAATAAATCCCACTTGATTGTGGTGAATGATTTTTTTTAATGTATTGTTGGGTTTGATTTGTTAGTATTTTACTGAGAATTTTTGCATTAGTGTTTATAGGGGATATTGGCCTGCAGTTTTCTTTTTTAGGGGGTCTTCATCTGGTTTTGGTATCAGGATAATGGTCACCTCATAGAATGAAGTTTTCCTTCCACTTCTATTTTTTTAAATAGTTTGAGGGGCGCCTGGGTGGCGCAGTCGGTTAAGCGTCCGACTTCAGCCAGGTCACGATCTCGCGGTTCGTGAGTTCGAGCCCCACGTCAGGCTCTGGGCTGATGGCTCAGAGCCTGGAGCCTGTTTCCGATTCTGTGTCTCCCTCTCTCTCTGCCCCTCCCCCGTTCATGCTCTGTCTCTCTCTGTCCCAAAAATAAATAAAACGTTGAAAAAAAAAATAAAAGAGCCAGAGATAGTTTAAAAAAAAATAAAAAATAAAAATAAATAGTTTGAAAAGAATAAATATTAACTCTTCTTTAAGTGTATGGTAGAATTTGCCTGTGAAGCTATCTGATACTGGACTTTTCGAATTTTTTTTTTTAATTTATTACTGATTCAGTTTCTTTGCTGGTTATTGGAAGTTCAAATTTTCTATTTCTTTCTGTTTGGGTTTTGGTAATTAATATATTTCTAGGAATTTATTCATTTCTTCTAAGTTGTACAATTTGCTGGCATATAATTTTTCATAATATTATCTTATAAATGTTTGTATTTCCTCATCTTTCATTTGTTATTTTATTCATTTTCTCTTTTCTTTTTGATGTCTCCCTAGGGGCTTATCAATTTACCTGGTTTCATTGATCTATTCTATTGTTTGTTTTTTTTTGTTTTTTTTTTTTAGTTTCTAAATTACTTATTTCTACTCTAATCTTTATTATTTCCTTCCTTCAACAGGCTTTAGGCTTTGTTTGCTGTTCTTTTTCTAGCCCTTTAGGTTTAAGTTTAGGTTGCTTATTTGAGATTTTTCTTGCTTCTTGAGGTAGGTCTGTGGATTTTATGTACTTCCTGCTTAGGACTGCTTTTGCTACATCCCAAAGATTCTGGACTGCTGTGTTTTCATTTTCGTTTGTTTCCACAAATTTTTAAAAATATCTTTGATTTTCCGGGTGACCCATTCATTGTTTAGTAGTATGTTGTTGAAGCTTCATGTATTGGTGGTCTTTCCAATTTTTTTTCTTGTGGTTGACTTCTAGTTTCATAGTGTTGTGGTCAGAAAATGTGCATGGTATGATTTCAATATTTTTGTATTTGTTGAGGCCTATTTTGTGATCTGTATGCGATCTATTCTGGAGAATGTGTGCACATGAAAAGAATGTGTGTTCTGCAATTTTAGGATGGAATGTTCTGAATATATCTGTTAAGTCCATCTGGTCTAGTGTCATTCAAAGCCATTATTTCCTTTTTTATTTTCTGTTTAGATGTTCGGATGATCTGTCCATTGATGTAAGTGCAATGTTAAAGTCCCCCACTATTATTGTGTTATTATCAATTAGTTTCTGTATGTTTGTTATTATTCATTTTATGTATTTGAGTGCTCTCATGTTGGGTGCATAAATATTTATAATTGTTATATCTTCTTGTTGGATGTCCCCTTTATGATTTTATAATGCCCTTCTTTGTCTCTTTTTACAGTTTTTGTTTTAAAGTCTAGTTTGTCTGATAGGAGTATTTCTACTCCAGCTTTTTATATCCATTTGTGTGATGAATGTTTCTCTTCCCACTCACTTTCAATCTGCATGTCTTTAGGTCTAAAATGAATCTCTTGAAGGCAGCATATAGATGGGTCTTGTTTTTTTATTCATTTTGACACCTTTTGATCAGAGCATTTAGTCCATTTACACTCAAAGTAATTATCAATTTATATGTATTTATTGACATTTTATTATTGTCTTGTCATTGTTTGGGGGATTTTCTCTGATCCTCTCTTTGTCACTTTTGGTCTCTCTTTTGCACTCAAAGAGTCTCCTTTAATATTTGTTGTAGGGCTAGTTTAGTGGCCACAAACTCCTTTAGCTTTTATTTGTCTAGGAAACTCTTTATCTCTTCTTCTATTCTGAATGGCAGCCTTGCTGGATCAAGTATTCTTGGTTGCAGATTTTTGCCATTCAGCACTTTGAATATATCATGGCACTCCCTTCTAGCTTGCCAAGTTTCTGTTGAAAAATCTCCTGCTAGCCTTGTGGGTTTTCCCTTGTAAGTTAATGACTTCTTTTGTCTTGCTGCTTTGAAGATTTTTTTCTTTATCACTATATTTTGCAAATGTAATTACAATATGTCTTGGTGTTGGCCTGCTTTTGTTGATTTTTAATGCGAGTTCTCTTTGACTCCTGGATCTGGATGTCTGTTTTCTTCCCTAACTTGGGAAGTTTTCATCTATTATTTCTTCAGATAAATTTTCTGCCTCTTTTCCTTTCTCCTCTTCTTCTGTAACTCCTATAATATGAGTGTTATTATGTTTGATGGAGTCACAGAGTTCCCCAAGTCTTTTCTCATGTTGCATAATTCTTCTTTCTCTCTTTTGTTTTGCTTCATTGGTTTCCATTACTTTGTCTTCTAGGTCATGAATTCATTCTTCTGCTTCTTCTACCCTGCTGTTTATTGCATCAAGTGTGTTTCTAATCTCATTTATTACACTCTTCATCTCAATTCTTTTTTAACTCTTTTATCTCTGTGGTAAGGATCTCACCAATGTCTTCTATTCTTTTTCAAATCCAGTTAGTATCCTTAGAATCATTGCCTTAAATTCTCTATCAGGCATGCTACATATATATGTTTCACTTATATCTCTGGCAGTGGCCATATCTTGTTCTTTGTGTGTATGTGGTGGGGGGGGGGCGGATAAATTCATCCATCTTAACATTTTGTCTAAGTCTTTGACTTCTCTATGTTAGAAAATCCAGTTATGTCTCTTGCTCATTAAAGTAATGGCCTTATGAAAAAGAGGTCATATAGTACCCAAGGCCTGGCACTTCAGGGAGTGTCTCCAGTGTGCACCATGTCCTCTCTGCTGTTGTGTTCTAGATGCTCTATCCTTAAGGACAGTCATCTTCAGAGGCTCTCCTTGCCTGCTGTGGACAGTGTTTGGCCCCTGGTCTGAATGTGACAAATTTTAACTGGGTGTACTCTGGTCTGCTTGTGAAATGAGACCTGCCACCACTTCCACCAGAACTGAGGCCCTACCAAACTCTCTTGTTGGGAGACATGGTGTGGGCAGGGGTTTATGCTAGTCTTCTGGCAGAGGAGACTGCCATGCTGGGACTGAGGCAAACATGACTGGGAAGGGCAGTTCCACCAGATTCCAGAGGGTGGGGCCAAGTGTAAGCTAGTTAGGTAGCCAGTGTCAGTGCTCTGCTGCTTCCTGCAGGAGGCTGTTTATGTTGAGGTGTGGGTGAGGGAAATGGTACTGGCCAGCTCTTTTGTTCCCAAAGAGGTGTCTCAATGAACACTGCCTCTCAGGGATGGGCTCTGAGAAGAGTGAATAATGCCCTCACAGTGTGTCCCAAGGTGTTCTTCAGATAGCCGTTTGTAGGCTGTCTGCCACTGGATTATTTGCCTACTTTCGCTCCAGGAGCAGTGCAGTGCCCTCAGGGCTCTGTCCCAGCCAAACCTGCTGATTGCCAAACTCACAAACTTCAGCTCTAATCATTTTCAAAGCCAATGGTTTTGGGGAAACATTCTCCTTATGCATTCCCCTGTGTGCTCCGCTCTCTCTCTTGCCCTTCTCTGGCACCATAGATCCCTCCCCTCCACAGCACCCACAATCCATCTCTCCCCTAAATTGTGTCTCCACACTTACTACCTACTTTGATATGGCTTCTTCTCTCCTTTTAGTTGTAGAGTTTGTTCTACAAAGTTTTAGGTAAATTTCTGGAATATTTAGGATGATTTCATACTTATCTAGTTGTGTTCATGGTATGAGGTGAGCCTAGGGTCCTCCTATTCTGTCACATATTCCTCAAATGCAAACTTTCTGGTTTTCTTAATTAACATATAATATCATCCCAGCTATCAACTCTATGCAAACTTAAATGCTAGCAACCATGAAGAGTGAAGCACAGGAAATCAAGTTTACTGAGTACATACTATACATTCATGTCAATTTGCTAAGCACACTTACCAACTCATGAAGTAAACACAAATGAACAAATAAGGGCTTAATGAATTTAGGTAATTTTCCCAAGATCGCAGAGCTAAAAAGTAATGAATCCTCTGCCCAAGTCCATAATCTTTATGATTTCCACCAACTGAAGGGGAAATCAATGAGGGAACTTGTATTTCTTGAGTATCAGTTGTGTACAAAGCTTTGTGCCACTGGTTGGGATATAAAATACAGTCTTAGTCTTGAGGAGGTCGCTTTTGTGTATGGAAAGTATATAAAAATAATGAAACAAATTTTTTTCCACACTAGAAAAAAGCCTGACTAGTCACTTAGTTCAAAATTAGACAGAAAAAAAACTCAGATTAAGTAGCTTAATAAAGTCACAAAAACAACAGCAGCAGAGCAAGGATGACCAACAGTTCAGAACTTTTCCTTTCCCATCTAACCATTTCCTCCTGTCATGTGCATTCCTTGGCCAACTGGATTACACAGACAGTAAAGTTATAGTTCAGATAAGGAATAAAGTACTGTGGTGCTGGAATAGTTGATTCCATTTCTATTTAAGATCCTATTCAGAAGATACTTTTTTGGATGTTGGCCAGTTGATTAGAAGAAACAATAATTGGATTTATCTAAAAGTAAATATGAAAATATAAACACTTGTTTCATAATTGTGCAGTGCTATTGATTTGCTGCACTGCTGTGTCCATACCAATTGACATCCAAGATTATGTGTAAGAGGAGTATACACATAATAACCATATATTATTTGCACAAATCTAAAAAGTAGGGTCATTAGACATCAGAAGTGATGGCAATTGAACATGACAACTTTGGTTTGTTAGGATTCTACAATAACAGTGTTTCTGAGTTCTCACAGCATCCCTGTTAAATAATGGCTTGGACAGCTCAACAAGAGAACTTTATTCCATTTAGCTAAAAATTTTCTTTCTAAACCATCTGGGCTGGCAGGTGTTCATCATCAGATCTGGGTTGCTATGAGACTGGAACTTGCTAATGCTAATGAGGTATAGAGACAGAAACCTAAATTTTACTCATTTGAAACAACTTTATATTTGCCATGACTGGAAGTACCAGCAACGCCTTATGACTTTCCAAAATGCAAAATTTGTAATTAAAGTTTCCCAAAGAGGATGTTCTAGTGATCAAAACTGATAGAGTAAATTGATGGCAATGTGTGTTTGTTTTCATTTTAAACACTGTGTGAATCTTAATGCTTTCTATCTTTCCTGGTAGAGAACAAGTCCCTAGTCTGCATATAATTTTAAGGTGAATGGACAAAAAAAGAAAAGAAGCATCTTTTCTCTCACATAAGAGTTGTATTCCTATCCTTACAGGAGTAAGAGTCATTTGCATATGATTGTCATAATGAAATTTGAAGTGTGCAGAAAACACACAATAAACAATATATAGAAAAAATATGATCAAGTTGGTGGTTTCATTAGTTTTAGTGGTCAGGTGGTATCACACCAAATTCATCCTGTTGGTCACGAACAGGCAGACAGTCTATACACAGGGTGGAGTTATATAAAATGCAGAACAGATATGCAAAGTGACCTTGAAAAACTAGAAAAATGGCTTTATAGAAACATGATGGAGATTAACAAAGGAAGTTCGAATTGTATATTTGGAGGTGAGGTTACAATTCAGGTCTAAGAGAGTAGATGAGTAACTGAGCAGAAAGAAATCTAGAGTCATGCTGGATTCTGTGATGAACATGAATAGATAAAAAATCATGTCACATTGAATGAACTGGTAAAAGTGATATTCAGTGTTTTTATTTCCTCAACATTTCATTACCACATTAGGTACAGTCTGTATCACAATGCTAGCATTAAATGGTGGAAGGGTATCCCATGGGTTGATAAAAATTGCAGTTTTCGGACTGTCTTTTGTTGTGCCTAGTTTTTCAGAATGTCTCTGGATTGCTGGGGACAGGTGGAGAGACAGGAAGGAGGGGAAAATGAATACAAACCCCCAACTCATTATTTATGATCTAATAAAAGGTTAATTTTCATATTTTTATGTATCAAAGTTCTATGTAATATTTCACTTAAAAGAGGATGAGGGAGATCTAGTTTGCTAAGAAGGAAGGAAGGAACTTTGAAAGCCACCAAATTAAATCATAGAAAATAAGAAACAAAGATGTGCTTAAAATAATTTCTACTCAAAACTGATGATAAAGGGAGTAATGACATAGATTCTGTTATGGACAGGAATAAAATATTGTGTTGTGCTTTATGAAATATACCTAACATTAAAGAAAAAAAAATTGTGTGTGTGTGTGTGTGTGTGTGTGTGTGTTTGTGTTTTGCAGAATTAAGCTAAGCACACAAAACATTTCAACTGGTCAACAATGACAGAAATACTCAACAATGATAAAAGAAGTGAATCATATTTAATAAATTATTGAGTAAATTATTGTATATATTTCCATTTGATAATGACAATATTATAGTAGTAACATTATGTTATAAAATTACTATGCCACAGAAGCTTTGCATTCATTATCTCAAATTATTCTTTACAACAGTCCTATAATTTAGGTGCTCAATCCCCATTTCAGAGATGTGAAAAGTAAAGCCTATAGTGAATTCGTAATTATTCTCAGGCTGCAAAATTAGTAACTGTCAGAGAACTGCAAAACTCTGAAGCTTGCAATTTCGCACTATACAACCTGCCACGAACATAATTTGAAAATATCATGTAAGTCATTTTTAGAAATCAAAAAATTGTATAATAAAAGGAGTAGTGTTTCTTTCTCTAAACATGCATAATCCAATCACCATGTTAACAGGTATGGTGTGACCAAAGTAAATACTATTTACAGTTTTCAATAGTTAATTCAAATCCTCATCCAAGAGTGAAACTGTTTTCATTCATTTTAAAGTTTCATCTGGAGAGGTGAATTTCCGAAGCAGCAGAAGTATTAGAATAATTCCAAACTGAGTACTGAAATTCCGGTACATTCTACTCTTCCAGTGATGTTTGAATATACATTACAGTACAAGTGGTTTCTATGAGTTCTTTAATGATAAAAAAGTGAATTGATCTCTATGGGGTCAACCTAGCAAGAAACATATAAGTAATTTATTTGTTTCTCTAAAAAGGAAACCTGCTCTAATGGAAGAAAAATCAAGGTAGCATGTTATATTCAATCAGAAAACCACTGGATACCTGGCCTGTGTTAAGAATGTCTTGTATTCCTAGGCAACAGAGAAGAACATGCTGATTCCTCGAGACTTCTTTGCCTTGTTAGAATTCTTTTATTGATCATCACATATGGGGATGCTAAGTTAGTGATAAAATATAGTAAATCATTTAATTTTTTCTTCTCTGGGAAGTTAGGTTAATAGGCAGAATCTGTGAATGAACAATGAGGTAGAATGATGACACACTTTCTGTTCAATCCTAGTGTCAATTTCCAAAAGTATTCATTTGAAAAGTTGCAAATGCAGTATGAAAGTATTTCATCCTCCTGAATTAGCAACTTAGTTAAAGATCAGTTAAGCACTGACTCTTGATTTCAGCTCAGGTCATGATCTCATGGTTTGTGAGTTCAAGCCCTGAGTGGGGCTCTGCGCTGACCGTGTGGAGCCTGCTTGGGGTTCGCTGTTTCATCTCTGTCTCTCTCTGTGCTTCTCCGGCTCATGCTTTCTATCTCAAACTAAGTAAATAAATAAAGACACTGTAAAAAAAAAGATGCATATGTTTTTCCATTCATTCACAAAGAACAAATATCTACATGGTGTATAACTAGTATCGGTTCTATTTACCATCTACTGCCTATGCCTGAAACTTAACCACTCTGTTGAAAATAGGCCCTCGCGGGGCGCCTGGGTGGCGCAGTCGGTTAAGCGCCGACTTCAGCCAGGTCACGATCTAGCGGTCCGTGAGTTCGAGCCCCGTGTCGGGCTCTGGGCTGATGGCTCAGAGCCTGGAGCCTGTTTCTGATTCTGTGTCTCCCTCTCTCTCTGCCCCTCCCCCGTTCATGCTCTGTCTCTCTCTGTCCCAAAAATAAATATAAATGTTGAAAAAAAAATTAAAAAAAAAAAAAGAAAATAGGCCCTCATAGCATCCCTGGTGCTAATGTCCATATGCCTGGCTGACTTGGCTTTGTGACTGGGAGCTACGAGCAATGCCCAAAGGTGTAACTCTGATATGCCATAATATTGTGTCACCCACCCATTCCAAGAAGTGCTAATCTGGAAGATTCCTCCCCATCATATTGTTGGTTTCTCCTTTCAGACTCTTTCCCTTTTTTCTTCCAAAGTTTCATATTTTCAGTACACAGCAGGGTGCCTGGATGCTTCTGAAAGCAGAAGAAATGCCTCCCACCTTATATATCGCTGTGGGTATTAAGTGAATTAAGTGTCTAGGTTGTAAAGTTTAAAATCGGTAACGAAATCTTGTCTTTCAGAGTTTGGCTTATACTCTGAATTAGAAATCAATATCACAGAGATAGGAAATTTGACAAATGATCATAAAATCTTAGAAATCACTTAGTTGAAAAAGATTCCATACTTTTTTTCATTTCTCAAAGCAAAAACATAATAAATACACAAATGAATCCAAACTGAACAGGTGGATAAAATATCAAACAACAAATAAGTAATAAAAAACTTATTTTCAAAAAATGAAAAAGTATTTTTAACAGAGTAATTAGTGTTTATCGAGAAATATGTTCAGATCATTATTGGATTTGCTTAGTATTTGGAATAAACACACAGATTTTCATCTGTTTAATACAGCTGAAATTTCAGGATATCATTTGCATGCTTTCATTTGCAGAAGAAGGCTACACACACTAGGCTATCTCTAGCATTAAACGCAAGTCACACCTTAAAACAGATTTTTAACACGAAGCTATCTGCTGCCCCAGGTTCATAACTATGACTCATTTTGTTTTAATAAATTGGAAAGACTGTGTTTCAGAGCTAATTAGGCAACTGGCTATCATTAGCGTTGTACAGTCTCTTGCCAGCTTGAATTTTATAAATGAAATTAGTGTGATGATTCCAGCTCACTCTCAAGCAGACAGTTTACATTATTAAGCTGTGTTTGGCCCACCTCAGCAATTAACTGACTCTCCAAATATACTGTTTTTGTCCAGTTTCTCCAAAAGAAGATAAAAGGAAGATCGGAAAACCAACCAGACCCAAATTATGACATTAATAACTAAACAATGTTGGAAGCCAAATGCTATTTTGTGTTTTAATCAGAAACACCTCACATCATACCCTAATCCTTGATGAATTTTAAATGCATTCCATGGCATTACCCATTTAGTCATTAGTAGCAACTGTTTATTCATAAAGAAGATCCGCAAAGACCAGGGGACTATGCTTGAAGATAAAAAAGAAATATATCGTGTAGAGTGAAACTTTCTTTTTTGCAACAAAACAAAAATATACACATGTGCACACATGCATTTAAAAAAGGAAAATGAATGAGATATCCTGAGGGAAAGACTAACTAGGAAAACTGAGCTGACTAGAGAATGATGTTTCCACATCATGATTCTGATCATGGTGCTTTCCAGGTTCAAGCCTTCACTTACCCTTTATTTCCTAGGACAGGGGTCAGCAAGCTTTCATAAAAGGTCCAGATAATAAATGCCTTTAGGGGCCATTTGTTCTCTGTTGCAAGAGAACAATTCTTCTGCTATACTTAAACAAATGGGCATAGCTATGTTCCAATAAAACACTATTTACCAAAAAAATAGAGTATGGCCTGAATGTGGCTTATGAGACATAGTTTTCTGACCCCCTGACCTAGGCAGATTCACATATCTCCACAGACTTATTTCCTTCCTCTTCTCCTTTACTTACACAACTTTTCTCTGCCTGGGAATTTCTTTCATGATGAATAACTGTCAAACAGCTACTAATATTTCCAATATATGGATTATTAATTTGTGGTAGGTTATCTTAATGTTCATCTCCCTCCCTTCCCCTCGTGTGAAGTAAACCTTTTTCTTTTCATTATCTTATTTAGAATCATTTTATTAAGTGCCCACTAAAGGTTCTCCATGTCTGGGATACTCCAGCAAACAAAATAGAAATTCTTGCTCTTTGCTATTTCCATTAGACGTGGGAGTGAGGACCGCGGGGGTGGCAGGGGAGTAGACACAGGAAATAAATGACATTTTCATTAACCAAAATAAGTAAATATATCATGTTGTATATTAGATGGTGAAAATTATTATGGGAAAATAAGGGGGGTGGGAAGAGCAGTATGAGGGAAAGGAACTATATGTAGAAAAGGGACAGTTGGCCCTATTCAATTGGGTTCTCATTGTAAACCTCATAGAGAAAGTGGAATTTGAGAAAATATTCGGGGGGAAAAAAGAAAAAAGCAAGTTAAACAGATATCCTTTTTTACAGAAAGAACTGTTAGAGCAAAGGCCATAAGACAAGAATGCCCAATGTAAATGGATGCAGTAAGCAAGAAGAAGAGGAGGAGATGAATTTGAAGAAATCGCTTGAGACCACATCCTGTGGGGCCTCATTAATCATTATAAAGACTGTGGCTTTTACTCTGAGTGAAAATGGGAGCCATCAGTGAGCACAGGAGTGATATGAGCCAGATTATGTTTTAGAAGGATTTCTGACTGCTCTCCTAAGAATGGATTGTAGCAGGGCAAAAGATAGATGTGTCATTAGTGATAAGGTTCCTGCAATCATCCAGGCAAGGGATGATGGGGATCTGACAAAGAGATAGCAGTGGAGGTGTTGAGAAGTATCCAGATTCTTGACTTTAACATTCTACCTTTGCATCTTCTTGCGTATATTTTTATTTAAATACATTTTGAAGTATTTTAACTCTTTACATGAATTCTTATGTCCCCATATCAGGCCATCAAGACAGTAATTATGCCTATCTGTATTTCTGAGACTTCACTTAATTCTTGGCACATTAAAATAGCCCAATAAATGTCTAATAAATATCTGGGTGAACTAAAGAATGAATCAACCAATCAAGCAGTGAATGATTCAGAGTAAACTTTTTTTTCAAAAGGTTAAAACAAATTAAAGTAGGTATTTAAATAACAGGGATATAAGACAGAAGGGAAATGATGAATTGTCACTAGGAATAAATTAAGCTTAATGTGGCTAATTAGCTCAAAACAATGCAAAAATGGGGTTTTTGCTTCTTGCTGTTGGTTTTCTCTTCACTTTTGTAATTTTATCTGTTTTCTAAGTCTCTCCCTTTTCTCTCCTAATTCATCATTTTAGTTCATTCCAAATATCTGTCTTTCTTATTCCTATGTTCCAACATTTTCATCTCTCTCTCATAGTTTGGGGATCAATGAAGTAATGAAAGTTGTACCACCTGGTTATGGCTTGGACACTATGGATTAAATTGTACCATGTCCTAAAACAACAGAATGATCTCAGTGACTGTAGGAAAATAATATTTTTTTCTCTTCATTATTTTTACTGCTTAAAAACAAAAAAGAGGCTGTCCTCTGAAGAAGACATATGAAAATGTTCCTCTTACCTTCCAGTGTCTATTGTATCATGAGCCTCGAGGCTTGCATTTAATAAATTGTTCTGCAAAAATCATGTCTATCAAATGTTTTTGGACATGTTAAATCTACCCCCTATCTACTACCCCACAAGATTTAATCTATAAGAAAGCCAAATAGAATCTAAGAATACTGTTTTCAGAAGATTTTCTGAAATAATAGATTTCTCAATAACTACAGAATTGTCAAGTGTGAATCACTGTAGGGCATACTTATTTTAGGATTTTTGCTGGATTGGGTTTTACCCTCAACTTATTGATGCATTTGTGAGGTAAATTTTGGAATACATTTATAGTTGTGGGTTGTTTTCATAAAACTATTGCATTCATTTCAAAGGCATTTAGTACCCATTTCTCCATTATAAAAGGACTATCCCAAAATAAATTGCATTACCAGGATAAGAGAGAAGCTATTGAATTTTAGTTATTTTTAAAGGCCATTTGAAGGAACACTATACTTGATTCTTCTATGTAGAGATGAACAGATTTCTATAAAGGCTGATTAGCCCATCTGAGGATTTACATTATTGGTTTGAGGTACAAATTTTTCATTTTGTTGTATTTCAGCAGAGGCTTCTATAAAACTGGATGCCCCTTCTCTTTGTAAACCATGAATTTCCAGAAGGGAGAGTGATTCTGTAGCAGGGTCTGAATTGAAAGAAACAAGAAAACTAGAGCTCTAATGATTCTGCTACAACACTCTCTAGCTCCTTTTATAAGCTGTTCTGTTTTAGATTTCTAACCACAGTAAACACATTTGCTGCAACCAGAATCCAGGTTGCTGTAGCAAGGTAGTTCTCTGAAGTAATTGCATAAAATCCCTTCTATGAATAACAGGGAAAAAGCCTAGGTGAAAAAGCTTTGTTTAGTGTATTTTGATCCCTAGTTTGAAGCAAAAGAGAAAATCAGCATCATTTGTCATCTCCAGCTTCTTGATACAAAGCCATCTTTTTGAAAACTTGCAGCATGACCCAATAGAGAGTGTTAGACAATGAATCAAAGATCTTTGCTCAGGCCTCGGCTCTCCTATACACAAGTTTTGTTCCTTCAGATAAAGTCCCTTTACCTCTGTGTTCCAGTTTCCTTATTTATAAGGCTTAATCAGAATACTAACCCTGTTTACTTCTGAGAATTAATATGTTAACCACATAAATATTTATGTGAAAGGGCTTTGAGGAAGTACAGGAAACTAAAATAGGCCATATTCCAAACTTGGACTACTTTTATGTTCACATACGTCTTGTCTTTCAACCAATGCTTTGAGCAGGCACATGCTTTATCAGTAAGCAACACTTTTGACTACAAGTATTAATATCCAAATAACAGCTATTTAAACTAGGGTGGGGGCGGGCTCCTGGGTGGCTCAGTTGGTTGAGCATCTGACTTTGGCTCAGGTCATGATCTCACAGCTTGTGAGTTCAAGCCCCACATCAGGCTCTGTGCTGACAGCTCAGAGCCTGGAGGATGCTTCGGATTCTGTGTCCCTCTCTCGCTGCGCCCCTCCCTTGCTCTTGCTCTGTCTCCCTGTCAAGAATAAATAAAACATTTTTAAAATTTTTTTCACAAAAATAAAAAAATAAACCAGGGTGGGGGCATTTATTATTTGGTTAAAATGAGGTGTGGAGGTAGGAGACTATTCAGTGGGTTCAGTAAAAGTTAACAACTTTCTTTACATTCTGAATTATTTATTGTGTATGGATTGTTTTCACCCATATGCACATTACCATCTCCCCTTTCTCAGTAATAAAATGGACACCTAAGCACCAGACATCATCATATCCATATATAAGGCTGGGAAGGGAAGCACTGGCTAAGGAAGACAGCCACCTTTCTTTTCCTGACAAGTTCATATAGAAATTATCTTTTCTAGGCAGTTAAAGAAGGTGGTGTATAAAGATCCTGAACTCATCTCCGATGAACACACCGAATATGCAACTACATATGGAACATTTCTGTCTGAAAAAGACCTGAAAACTAGCTGAATAGCTCCTCCACAACAAAGTATAAAAGAGTCACATGGAGATGGAAAGGAGAGGTAGAAACACTGTCTTTTCAAAAACTCCATCCCTGGCATGGTAACCCACAATCAGGAGGGATCTCACAAACCTGTCCTTTCTCCCTAAGGAGCAAAGAAGTTGTGCCTTACACCAAGCACCCAATCCTTGGGATCTGAAACAAGCAAAGATACCTCAAAATGTCTGGCCTTAAAAACCAGTGGGGCCTACATCCAGGAGGCCCATAGGGTTGTAGGAAATGCAGATTCTACTCCTAAAGGGCTCACACACGTACTCACTCACTCTAGGACCCAGCACAACAATGGCACTTTGAAAAGCATTTAGATCACATATGAAAGAGAATTATTTGCTAATCTTAAAGCATCTGTCAGACGGGTAGAAGCCTACTGGGACTCTCTCTGAAGAAAATGGTGCTTCCGGGTGCCATTTTTACAATCTTTCTCTACCTTGCTGGCACTAGTGAGCATACCTCACCTCTGTGCTCACCATGGCCCCGCTAAAGCCAAGACACATAGGGGACACTGACTCTGACACATAGAGCACCTGACTCTGATGGCCAACAGGGATTGCATTTCTGGCCCCACAGGTCAGGAACAGTTGGAAGAGAGAGTTTTGGGTAGGCTACCATTTCCGAGGCACTGCACAGATAGCAAACTAAAACACATCCTCAGTCTTTCTGTGAAAAGGGCCTATTTACTTGTCCTGGAGCTTCACTCTGAGGACAGGCTTCAGGTTTACTACACATCTAGAGGCCATGAAAGTGCCCTCAGGAAATGTGCGTTGAAGGATGCTATCTTTAAATTCTCCCTCTACCTCACTACAACTCATCAGTATCCCCCAGAAAAGAGCTCATTAGAGTTGCCTGGAGCCCTGATTTTTTTTCTAAGTGTCACCAAGGGGACATCTCCAAATCACCTGGATTGGAGGTCAGCAGGGTTTATGATTATGGTCCCACAAGATGACATATATTGCATTATTTAAAAGTTGCTGGCTAAGAGTTTTCCTTCCAGTAAGCCTGAAACTAGATGATGAATAAGAGCCCTCCCTCTAGAACACTGACAGGTCTTAGCACACACTCATCCACTGAGGCCTATGAAGAATTAATCAGGCTAATTAGATAACTACAAAGATTCAAGAGATAACCAAGAGCTAGGTAGGGTTAAATGATAAGGTTGATCTGCTACAAAGGGCCACTCCATCAAGACTGAGAGAGAGAGAGCTGTTTCACATATTATATAGAAACAAACACAGAGAACAAAGCAACATAAGGAAACAGAGGAATATATTCCAAAAGAAATAACAAGATAAAACCTCAGAAAACAAATATTAATGAAATACAAATAAGTAATTTACCTGATAAAGAGTTCAAAGTAATTGTTAAAGATACTCATTGAACTTGAGACAAGAATGAATGAACATAGAAAGAACTTCAACAAAGAGACAGAAATATAAGAAAGTATCAAACAGAAGTCTCAGAGCTTAAAAATGCAACAACTGGACTGAAAATACACTAGAAGTGTTCAATAGGAGACTAGATGAAGCAGAAGAAAGGATCTAGGATCTGGAAAATATGGCAATGGAACTCACCCAAACAGAGCAGAGAAAAAGAGGACAGAGAAAGAGAAAGAACTTTAAAAAGTGAAGATAGCTTAAGGGACCTATGAGACAATATCAAGTGGCATAATATTTGCACAATAGGGGTCCCAGAAGAAGAAAAAGAAAGAAGAACATTTATTTGAAAAAATAATGTTTGAAAACTTTCTTACTGTGAATAAGGAAACACATCCAGATCCAGGAAGCCCAGAGAATTCCAAAAAAGATGAACCTAAAGAAAGCCACACCAAGACACATTATAAATAAAATGTCAACAGTTAAAGATAAGAGAGAATCGGGGCGCCTGGGTGGCTCAGTCGGTTGGGCATCCGACTTCAGCTCAGGTCATGATCTCACAGTCTGTGGGTTCGAGCCCTGCATCGGGCTCTGTGCTTATAGCTCGGAGCTTGGAGCCTGTTTCGGATTCTGTGTCTCCCTCTCTCTCTGACCCTCCCCCGTTCATGCTCTGTCTCTCCCTGTCTCAAAAATAAATAAACGTTAAAAATAATGATAAAAAAAAAGATAAGAGAGAATCTTAAAAGCCACAAGAGAAAAATTACTTGTTACATACAAGAGAACCCCCATAAGCAAGTTTCTCAGCAGAAACCTTGCAGGCCAGAAGAGAATGGGATGATACACTCAAAATGTTAATAGGATAAAACTTCCAACAAAGAATACTTTACCTGGCAAAATTACCTCTCAGAATTGAAGAAGATAATAGAGTGTTTTAGACAAGTAAAAGCTAAAAGAATTCATTTAAACAAGCTTTATAAGACATGTTTAGGACTTCTTTAAACTTAAAAGAAAAGGCACTAATTAGTAAAAAGAAGACATATGAAAGCAAAAGTCTCTCTCTTAAAGATAAATATATAGTAAAAGTGGATTAGCCACTTATAAAACAAGTATGAAGGTTAACAGACAAAATTAGTAAAATAACTATAACTCCAATAATTAGTTAAGGGATAAAATAAAAAGACATAAAATATGACAGCAAACAAAACATGAGATGGGGACAACATGCAGAGTTTTAGAATGCATTGAAACTTAACTTGCTATCAACTTAAAATAGACATATATATAGGCTGTTATATGTGATACTCAAAGTAAACCATAAAGTCAAAACCTACAATAGAGACACAAAAGATAACGAGAAAGTAATCTAAGCATAATACTAAAGAAAGTCACCAAACCATAAGGGAAGAAAGCAAGCAAGAAAGAAAGGAACAGAGAGGAACTACAAAACAGAAAACAACTAACAAAAGCACAATAAGTACACACCTATCAATAATTACTTTTAATGTCAATGGATTAAATGACAGAGTAGCTGAATTGGTTTAAACAACGACAACAACAACAATAACAAGACCATCTTTATGTTGTCCACTTGAGATAAGGACACACACAGACTGAAAGTGAAGGGATAGAAAAAGATGTTTCATACAAATAGAAATCAAAAGAAAGCCATGGTATCTGTACATATATCAGGCAAAATAGACTTTAAAACAATGACTATAATAAAAAACAAAGATAGGCATTACATAATGATAAAAGGGTCAATTTAACAAGTAGAAAGAGCATTCTTAAAAATATTATGTCCCTAATATAGAAGCACCTAAATATATAAAGCAAATATTAACTACAGAGAGAAATTGACAGAGATACAATAATACTAGGGAATTTTAATGCACAACTTATATAAATGGATAGATCATCCAGACAGAAGATCAGTCAATAAGAAAACGTTGCCTTCGACAACACATTAGACCAGATGGATTTAGTGATACATACAGAACATTCCATTCCAAAAACAGCAGGATACATATTCTTCTCATGTACACATGTAACAGTCTCCAGATTAGGTCATATTTAAGGCCACAAAACAAGTCTTAATAAATTTGAGAAAATTTAAACCATATGAAACTAGAAATCAATACATGAAACTAGAAATCAATTACAAGAAAACTGGAAAAATCACAAATATATGGCGTTAAAAAACATGCTACTGAACAACCAATGGATCAAAAAAAAAAAAGTCAAAGGAGAAATTTAAAAATACCTTGAGACAAATGAAAATAAAATATCAAAATCCTGGGATATAGCAAAAGCAGTTCTAAGAGGGAATTTCATAGTTATACATGCATACCTCAAGAAAAATCTCAAACAATCTAACTTTACACCTAAAGGAACTAGCAAAGGAAGAACAAATGAAGCTCAAAGTTAATAGAAAGAAGGAAATAATAAAAACCAGAGCAGAAATAAATGAAATAGAAATTGAAAAGACAACAGAAGAGATCACCAAAAACAAGAGCTGGTTCTTTAAAAAGACAAACAAAATTAAAAGTCTTTAGCTAGACTCAGTTGAAAAAAAGAGAAGGATCAAATAAATAAAATCAGAAATGAAAGAGAAGTTACAATTGATACCAAAGAAATACAGAGGATCACAAGAGACTACTACAAACAATTACATGCCAACAAATTAGACAACCTAGAAGAAATGGATAAATTCCTACTAACATACAATCTTATAAGAGTGAATCATGAATAGAAAATCTAAACAGACTATTAGTAAGATATGATCAGTAAACAAAAACGTCCCAACAAACAAAATTCCAGGACAAGACAATTTCACTGGTGAATTCTACCAAACATTCAAAGACTTAATACCTACTTCAAACTCTTCCAAAAAAATGAAGAGGAGGAAAACTTCCAAGTTCATTTTATGAGGTAAACATTACCCTACTACCAAGACAAGGATGACACAAAGAAAGAAGATCACAAGCCAATATCCCTGATGAACATAGATTCAAAACTTCTCAACAAAATATTAGCAACTCAAATTCAACAATACATAAAAATGGCCATACACCACAATCAAGTAGGATTTATTCCAGGAATGTAAAGATGGTCCAATATCTGCAAATCAATCAACATGATACACTACATTAACAAACAAAGGATAAAAATCATGATTGTCTCAATAGATGCAGAAAAAAACATTTGACAAAATTCAACATCCATTTATAATAAAAAGTCTCAAAAATGAGTATAAAGTGAAAGTATCACAAGATAATAAAGACTATATATGACAAACCCACTGTTAACATCATACTCAATAGTGAAAAGCTCAAGCCTTTTCTTCTAAGATCAGGAACACAACAAGGATGCCCACTCTCACCATTTTTATTCAAAATAATATTGTAAGTCCTAGCCAGAGAAGTTAAGCAGGAAAAATAAAAATAAAAACATCAAAATTGGAAAGGAAGAAATAAAACTCTATTAGTTGTCAACATGATTTTAGAAAATCCTAAAGACACCACAAAAAACCTGTTAGAGCTAATAATAAATGAATTCAATAACGTTGTGGAGTGCAAATTCAATATACAAAAATCTGTTGCATTTTTATACACTAACAATGGACTATCAGAAAGAGAAATTAAGAAAACAATCCCACTTATATTCACATCAACAAGAATAAAATACTTAGGAATAAATTTAACCAAGGAAGTTAAAGACCTGTATTCTGAAATCTAGAAGACATTGAATAATGGAAAAACATTTCATAATCATATATTGGAAGAACTGATATTATGAAAATGTCCATATTACCCAGAACAATCTACAGACTCAATGCAACCCCTATCAAAAGTCCAATGGCATTTTTCCCAGAAAGAGAACAGAGTCCTAAAATGTGTATGGAACCACAAAAGTTCCCAAATAGACAAAACAACCTTGAAAAAGAGCAGAGCCAGATGCATCATATTCCCTGATTTCAAACTATATTCCAAAACTATAGTAATCAAAAGTATAGTATTGGCATAAAACAGACACATATATCAATGGAACATAATGGCCTAAAAATAACCCTATGCATATATGGTCAATTGGTTTGTAACAAAGGAGACAAAACTATATAATGGGAAAAAAACCCTCTCTTCTCTAAAGGGTGTGTTGGAAAACCAGAGAGCCACTTGAAAAAGAATGAAACTGGACCACTATCTTATACTATATCCAAAAATTAACTCAAAGTGGATTAAATACTTCAATGTAAAATATGAAACCATAAAAACCCTAGAAGAAATCATCGGTGCTAAGTTTTTTGACATCAGTTCTGGGTGATGATTTTTGAGACCTGCCCCAAGAACCAGGGCAACAAAAGGTAAAATTAAAAAAAAAAAAAAAAAAAAAAAAAAGGGACTACATCAAACTAAAATGCTTCTGGATAGCAAAAGAAACCATGGACAAAAAGAAAAGGCTACTACTGAATGGGAGAAGATTTTGCAAATCATATATCCAGTAGGGGGTTAATATCCAAAATATATAAAGAACTCACACAACTAAATAACAACAAAAAATCTGATTAAAAAATGGGCAGAAGATATGAATAGACATTTTTCCAAAGGAGACATACAGATGGCCTACAGGCACATGAAAAGAAGTTCAATATCACTAATCATTGGGGAAATGCAAATAAAAACCAGAAGATATCATTTTGCACCTGTTAGAATAGCTATTAACAAAAAGACAAGATATAACAAGTATTGATTAAGGTATGGAGAGAAGAGAACACTTGTGTACAGATGGTAAGAATGCAAATTGGTGTAGCCACTATAGAAAAGAGTATGGAGGTTCCCCCCAAAAATTAAAAATAAAACTACATCCAGCAATTCCAGATTGAGCTATTTATTCAAAGAAAATAAAAACACTAACTTGAAAAGATATATGCATCGCTTTGTTTAGTGCAGCATTATTTACAGTAGCCAAAATATGGAAACAACCGAAGTGTCTGTTGATGGGTGAATGGAGAAAGAAGATACATTTTATATACATCACACACATGTATACATGTACACATACATATCACAGAAAACTACTCAGCCATAAAAAAAGAAATGAAATCTTTCCGTTTGCAAAACATGGATGGACCTTGAGGGTATTACATTAAGTGAAATAAGCCAGACAGAAGTACAGATACCATATGATTTCATCTATATGCAGCATCTAAAAAACAAAACAAATGAATAAACTAAAGAAAACTAAACCAAATTCATAGATACAGAGAACAGATTAGTGGTGGGCAGAAGGCAGAGGATTAGAAGTGGATAAATGGGTAAAGGAGGTCAAGAGGTACAAACTTTCAGTTATAAAATAAGTGAGTCATGGGGATATAATATATCTCGTGCATACTTGACAGTTGGTAAAAGAGCAAATCTTAAAAGTTCTCATTACGAGAAAAAAAAATGTGATTTTGTATGGTGACAGATGGTAACTAGACTTGCTGTGCTGATCATTTCTCAGTATATACAAATATTGAACCATGTTGAATACCTGAAACTAATGCTACTTGTTGATTATACTTCAATTAAAAAAAGAAAGTATCTATTTTAGAAATTCCTTCTATCAGATTTCCTTTCACATACCAGTGTCCAGAACTAGATTATATAGTCACCTCTGCAGTGAAAGAGATCTAAGTTTATAGTATATGAGATGTGAAGGCAGTAAGGATAAGAGGGTAAAGTATGGATTTGGGGTAAGAAACAAATAATGTCTCATACACCTTAACTACAGAAAGTTCAATACACCCTTTTGAGAATATACCCCCACATCCTACAATTGCTGTTTATTCACATTCTTACATGATTCCATTTTGTTACTATAGCAAGGTGACCTCAGTGGCCCAGGACCCTGTCCAAATCTCATCTCATGCCTCATCTGGGGCATAAAGTTTACAAATTTTTTCCAGATGTGCACCCCAGTCTTACTCATTGTTCCCAAAAAGTAAACATCATTTTATGGAGGTCAAACATCAACCTCACCCTGTGAAGTAACCAGTTCCTACCAAAAACATATTGGCCCTTCTTTTAAGACCTTTGTCTCCAAGTTTCTTTGGAGATATTTTATTGTTTCAGCCTCACTGGTCTACACTTGCTAACCTAGCCAGAGAGCAAAAGTTGACATGATAAAAATATCTCCTATTCCTTTATAAATATAAACTTAAAAAGTCACTTAAAGCTGACTCTCTACTCATTCTTCCCTGCTGAAATATCTGAATTGAGGTGAATTTTTATCTCTGCTTTCAAGGCAAAGCAGATGGTAATGATTCTCCGCCTATATCTCTCCCCTTCAAAATGAAATCATTCCTATTTAATCTGGGCATTTCATTACACATGATGCACTTATTAAACCATCGTCTTTGTGTTTTATTGATAAAACAGAATAAAGGAAACTCAATTCTGAGCAGTCATTGAAACTAAAGAAACTTCTTTCTCTCCTCATCTTGCCCTTCAGAATCCAATAACAGGCAGAATAACTCTGTCCATATGTACATGGCAGTGGGATGTGGTCACTGTCTCAGGAGTTCTTAAAGCAGGGTTGAGGAAGTTGGTATGGTGATCACACTGAATAGTAATTAGATTCTGCAACCCCCATAGAAGCCTCTGGTGTGCTTGATTAACCTTGAGAGGAGGCTCCAGGAAATGTTTCTGGAATCATAAAACAAAAACATATTGGCCAGTCTCATCCTTGCATACTGAATCCAGGGAGCTCACTTTCTCCTAGGCCAGATAGGAAACATCTAGGGAAAAAATTAGGAAAGCTAAATGTATTACTTTTCTCATGGAAGAGTTAGACTCAAATTCAGGGATAGTGGGAACCAAGATCCCTGCATAGTCATGGAGAAACCCCACCAGTTCTTTTTTTTTTTTTTTTTTTTTTTTTTAAGCATTAGCAGACCTTGGTTCTGTTCTGCTTATACAAAAACTTCTTTAACTTCTTCCTGTCATTGTTTGTGCAACTTCAGGGACAGCAACAGCAAATCTCTCTCTCTGATTCTTTTACCCCTAACATTGTTTCTTTTTCATAGAAGTTCAATAAAAAATAGTTTAATAAAACATGAATTTATAATATTTTAAAATATTATATTTATAGAACATAATCTAGAAATATTTCATTGAATAATTCATGTGGAAATGTTGGGTGGAGAATGACGGTAAGTAAAAGCTCCTCTCGAATTCCAAATACAGCTCAGGTGGAAAAAGAACTTTAGCTTCCAAACCTACAATGAAGCAGCATGCCAAGAAAGGTGACCTACCTTAAAGGCACAAAGAACCTGACAGTAAAAGATGAAGGAAGATGACAGGTGCTTCCAATGACTTTGGAACTGAAAGAGTTTCTTGAGGCATATAGAGAGTCTGTGTCTGTGATGCTTGATGGGTTTGATATTCATTGGGAACCACTAGGGAAACATTTCAAGTAGTTTGCTTTCCAAACCTTTTTCTTGGTAATGTAAAGAGTGGGAATGTGTCACGTAAAACCCAAGCAACTTGCTTCCCTTGGCAGCAAAGTCAATCTCTATTCATGGAATGGGCATGTTCCTGAGCCTCAGCAATTTATGTTTCTTTTATTCTCAGAACACATATCAGCCCAGTGAGCCTCAGTTCATGTGCCTGACATATTTCAGTGTTATACTGCAAAATAAAACATTGTTTCTTTCTTTCCATGTGCACTGAGTTTTCAGGTGGGAGTTCTCCCCTTGCAAACCTATCGGTCAAATCTAGCTACTGTGCCCACAGATCCTATCTCCATTTATGCTTAACACTTAACAACAGTGAAACATGTCCTCTCTTCATAGGGGTAACAAGGCTCTTGCCAAAGAATTCACAGAGCAGAAATAACTAAGATTAGATCGTTTTGAATATTTTCTATCATTATGTACATTTCCCAGGATAATTTGTGGGAAATTCCAGATGTGTTATCGCTAGAGTCCTTTTTACTTATAAAACTTCAGCTTAATAAAAATAATACTAATCATGTTACTTGCACCTGACCAAAATGAAAAATATCACAAATGAAAATATTTGTCATTGCCAATACATGTCACAATTTTTTGAATAACAGAAAAAATAAGAAACTGAACTTTTTTTTTTACTTTTCAATATGAACTTAAAAAAACATTGCCTACTTTATTCACATTTTGGAAGATTGCTTTCAATTGTATCATGTTCATTGCTATACATTATTTCCCCTGAGACATATATTATTATTCCTATACTTTTTTTATTTTTTAGATTTCTGTTTAGATTGTGACATCCAAATAACCCAAAGATATTAAGACTTAATTACTGATTTTTATTTTTGCAAACACAAAGACTTTTCTCTGACCCAAGCTTCAGCTTCTTCAAGAATACATGTGATATTTTATTTTATTTTTAATATTTATTTACTTAGAGAAAGCACAAGTGGGGGAGGGGCAGGGAGAGAGGAAGAGAGAGAATCCCAAGCAGGCTCCATGCTGTCAGTGCAGATCCTGATGTTGGGCTTAATCTCATGCACCGTGAGATAATGACCTGAGCCGAAATCAAGAGTTGACGCTTAACTGACTGAGTCTCCCAGGAGCCCCAAGGATACGTGGAATATTTTAAACAGAGGATACCTAAAGTCTTTCCCTGTTCTAAGAATCGGTGACTAATTCACATTACAAGGAAAGAAAGATATGAGATTTTTTCTGTGAAATCATTATTTTTAACCTGTGAGCATCATCCTTACTATGATTGCTAGTCTCCAAAGAAGCCCCCTCCCATAAACTACACTCTCCTGTTACCTTCTTTTAATCAGTAGAATGTGGTAGGAGTGATGGTGTGTGACTCCCAATGCTAAATCATGACAAACCAAGGCTTCAAGCTAGGTATACCAGAAAATTCTTCCAGGGAAGCCAGCAGTCATGGAAATAATTCAACTTCAGTAAACTTAGCATGCTGTGAGAGGCTCCAGACTGGTCACACTTAGAGGCCAAACAGAAAGCAAAAGATATTCAGGCAGTTCCCATATCAGCTGAGGACTAGCTTTGTGAGGGAAAGAACCATCATGGATATTTACCCTAACTGGGCCTTCAAGATGAATTTTGGCTACAACTGAAATTTTCCTGCAACTGTCCGAGAGATCTGAACCCAATCAATCCACTGTGAGAGATAATAAATTGTTGTAAACCACTAAGATTTGGAGGTGGCTTGTAACATAGCAATAACGAAACAAATACTGACTACATTTTTAATCTATGTTCTTTACTAAAGTCCTTATCTGTCAAATTTATGCAGGTTTCCTCTCACATATTAATCTTTTTCGCTTTATTTTTTCCCACTAATGATATTCTGCACATTTTGAAAAACACATAAAAAGGTGGCCTATTGTGCAATAAATATCCTGTACAAAGATTTCAGAAAGCCTGGCTTCTAATCCTTATTTCACATAGTAGTTGACTTTCTTATGACTTTAAGCAACTCACTGCATACTTTTTTTTCTGAATCTTACTGCTGAGAGTTCATGTAATTATAACAGAATTTATTGCATCGAAGTACTTAATAACGCCAAGAAACAACAACCAAACTAGGAACAGAAAAACTGTAGACTCCAGTGTAAAGGACAGTTTTCCATAACAGAAAATTTTAAGTTTTCTTCTCCATCCCAGAACTTTTAATGATCTACTTGATACTCAGAGGCTCATATTTATATCAGCCATCTCTTCAATTTAAAAAATGGTAAAAAAAAATGACCTATGTTTATCTCAAACATAATGTCACATTTAATTACATAGATAAGAAGTTGTATCTGATTCTATGTGAAATATTAAAAATTCTTATCTCAGTAATGGTGATAAAAAATAGCAGGTTTTCCAGTAACTGTATTGTGCACATTTAATTAAGATCAACTTTTCTAAGTCCTGTCTTCTCGTGCTCACCCTATACCCTTTGGGAAATAGAGGAAAGATCTGAAGTCTGTGAAGAACGGTCAGTTTGATGTTTAGAGAGAATGGAGAATTAACAGTATTTGCAAAAAAAATGCAAAAGTAGTACTAAGAGGGATAGAGCAGATTGGAAAATGCTTGGGGTTTCCCTCTGGGCCTGGCTGCCTAGATTTTTAAGACTCTCTGTGGTCATCAATTTCTTGGGGACATAATAATAGCAAGTAGTCCCCAAAACGTACACTCTTTTGCTATGATAGCCCAAGAGTGAGTCTGAATTTTGAGTAGCATTATTGATTGGATGGGATGAAGTGATACTGAAGTGGGCTGGCTGATCGTACCTATAACAGCTTATCAAATCCAGAAGCATGAGCTGCTGGCCTCACAGAAAAAGAAGCACAAGCTTCCTTTCAGGCGTAGCTCATCTGAGCAGCAAAGGACCTCCAATAATGCTGCCTGCTGCTGACCACGCTAAAAACAATGTTCTCTCTGGTGTGCCTGCGTGGCTCAGCTGGTTAAGCGATCAACTTTGGCTCAGGTCACGATCTCACGGTTTGTGGGTTGGAGCCCCCCATGGGGCTGTGTGTTGACAGCTCGGAGCCTGGAGCCTGCTTCAGATTCTGTGTCTCCCTCCCTCTTCTCTCTCTCTCTCTCTCTCTCTCTCTCTCTCTCTCTCTGCCACTCCCCCACTTGTTCTCTCCCTCAAAAGTAAATAAAAACGTTTAAAAATTTTTAATAAAAACAATGTTCACTCAAGTCAGACTAGCGTGGCACCTTACTACCAAGGGCAGACACTAATCCCACCCCCTTTCTTCTGCACTGGCGTGCCCAGCTGGCTGGAGGGAAGACCGTAGCAGTGCCATTCTTGTTTCCCACTGCGGGCTGAGGGGTGGATGGCAACAGCAATGTGTATGTGTGTGTGTTCAACAGGAATGAGTGTGGTCCTTGACACCAGTCGCTAGCCAAAATAAAATAACCAAAAACACTTTCCTAGGTAGCTAGATAACTTTGCTACTATCCTCAGAATGTAAGAACTCCAGCAGTTACCCCCTCCCTGCCAGTCATGCTCATTCAGCTCAGTATAGTGGGGAAAAGCCACTTCTCTCCACATGGCCCATCCTAGAGGGAACTACGCAGCCCCGTCACGCCTATTTTTTTAATGTTCGTTTATTCTTGAGAGAGAGAATGAGCTTGGGAGGGGCAGAGAGAGGGGGAGAGTTTCTGAAGGAGCTCTGTGCTGACAGCAGAGAGCCCCATACGGGGCTCTAACTCAGGAACCATGAGATCATGACCTGAATCAAAGTGGGATGCTTAACCAACTGAACCACCCAGGTGCCCCACCCCATCACACCTTTAAGAACAAGCTACAGGGGCACCTGAGTGGCTCAGTCGGTTGGTTAAGTACCAGACTTCAACTCACATCATGATCTCACGATTTGTGGGTTCAAGCCCCATGCGGGGCTCTGTGCTGACAGCTCAGAGCCTGAAGCCTGCTTCAGATTCGTGTCTCCCTCTCTCTCTTCCCGCACTTGTGCTCTGTTTCTCTCTGTCTCTGTCTCTCTCTCCCTGTCTCAAAATAATAAACAAATATTTAAAATTTTTTTAAAAAGAACAAGTTACAGAATGGAGGTGAGAGAGCTAAATTATAATTGAAAGGAGAAATACATGTGGAAGAATATATTTATTACCAAATTTACAGAAATATTTAATTGATTTTTGACATATATGGAAAAAATGAGGTGAATAGTCCTTAATCAAATCTAGAACATAAAATTGCATGCAACCATTTTTGCCATGATTTTTTTTGGAAGGAAGGAGGGAAGGGTTTGCCTGAAATATATGTCTGGTGATAGCATTCTATTTTTAACCTCTCAATATAGGTTAAAGCTGTATATTTTCTCACTCTTTAAAGGCTGTTAAATGAGTCTGTTCTCAGACTCAAACACTAAGGATAATAATTTTAGAGTACAGAACAAAAGTGTTCCTGTCAGTTGCTCTCTGCATATTAATGTAGTAAGCTTATTACTAGATTTCATGATTAAAACAACAGATTTTGATAACTACCAAAGGCATAAAAGTTATGTTCATATGTCTGCTGATATAAATTTGTTTATTCAACAGAGAGAGGATGTTTCTAGACTTATAGCTAAACAGAGAGGGAAGAAAGAACAAAAACTTTATTCCAAACTGGCATTGCTTGTTTGCACAAGTACCTGAAGTCAAAATATAAGAGACGGGTTTTTATATTTTATAGCTAAGATGCTTTATAATATTTGAGTAGAATATTTTCCAAACTGCCCTTAGGTAATCATAGTTTTATTTGAAAAAAAAAGTCAAAAAAGCATTTGCTTGAAAGATTGAGAAATACTAGATTTTTGTAGGCTCTCAGAGCTTTTAACATACTAATGTAAATTGGGAATCTCCAAGAGATGTATACAATATAGAGGGTTTGCTAAACAAAAAAATCCTTGTGTACCTATGCATGGGTGTGTGTGTGTGTGTGTGTGTGTGTGTGTGTGTGTATGTGTCGAACAAAATTTGTTAACACACAAAAGAAATATTTTTCTGACTTCACAGCTTGGGGGAAAATACTGGTACAGAATATGACTTATGGAACCACATCTTATTTTACATGCACACACAAACACACACACATACACCCAACCCCCCCAACAGCAAAGTGAATACACATATAAAATCAGTAGTTCTTGAATTACAGAATTTATAAGAATCTTTGAAATATCTGTTTTAAAAATCGTGGTTTTGGAGGCTACTGTAAATAGAAATTCTGATTCAGTAAGTCTTGAAAGGGGCTCAGAAATCTGTATCTTTAATAAGCATGCTACATAATTCTAATACAGAACCCCATGTGTTTTACAGAGAAATGCTGGTCTAACATTATATTTCTAATAAATTTATTTTTGTATAGATGTTTTTGTATATCACAGCCCAGTATTAGAAGGTGAGAAAAGATGAAAATGCATTATTAAATTTAGGGGAAGGAAGTATTCTTGTCCTCGTGTATTTTCCTACTTTCTGCTACCACTGTTGAAGAATAGTAGAGATCCTATGGCTGGTATGTTTTATTGGACATATTGCCAATTAAATATCGAATGCCTTTAGGTCTGGCCTTTTAATGCAACCTAGGATGTCCCTGCTCAAAACAAGCAGCCCCAGGCAGTCATCATGAAGTCTCCACTTAGCTCATTTCTCACCAGTCCTCATCTCTGGAATTGAATGGTAAGGAAAAGAAGAGGGAAAGAAAAATAAAGGATCAACCTTTTGTTGACCTTTGACACCCCCTCAATTTGTGTTCCCTGTTTTTCCTCCCCCAGCTGAATATCAGGGATACTTAATCAGCATTAGAGAAATTTCCATCATGGCTGTAGAATTCAAATACCCACAGTATTAGTTTATCAAGAGGGAATTAGTTTATCAACAAACAGCAACAGAAGAAGGATGGCTCTCATGATATGGGGAATGTTTCATCCTTCTGGGAAAAGGGAAGAAAATCTAAATGAACTTGTTACATATCCAAAGGCTACCAATATAATCAAAGACATATGCCCTTTGAATGGGAGAATCAGGTTGTCCCAGAAGTGGCAGAGGGATGTCAGAAGGTTGACCTATTACCAATGTTTATAATAAGCAGTGGACTGTTCAGAGGTCAGTGCAGAATGCAAACTAAAGGGAATAGAGGCTAATTCATTTTTTTTTAGTTGAGGTATAATTGACATACAACATATTAGTTTCAGGTATACAACATGATTCGATACTTATATATATTGTGAAACAACCACTATAGTAAGTCTAATTAACATCTATCACCAGAAACAGTCATAGAATTGTTGTCCTTGTGATGAGAACTTTGAAGGTAAACTCTCTTAACAACTTTCAAATATGGAATACAGTATAATTAACTATAGTCACCATGCTGTACATTACATCCCCAGGAGTTATTTAGTTTATAACTTTATAATTTATCTGTATCTCTTGACTTCCTTCACCTATAATGCACATCAGAAATTCCCATCCTCTCAGGCTGCCACCAACATGTTCTCTGTATCTATAAACTTGTTTTTTGTTTTGTTTCACTTTTAGATTCTGCATACAAGTGAAATCTGTCTCTGTCTTACTTATCGCTTTCAGCATAACACCCTTACAATCTATCAATGCTGTAGGAAATGACAAGTTTTTATTCTTCTTTATGGCTGAATAATGTTCCATTGTGTGTGTGTGTGTGTGTGTGTGTGTATGTATATATATACCACATTTTTTTAAATGTGAAATTTATTGTCAAATCGGTTTCCATACAACACCCAGTACTCATGCCAACACGTGCCCACCTCAATACCCATCACCCACTTTCTCCTCCCTCCCACCCCCCATCAATCCTCAGTTTATTCTCAGTTTTTAAGAGTCTCTCCCTCTCTTTTTTCCCCTCCCCCATAGTCTTCTGTTAAGTTTCTCAGGATCCACATAAGAGTGAAAACATATGGTATCTGTCTTTCTCTGTATGACTTATTTCACTTAGCATAACACTCTCCAGTTCCATCCACGTTGCTACAAAAGGCAGTTTTCATTCTTTCTCATTGCCAAGTAGTATTCCATTGTGTATATAAACCACAATTTCTTATCCATTCATCAGTTGATGGACATTTAGGCTCTTGCCACAATGTGACTATTGTTGAAAGTGCTGCTATAAACATTGGGGTACAAGTGCCCTTATGCATCAGCACTCCAGTATTCCCTGGGTAAATTCCTAGCAGTGCTATTGCTGGGTCATAGGATAAATCTATTTCTAATTGTTTGAGGAAACTCCACACTGTTTTCCAAGTGGCACATTTTTTTATCCATCCTTCATCAGTGGACAGTTAGGTTGTTTCCATGTCTGAGCTATTATAAATAATGCTGCAGTGAACATGGGGATGTAGATTATCTTTTTGAATTACTGTTTTAGTTTTCTTTGACTGAATACCCATAAGTGGAATCGCTAAATCATATGGTAGTTTTATTTTTAATTTGGGGGGAACCTCCATACTGTTTTCCATAGTAGCTGTACAACGATGGAAGTTTTTAATATTTATATTAATTTGATTTTATCATAAAAGTAAATAGGTTTCTGGGGCATAGATCAAAGTTGTTATAACTTATATCAATAATGACACCAGTTTCCCACATCCAAAGTTCCACAGGTGAAACTCTGAGAAAAGCTCTGAAATTAAATCTGGGAGTTTATAGAAGTTACTCCTCAAAGAAGGAGTAAAATCTTTGTTCTCTAGCCATTTGCATTTATTTCATTGGAATATAAAAACTTTGCTGCCTACCTCTTGGTTTCATTTCCTTTTGAAAGGTAAACCCACAAGGAGGTAATTCTAAATCTCTCCAGAGATTTCTAACTTTTCTAAACCAGTCTTTAACTTCCAAAGCTCATCCTTTAACACAGATGCTAGGAACATTTGCTTAGAAAGTTTAAGTAGGTAGAGACATTAAAATATTCATTTCTTGACTATAATTATTTACCTTTGAAATGACTAACCACTCATATGACAATCTCAAATCCTCTTCTTCCTTTTTTTTAGATTTCTTAAAGTTTATTTATTTTGAGAGAGAGAGAGCAGGAGGTGGGCAAAGAGAGGGAGAGAGAGAATCCCAAACTGGCTCTGCACTGTCAACACAGAGCCCAACACTGGGCCAGATTTCACACTTTGAAGTCATGACCTGAACTGAGATCAAGAGTCTGATGCTTAACAAACTGAGCCCCCCAGACAACCTCCAATCTCCTTCTTTCATTTTACCAGCATTGTTCATGCTGAAATGAGCCAGCAGACACCTTTCTGTCCTTATTTACTTGATTTCAGAGTTGTCCTCTAGATACCTCAAGTTCAACAAACCCAGTTCCTAAAGTCATAGACTACTTTCCAAAGTCTGATCCTTATTCAGCATCTTTTAATAAATGGCATTGTGGTCTACCCAGGTGCTCAGGCCAGAAAGCTTGATGTTACATTGATGCAACCCTCTTCCTCACCACCAGTAAAACACCAATTCTCTCAATTGCAGCCATGTCTCTACACTTCCACTGGAGCCACCAACATTTCTTATATGTCTATTGCAAAAACATCCCAAGTGGTCCATTATGTATATCCTGCATCCATTCAGCAACTCAAGTGATATTTAAACAAAATGTAATTTTAGATAAGTTACTCCCTTACTTCTGGCATTCCACTGCCTACAGGAAGGTAACTCGTGGTCAGATTGCACCAGCAGGACTCCTTGAGATCTAGTAAAATTGAGATACCTAACATGTCATCATCTTTCTTCACGTTTTTATTTCAGTCTGTTCATTTGTTGATCTTGGTCTGTCTGCTGTGTGACATTGACCATAGCATGATACAACCTCTCCTTTAGATTCTGTAATCAAACATTCTTCACGACCATTGAGAGGCAATGTAGCACGGCAATTAAGAGCAGAAGTTTTAGATGTAGTCTTCTTGAATTTAAATTTGCCTGTCTACTTTCCATAGGTATTACCTTGGACAAATTAATTACCCTTTCTATGCCAGTTTCCTCATCTTTAAATGAAGATAACAATAACTTTGCAATAATGAATAAATTAATTAGTACATGTGAAGTATTTAGAATTGATTTTGACACATAGTAAACACTTAATAAATGTTAGTTATTTTGTTTATTACCATAGCTTATAAACAGACTTGTTTTGTTTACTAGGTACTGGATCCATAGTTCCCAATTAATCTAATTGTTTTATTTCTGTCTGAGCCAATCTTATTCATATGCACTGTTTCCCTGGTCCTTAATTTTTATTGCTTAATACTGGTATAATTTATTTTACTCACAATATTTTGGAAAAGGCTGAGGAAGGGTTTAAATCACAGCAACACAAACAGCTTCAAAAATCTCACCTAATCCCAAACTTTTGTCATCTGCTGGTTCTTCTCTTTCTCTCCCCATCCTGTATCTCCATTACTCCTTTTCTTCTTAGATTAACCAAAAGATCCCAATTCTTCTTCTATTATGCAAGGAAACATCCCACCAGTAACCCTGTTAGTCATTCAGTTTAGAGGACCCCCTCTTCTGGTCAGCCTCCTCCAAATGGTGAGGAATCTGCAGGACTACTGGGATGTGCCCACCTTTAGCTAATGCTCTGGGTACTCAGAGCTCAGGAATTCACTGCCCCAAGAGTCCCTAGGTCACCTTCAGGGGTTGGGTAGGCTTTTTTTCCCCCAGGATAAGTGTCATAAATATCTAAACTGGAATGTCTGCATGCTTTCACACAAGATTCCTCATGATATGGATAGGAAGAGATGGGGGCTGATCTGAGAATAGAAGAGAAGGCCTAAATATTAGCTCTCTTCGTGCCATCAGATTCCAGCACAGAATTCCTGGAAGTCTAAGCATTTTAAATTCAAACTTGTTTCTTTACAATATTATGGGATTATACTGGCCTAGGTAGGATGGCAGAGCATAACACTTACCAGTTTGTTAGCTTGATTTACAGTTTTCAGTCTCCAGACATACAGTATATAAGTGTCCATTTGAACACTTGGAGTGAGACTTGCAAATGTTAGGCTCTGGCCTGTACCCCACTTCTTTTAAGTCTTGGCTCCCACCGATACATAAGTCCCTAGGGTAGTGGGGAGAAATTTCCTACTTCTACTCCAAGAACTTTTCAAAGTTTTGTTTTGCATTTTTATTTCAAATAAGGGCATTTTTATGCCTACTAGGATTTCTGATATTAACTCTTAGGTAATAAACTATTATGACATCATTTTTATACAGTGAAGACCCAAAACTGAAACAGGGGCTATGAATTATGTGTCCTTTGTTACCTACATAATCTATGTTTCACACCACTTTCCTCTTGATTCTCACTCCTCTGGCCATTGCTAGACATTGTTTAGTTCCTTGAACAAAGCACGATCTTACCTGCCTCAGGGCCTTTGTGCTGCTATTTCTATCTAAAGTGTTCCTTCCCCCTTCCTACTTATCCTAACTATATGTGCTCATACTTAAGGTCTTGGCCTAAATGTAATCTTCTCAGGGAAATCTGAGAGCAAGTTAAGGCTTGTCTTCGTTTTCTTCTTCCCTTGCTTCATTATAGTCTCATTAAATTTAATCCCACAATTAACTGCTGTCTCCTTATTCCTGTATGAGAGTGATTCCATGTCTGTTTGTGCATCAGTTTATTTCCAGTTTTTGAGCATTGCCTGCCACATAAGTAGCCTTCAATAAATACGTGTTGACAGACCTACTAGCAACTCAATGTTTTGCAAGTTTATATAATAATGAATATATCCCTGTAGCCTAGTAATGTGTGAAAGGCTGGTATTCAGAATGCTTTATTATGAATTATACATGTCAACTCTGAAATTTCTTCCTAAGTAATTCCATGCAAGCAACAAGAGTAATTATTTGAGAATTTCAAACTCTTGGAGCCCTGTAGCGAGTTTGTTGCACAATATTATCTTCACTTAAAAACAGTTTTGCCTTTCCCTTCACACATTTCAGCATCATGTAAAAAAATGTAAAAAAAAAAAATCATCCATTATTTAAAGGTACACTGTGGAGGTGTCGACCACATTTGCCCTTTCTTCATTTTTCTTTCACTGATTTTAGTTTAATTCATTGTAGCTCAACCTAATTCTTATCAATTCTATGATCCAGTTTGTATAAGTTTCATCCTAGGTTAAAATGAAATCATGTTTCCAAGGAGTCTAATGGGTGTGACTGAAGTATACTTAGCTAAATTCACTGTCATCAATAGCCCAGAAATTCTTGCCCATCTGTGGGGAATAAATCCTGAAAATGGATTAATTCCTCAGTAGCCGGCTTCCTTTGATGAGCATGAACATCATCATTCTTTCCATTTATGCTATTAAAGAAAGGAAAAGGCATAACTATATGACAACAGGCTTTAATATCTGCAGCCTAAGGAGAAGTTCTCTGAGGTAGAAGGAAAATGTAGACTGGTTGGGGCTACTAAAATAGAATACCATAGACTGATTTAGACAACAAACGCTTCTCATAGTTCTGAAGGCTGAAAGTCTGAGATCAGGTTGCCAGTATGGTCAGGTTCCTGGTGAAGGCCCTCCTCCTGGTTCACAGATGTCTGCCATCTCACTGCACCTTCACATGGTAGAGAAAGGGGGATCATCTGTCTATGTCTCTTCTTATAAGGACACTAATCCCGTTATGAGGGCTCCACTCTCATTATCTAATTACCTCCCCAAAGCCCCACCTGCCAATACCATCACTTTGGGGATTAGGACTTTACCATATGAACTTGGGTGGGGGGCACATTCAGTCCATAGCATATATGTATGTGTGTATGTATATGTCAATTTATGTAATCCCATCAACTAGGAACTATTATTGTATGAGGAGACTAGTGAAGAGGTTAAGTTTTTTGCTCAACTTCACAAATTATTTTAGCAAAGGTAACATTTACCCAAATAGGATTAGCATTATTAGTATTATCCCTACTATGGTTCTCAAGCTCTGCAAGGATGGCACAACAGTAATTTACAACCAGGCATTCTAACACCAGAGTCTGTGTACTTTAGCACCATTTTTTTTCACTTTTAATTTAAATCCCAGTAGTTAATATACAGTGTAGTATTAGTTTCAGTTGTACAATATAGTGATTTAACACTTCCATACAACACCCACTACTCATCACAACAGGTACGCTCCCTAATCCCTATCACCTCTTTCACCCATCCCCCACCCACCTCCCCCCTGTAGCCATCAGTTTGCTCTCTGTAGGTAAGGGTCTATTTCCTGATTTGCCTCTCTTTTTTCCCTTTGCTCATTAGTTTTGTTGCTTAAATTCCACATATAAGTGAAATCATATGGTATTTGTCTTTCTCCAACTGACTTATTTCGCTTAGCCTAATACACTCTGGCTCCAGCCATCTCATTGTGAATGGCAAGATTTCATTCTTTTTGATGTCTGAGTAATAGTCCATTGTATGTATATGTATGCGTGTGTGTACACACACACACACACACACACACACACACACACTCACCCCACATCTTCTTTATCCATTCAACGGTTGATGGACACTTGGACTGTTTCCATTAACTTGGCTATTGTAGATAATGCTACTACAAACATCAGGGTGCATTTACCCAAAGAATACAAAGGTACTAATTCAAAGGGATACATGCATTCCGATGTTTATAGCAGCATCAATCTTGAAGTTGCCTCTGGCTAAGCTAGGAAGAGTGTTGTGATCAATTAGCAAAACCTATCAGCACGGGAAGGAAAGTGTTAGCACTCACATCGAATATGGTTGCCCCTGTGCTAGTCTTTTAAAACTGAATTGTGCCCTTATCTTTGAACTCTCATTAGGCAACAAGAGCAATAGTCCCCATTAAGGTATGAGGAATAGAAAGAAAGTAGCTTAGCTGATGTGAGGATGACAGAGTTGTTCTTTAAAAATTTTGCTTAGGGGCGCCTGGGTGGCGCAGTCGGTTAAGCGTCCGACTTCAACCAGGTCACGATCTGGCGGTCCGTGAGTTCGAGCCCCGCGTCGGGCTCTGGGCTGATGGCTCAGAGCCTGGAGCCTGTTTCCAATTCTGTGTCTCCCTCTCTCTCTGCCCCTCCCCCGTTCATGCTCTGTCTCTCTCTGTCCCAAAAATAAATAAACGTTGAAAAAAAAATTAAAAATAAAAATAAAAAAATAAAAATTTTGCTTAATATTTACTATATAACAAACATTGAGCTAGTTGTTTTCACAAATATTGTTGCATTCATATTGAATAAGTTTTGTTATTAATTCTTAAATGAAAGACAAATTGATGTTCAGAGAGTATACATGACTTCCAAGATCATACATCTAGTAAGTGATACAGAAGGCATAAAGATATAGATCCTCATATTCTAAAATCATTGCTCTTTTCATTATACAGTGGCTACATATGGTGGGTAATAGGAAAATTTTGATCAGAAGAATATATTTACTAAAAAAAAAATAAATTCAGTACAACTGATAGTTCCATAAAATCTTTTCTAAAGAGTGTAACATCTTTTTTTAATGTTCATTTATTTATTTTTGAGGGGCAGGGGAAGGGTAAAAGAAAGAGGGAGAGAGGGAATCCCAAACAGGCTCTGCACTGTGTGTGCAGAGCCTGATGCAGGACTTAAACTCATGAACATGAGCCAAAATCAAGAGTTGGATGCTTAACCAACAGAGCCATCCTATGCCTAAAGAGTGTGACATCTTAATCCCTTGATATCTCTAAGCCTAAATCTTAAAATAGAGAGCCCTTTAATTGATTTTTGGACATTAGACACACACTAATTGTGAGCCTTATATGTGACAGACACCCTGAAGGATTCTAAAAGTTAATTCATTACAAAGGTGTTAGATACTTTATGCTGTCACAGAGTTCATAGTCTACTAATTATCTCATTCAAAGATATTTTTGTACTCCTACTATGTGTCAGACACTATGGAGGTAAATGGTGAAAAAGATCAATGTGATTCTTGTCCTCTGGATTATGTTCTAATAGAGAAGACAAATTCTAAAATTCATTAATAAACTATAATGATAATAAATAATATCACATGGGAATTTTTTTAAGGCTATAAGCAGGATACTGAGGAAGAGAATAATTACCTTAAAGAGCGTGATCAGGAATGATTTATGTGACATTTATTATAATCTTGGGTAAATAGAAAGAGCTAACCATGGAAAGAGCATTCAAGGAAGAGGGAGCATGTGTTGAATGCCTACCATGTACCAGACTGTGTATATATAATTTGGCTTTGCCCAAAGAGAGGTCTGGCGTTGTGCCAGACTGCTGGAAGTTACTCTCCAAACCTTTGGAATCTCTGGAGTGACGTGTCTTTCATATTTATGTTGGGCTTCTCAGACCACACCTGAGAGTTCATAGGAACTAGGTGGCTTGTGGTGAGCCCCGTGGGCCATATCATGTCAGTCTGAACTCTAATAAGGTGGGGCTAGAGACAGAGTCCAATCATGTGGGAAATCAATCAACCACTCATGCTTACATAATGAAGTTCAATAAAACTCTGGACACATAAGCTCAAGTGAACTTCTGTGGTTGGCAATCCTCTATGTGTTTTGTCACACCTTGATGCTGAGAGGGTAACACATTCCAAAAACAATGGGAGCTTTGTTTAGAGTTCTTCCAAACTGTTCTATGTGCCTCTTCTTTTGGCTGCTTTTAAGTTGTATCCTTTCCCTATATTTGTAGGGGCTATTACTATTTATCAAAATTACCTAATGAGCCAAACTGGATTAAATTGTCCTGAAACAATTTGAAAGGAAAATTACTTTCATCCTTTATCTAAAATTCATTTGATCTTATTCATCAGTTTCTACCAGCTTACCAGCAAGAAATAAAAATAAATTAAACACAGGATGTTGACTTTGCACATTTATGCAAAAGTAGCATTTCCTGAATAACCCTCATGTTGATGTGTGTCACTTAGTAGTGATTGCTTGTCTGGATTATATATATATATATATATATATATATATATATATATCTGCTTTGATAATTTCAACAGGTGTTTTTGTTATTTTGTTCATTTAGGGAAATAATTAATTGAGAACATAGTTCTGGAGTCAGATTCCATTTTCTGAACTCCAGCTCCTCTAGGTGCACCTACCAAATATTATATAATCTTCCTGAGCTTCAGTCTCTTAGTCTGTGAAATGTTGAAAATAACCTTGCCCACTGTAAGGTTATTGGGAGGATTAAATGAGAGAGTCATGTGAAGAAGTTTTCATGGAATCCGGGACATCATATGTGCTCCATAAACATTAATTGCTAGGGACAGGTGGGACATGATTTGGGAATAAAGAAGGTGCACATGAAAAAAAATTAAAATGGAATTTTAGATCAATTTATCAATTTTTGTCTAATGAAAAAACAACACCTTTAGGTACTTTGTTAATTTCATTAGCTAAAATGCACTTTCTCCCCAATTTCCTATCCTTCCCTCTGTTTTTCTCCAAGATGGTAGCTGAATTCATGGAGGAAGGAGAGGTTCCTGAAGAGGGTTATAGCCACAGAACACTGGATCTAGGCCCATAAGGTGTCTTCTGGATCATTCAGACTCTTCTGCCAAGCTTGAATACCAACTTCTCTTCTAAGATATAAGCTTATTTATCAAACTTCATTCTTGACATCTACACTGGGATGTCTCATAAATATTCCAGGCAAAACAGACCAGAGATAACTATTGATTTTTTTTTCTATACCCACACCCACTCCCCACCCAGTCTTTCTCCTTTACTTGATCCCCACCACCCACTTCATTGTTCCTATCCCAAACCTAAGATTTGTCTTACGTTCCCATTCCACACTCCATATTGGCAAGTCCAATTAGCTGTTGTCTAATAGATCTTTCGTCCATCCTTTTACCTTTATTTCCACTACTACCACTGTATTCCCAACCATCATCATCTCTCAATCTCATCCATTGGAGTAGCTTTGTCATCATTCTCCATGCTTCCACTCTTGCAGCTCACAATCTATTTCTCACAAAGAAGTTTGAGTGTTCTTTTAAAACTTAAATCATGTTACTACCATGCTTAAAACCCTTCAGTGACTTCCCATCACATTTAGATTATACTCACATTAGTTAATAAAGCTTTTAAAATATAACTGTACTTGCCCCTAACAACTTTTCCAACTCAGCTAGCGTCACTCTTCTGTGGTCCAAATTCACTGACCTTCTCTGGATTCCTTGCATATATTAAAGTGATTTCCATCCTACACTTCTGAATTTACTATTACTTTTACCTGGAATTCACATATCCTTAACATTCATATATCTGTCTTTTCCTTATCATGCAAATGTCTAGTGATTTAGTTTAAATGTTACCTCCTCAGGGAAGTCTTTGCTCAGTATCTAATCTAAAAGCTTTATCCAGACACACTCCACTAACTCACATTTGAAGTTTTCTTATTTGTTTGTTCATTCATTCATTCGTTTGTTCATCCATTCATCCCATTAATTTTCTCTTTTTTCTCACCCTACTGTAATTTAAGCTACTTGAGAAAAGACACAACAGTTTCTGAAACAAGAGAATGTCAGTACATGTTTGTTAATTAAATTACTTAACTAAATAAATGATTGAACTCATTGAAAAAATGAATTGACTGAATCTGTGCCATCATTGCCCTAGAGTACTGTGCTCCCAGCACGGATGATCACTATGTTTAATCTGGTCCCCTTTGACTATTTGTGCTGGTGCTCACTCCTACATTAGGTTTCTACCTGTGGTTGCCCTTAATTCCCAAATCCACACCTCCGTGCCACCTTATCAAATCAGCCCTTGAGACCCTGTAGCTAGAATCCCACTTTAATGGTCATATATATAGTGAGCTTCCACAAATGTTCTTGTACCATTTCCCCAAGCTATGTTAGAAATGGACATTTTTGGGGGCGCCTGAGTGGCTTAGTCGGTTACGTGTCTGACTTCGGCTCAGGTCATGATCTCACAGTTCGTGAGTTTGAGCCCCACGTCGGGCTCTGGGCTGACAGGGCCTGGATCCCGCTTCAGATGCTGTCTGCCCCTCCGCTGCTTGCACTCTGTCTCTCGCATTGTCTCAAAAATAAATAAACATTAACAAAAATTTAAAAAAAAATGGACATTTTTGAGACTTCTTCTAAGAGATTTAAATCCTCTCACAATTTAAAGAAAGTGTGTCACTTGCATCAGTGTTCTAGGACAGTTTCATACCTATCTGAATATTTCTGAAAAGTTTTCCTCTTACACCGCCCTCCTACTGGTCAGCCTCTAAGAAGAAAGGAGAGGATAAAGAATGAGGATTCTGGTACCCTAACTATTTAATCTCTTTAACTTCTCCCCTCTTCCAAAAGTCTCAGAATCAAAGGTGTGGAATATCTTCCAATTATAAGAAGATACATTATTTGTGCTATAGAATAGATTTTGCACTCCAGATATGCCGTATTGTATCCTTGTGGTATAATTTCACATGTTCCTCCATCCTCACATATTTCTGTTAGCTGGTAGTTATATCTAGAGGTTTGGTTTGATCTGTTCCTGTTTTTGTTTTGTGGGAGTTGTTATTTCTGCTTGTTTTTCCCCATTATATCAGGAGGTACATATATGAGGTTCTTCCCTGTTTCAGTAATGGTAAAATAGATGTAAATATTTAAGTTAATAATGGCTAAATGCATTAGCCTAAGTATTCCATTAAAAAGTTTCATATCGGGGCGCCTGGGTGGCGCAGTTGGTTAAGTGTCCGACTTCAGCCAGGTCACGATCTCGCGGTCCGTGAGTTCGAGCCCCGCGTCAGGCTCTGGGCTGATGGCTCAGCGCCTGGAGCCTGTTTCCGGTTCTGGTCTCCCTCCCTCTCTGCCCCTCCCCCGTTCATGCTGTCTCTCTCTGTCCCAAAAATAAATAAACGTTGAAAAAAAAAATTAAAAAAAAAAGTTTCATATCAATCTTTCTCCTAATGTTTTAGCATCCACAGATAATCATAAACCAGTCCTATTGTTTCATTAAGTACAAGTATTATTTATTATATGCCAAAGATCAGTCTACATTGACTTATTTCAAAGGAATTTTTACGTGGGTTTCTAAGGACTATGTATGCAGGCAAGCACTGCAGTATTTAATTAATAACCAACCTTCCAGCCCTAGCCTAATGGAATTTTACTCTTTTGTTAATGTAATGGAGTTTGAGGTACTTTTTAATGACCTTATACAATCGACTCTTCCCATTAGAGAGCAACATTCTATGCTGTACGTAAATTTTTTTATGTATCTATAGTGCAATTTGTGTTTTGAAAGCACTTTATATTTTGCCTTTCCATAGCTAGCTTTTCTTCCATAATTTTGCTTTCATACTGGGCAAAGTATGCAACCAGATAAACTAACAAACCAGAGACTAGTACACGCTTCAATTGAGGAACACAAAAAAATTCAAGTGAAAGTAAACTTCTCTATTTCAACTAGTGATAATATACAAAAACATATGTTGAATATGATGAAGGTTAACTGGGTGGGGGGGGGGGGGAGTTGAATAGTGTAGTCACAAAAGCTCTCTCTGAAAGAACACAACTGAGCTGAGACCTGAATTGAGAAGGAGGTGGTCATACAAAGAGCACCAAAAAAGCATCTCAGGCCAAGGGAACAGCCACTGCAAAGAGCTGGAAGGAAGAATGAGTTTGGCTTCTTTAAAAACCCAAGAAAAGATTAGTGTGGTTACAGCATTTAAGTGAGGGGTTAGAATTGTCTGAAATAAGATCATGTCAGTAGGTAAGGAACACATCATATAGCTCATTCAATGGAGGCCATGATAAGGAATTAGAAATTTATTTGAACCATAATGAAAAGGAATTGTAAGGTTTGAGTATAGTGGTAACGTGATCTTATTTAGGTTGTTAGAAGACTAAGTTAGAATGGTTATATGCACAGAAAGAATCTGGAGAGGCTGAAGGGTAAGAGTGGAATTAGAATAAGTAAAGGAGAAGACAATTGCAGTATTCCAGGGAAGAGATCTCGGTGGCCTAGCTTAGGGGGTAGCAGTAGATATAGAAGACACAAGGAGAGATTCAAGCAATACTTTGGAAGTAAAACATACAGATTTCTGAGAAGTTGGGTGGGACCAGTGCTGAGGAAAAGAAAAGAATCAGGGTAAAACTCTCTGTGTAAGTAAATGATGGGTGCTTATGTCATTAACTGTGATAGAGAAAACTGGGGGTAAGCAGTTCTGTAGATTCCCAGTTTGACCTTGATAACTGAGATTTCTATTAGACTTGTAACTGATGCTCTCAATAGTCTGATACATTTATGGCTTTGGAATCCTGGAACTCAGGGGGACAGGTCATAGCTCAAGACACAAAAGTTGTGGAATCCATCAGCAAAAATACTGAGTAGATAAGAATACCTAGAAAGAGAGTATAGGTAGAAAATAGCAACTGACACAGCTCCAACCCTGGACCACTATAGCATCTAGAAGTTGGTTAAAAGAAGAAAGAGCATAGGCCCTAAGAAAGACATGCCAGTGAAAGAGAAAATTAGGAAACTGTAATATCAACAAGCTAAGAGCTAAGAGAACAATCTGAGAACAAAGCTAAGAGAAAAAGCTGAGAGCAGACTATGATGAGAGATAATGAAATAACTAGTGGCTATGGTAATGTGGAAGTCATCTGCAATTTTAAAAAGGGGAAGTTCATTGGGAAAAGGCATATATGCAAAAATAACATGATTTAAAATGAATGGGCAATTTTCATGGATTGGAAGAAAAAATATTGTTAAAATATCAGTACTACCAAAGCAATCTACATATTTAATGGAATGCCTATCAAAATACCACCAGGAGTTTTTACAGAACTAGAACAATCCTCAAATTTGTATGGAACCACAAAAGACCCTGAATAGCCAAAGCAATCCTGAAAAAGAAAAACAAAGCTGGAAGTATCACATTTCCAGACTTCAAGCTATATTACAGAGCTATAGTCATGAAGAGAGTATGGTACTGGCACAAAAACAGACACATAGATCAATAGAACAGAAAAGGAAACCCACAGAAATGGACCCACAATAGAACAGAAAAGGAAACCCACAGAAATGGACCCACAACTATATGGTCAACTAATCTTCAACAAAGCGGGAAAGAATATCCCATGGATAAAAGACAACCTCTTCACCAAATGGTGTTAGGAAAACTGGATAGCAACATGCAGAAGAATGAAACTGGAACATTTTCTTATGCCGTACACAAAAATACATTCAAAGTGGTGAAAGACTTAAATGTGAGACAGGAAACCATCAAAATCCTAGAGGAGAACACAGGCAGCAACCTCCTTGATCTTGGCCATAGCAACTTCTTACTAGACAGGTCTCTAGAGCAAAAATGAACAATTGGGACTTCATTAAAATAAGAGGCACAGCAAAGGAAACAATCAACAAAACTAAAAGGCAGCTTATGGAATAGCAGAAGATATTTGCAAATGACATATTGGATAAAGGATTAGTATCCAAAATCTATAAAGAACTTGTCAAACAACATTCCCAAAACAAATAATCCAATTAAAAATGGGGAGAAAAATGAACATTTTTCCAAGGAAGACATCCAGACATCCAGACACATGAAAAGATGCTCAACATCACTCATCAGGGAAATACAAATCAAAACCACGATGAAGATGCCACCTCACCCCTGTCAGATGTCTAAAATTAACAACACAGGAAACAACCAATGTTGAGGAGGATGGGGAAAAAGGACAATCCTCTAACACTGTCAGTGGGAATGCAAACTGGTTCAGCCACTCTGGAAAACACTATGGAGGTTTCTCAAAAAGTTAAAAATAGAACTACCCAACGATCCAACAATTTCACTATTAGGTATTTACTCAGAGGATACAAAAATACAGAATTGAAGGAGTACATGCACCACAAAGTTTATAACAGCATTATCAATAATAGCCAAAGTTTGGAAAGAGCCCAAATGTCCAGTGACTGACGAATGGACAAAGAATATATGATATATACATCACACACTCACACACACACACACTGGAATATTACTCAGCCATCAAAAAGGGTGAAATCTTGCCATTTGCAATGACATGGATGGGGCTAGAGTATATTATACTAAGAGAAATATGTCAGAGAAGACAAATATCATATGATTTCACTCATATGTGTAATTTAAGAAACAAAACAGATGAACGTAGAGGAAGGAAAAAAAAAGAGAGGGAAGAAAATCATAAGAGACTCTTAACTACAGAGAACAAACTGAGGGGTGCTGGAGGGGAGGTAGTTTGGAGATGGGCTAAATGGATGAGAAGAATTAAAAAGAGCCGTTTTTGTGTTGGGCACTGCGTGCTGTATGTAAGTGGTAAATCACTAAATTCTACTCCTGAAACCAATATTACACTATATGTTAACTAACTAGAATTAAATAAAAATTTGAAAAAAAAGAAACCAAAAAATAATGTGAATGGGTGATTTTAAGAAGTAAAATAGTAAATTCTGATTTCCAGAGCACTGGATCATAGGGGAGAAGTGGTCAAAGTGATCATCCCCTTGTTTTCATAGGATTTGATCATGCATTTTGTATATTGAAGGAAACAATCTGTTTGAGCAGTAGAAACAGATGCTGTAATAGAAAGAGGGTAGGAAAACAGCCTCATCAAAATTCTTGGGGTGACAGATAATGGGATGCTATATTAATCAGGGTTCTCCAGACTCCTGAGAAAACAGAATAGGATATCTGTATCTTAGAGATGCTTAGAGGAAGCATTTTTTCTCTATTGTTAAGAAAGAGAAGACAGAAAACATCAACATAGATGAAAGTAGGGTTTGAGTAAGTCATTTTATTTGTCCTGTGTTATTAGGAGTCAAGAACATCAACTTAGTGTGAGGACCCAGGAAAGGATGTGGGAAACTGAAGGGGAAGGTATAGTATATAAATCCCCACCAAGGGCATTTAGCCAGGTGTGGAATCAGATTTCATGTTTATTTCAGTGCCTATTCAAAGCACGTAACTTGGAATTTAGGATGATAGTTGAACTCAACAAGAAAGGGTTTAACCAGGTAGTTAAATACAAAAGGGGACAAAAGTAGGGGGAACATTTGTAAGGGCATAGTTTTGATAATAGAAACTATGGATGTGAGGGAGTGATAAACAGTAAAAAAGTATATGGTAAGTGAATGGAAAGTCTCAATAAGGATATTTTGAAGTTATGCTTACAGTAAGTGAGATAGGTGGATAGGAGTTAAAAGTTTAAGAATGTGTGCTTGAAACTGAAATTTTGAAGGAGGAATAGCAGAGACAGAATAAGAACTTCAGAAATGTCACACTGGAAAGTTTGGGGGAGAACCTTATGAAATACAAAATAAACAGAAGCTCCAATCTATGAAATAAGTGGAAGGAGATTAAAAAATTAATTCTTTCATGACTATTATTCAAATGCTGCTTATATAGTAGTATTATCAAATTCTCCTGAAAATAACCTTGTGCCATGTTAGTGGTTACATGTTACAAATGCCCTAAGCAAGGGATCAGCCCACCTTTTGAGTACTTGAGCTCTGTGCATCACTTCCCATGAATGATTATCTGGGATGGCACTTGTGAAAACCATAGAATAAATAATTAATTTCTCGGGGTGCCTTGGGTGGCTCAGTCAGTTAAGCATCCAACTCTTGGTTTCAGCTCAGGTCATGATCTCATGGTTTGTGAGTTTGAGACCCATATCGGGCTCTGTGTTGACAGAGTAGAGCCTGCTTGGGATTCTCTCTCTCCCCCTCTCTCTGCCCCTCCCCTGCTCCCCACCTTCTCTCTCAAAATAAATAAACTTAAAATTTTTTTTAATTAAAAAATAATTAATTGGTTAATCTCTTTATTCTGTAGTGCTATTATCTGCAAAGTGGGGATAATAATACATACCTGGAGGGGGTACTGGAAAATCAAATGCAAGTTGGTGTGTGTGTGTGTGTGTGTGTGTGTGTGTGCAGTGTGGTTTGTACTGGAGATGCTCAATAACTTTTTCTTCTGTTAACTCTCCAGTCTTGTTTTCACACATAAACTATATCAATGTTTTCTAAAGTAGCATTAGTTAATACATTGGTTTCAAGGGATATCTTTCTATCATGATAGAAAAGAGAGGTTTGTGGGATGCCTGGGTGGCTCTGTCAGTTGAGCATCCGACTCTTGATTTCAGCTCAAGTCATGATCCCAGGGTTGTAAGATCAAGCCCCACATTGTGCTCTGCACTTACTGTGGAATTTGCTTAAAATTGTCTCTCTCCCTCTAACTTTGCCCTTCTCTTCCGTGTCCTCTCTCTCTAAAAGAAAAATGAGAGAGAGTGGGATTTGTGTTTAAATAAATTTAAAGAATCTGAGATTAAGCAATGTGGTTTTGATTTGAAGATAAGTTTTTTTTTTTTTTCTTGCAGCACCTCCTGGAGACTTTATTTTGCTTTTGCATATTATGACTCTGAGGAGGAGTTTGGTTATATTTGTTCCACATTTTCCAAAGTTCTTTGATGATGAAAACTACTTGTAAAACACTAATTTTCCATGGATCCCACTTTTGGAAATGCTGGATTATATTATATCTCAGGATTTCCTTTCCTTGAGGTTATGGTAGTATCATTTGTTTAATAAATGGATTAAGTGTGAATGTTGAAGGCAAAATGTAGTTCAGATTTGTGGAACTGATCATCAAGAAGGAAGAAGCTATATGGCTCTTGCTCTCAAGGAACTTGAACTCTAAGTAACTGGGGCACTTCAAAGTTACCCCCCACAATCCTTCAAAGGATACCTTTCATGCATCCCAGTGTTTCAGTAGTATCCCCTTCCAAAGAACATGTAGCCATTGTTATGTTATGTTGTTATGTTATGTTATGTTATGTTATGTTATGTTATGTTAACAAAATGGCATGAGCCTAGGATATAACTCAAACTGTCAAAAACCAACATTCTGAGACAGATCACATCTGCTGCAAACATCCTCATCAACAGCTTCAAAGTAAAGGAAGTGACTTTATTAGACCTTTACAAGACTAAACAGGGAGATAAAAAAAGATTAAGAAAATCAATATATCTTTTTACACATTGGCCTACAGTCAGACAACAAAGACTTTAGCTACAAGCCAAACTTAAAATCAGAATCTCTAATGTCACCCAATCTCAATGAGCAGAACTGAGATAATAGATATGTGACTCCCGTTTACTCAAACCCTTTGATGAATCTTGTCTATGTGCCCAGCTCAGCATTTAAATTTTTTTTCTGATTTTCTAATGTTTATTTTTGAAAGAGAGAGAGAGACAGAGCACAAGGGGAAGAGGGGCAGAGAGAGAGAGAGAGACAGAATCCGAAGCAAGATCCAGGCTCCAGCTGTCAGCATACAGCCTAGCGTGGGGCTTGAACTCACAAACGGTGAGACCAAGACCTGACCTGAAGTCAGACGCTTAACTGACTGCGCCACCCAGGCACCTCTACCCAGCTCAGCATTTAAAAGAAACAGAACCACTAACAATTTCTTAAAGCCTAATCCATCTTCAGAGGATGTACTATTTCCCTCTGAGAGAAAAGTCATACATAGCATATTGTCTGAAGAAAATGAATCACTATGAAGCATCTCAGAAATGGCAGGGAGATGGGAACATGAGAGTCGATTATGAATGTAGAAATCAGCCTGAAGCATGTCCTCTAATTATAAAATGCTGCTGAGATTTTGACAAGATTCTGAATGTTAACACTTGTTGCACCCAAACATGCACAGGACCAGAGTATAAGGTATACTTGCAGGAGCATCTATAGGATAATCCACTCAACTATTCCAGGCATTCTCAAAGTGTGGTCCTGGACCAGCTGCTGGAGCATCACCTGGGGGAATGGGTTAGGAAGGCAAATTACACAGACACATTGAATCAGAAATGTGGGTGGAGCCCAGCAATCTGTATTTTAGCAAACCCTCTAGGTGATTCTCATGCAGTTTCAAATTTGGAAACTATTGATCTATCCAAATCAATGCAACAATTTGCATGGGAATGTAGTCTCTTCTCAGAAAACCCCACCCCCCATAAAAAAAAAAAAAATCTTGTACCTTCTCATTGGCCTTGTCTGCACATGGCAATAGCCTAATCCTATAGGGAACATGAAAGAACAATGACGAAAGGCAGTCAGAAAAGAATCCCAGCCTCTGTCATCAAGCTAAGTTATGTATGCTAACTGTGATGTGATGGGCAAGGGTCACTGATTAGCAGAACTGGCCACAACTGCACACAGCTGCAAGGTCAGAAGCATCATCTTTGTTGGCAAAGAGCTACACAACTAATTCCTTGATTAAAATGCCTGTCATGCACCTTAACAAAATGAACCACTAGTATTTAACTTATCATTAGGCAAAGTCCTGTTGATTATGAAATGCTAAACATATATTAAGTCAAATTCTGAGCCATTTGTCCCCAAAGTGGGAGGCTTGCTGATAATAGAGGGGGTATCTCATGACGACCCGCTGAGGAAGATTTTATGTTTTCACTATTCAGGTACACGAGATAGCCCTGGTTTCTTGCCATTGTAAACCCATTAGGAAGATGTTGAATAGCAGCCAAAGAGAAAAACCTGTGACAATATGACCAAGTCAAGCAGAACATACTTAGGTTTAGACTCTACAGAATGTTTATCCTACCCTCAAACATTCCCTACTATCAGCTTTGGCTGTGGCTTCCTGCTCAGTCCTCAGGTGGCTCTGCTTCTGCTACTCAGTTTTATCCAGGAAAGAAGGCAGCCAACCTTGTCCTGTCCAATCAGCAGCTGGCTGCTTATCTGACCAGAACAGCTCCATGGGGCAAAGTTCCCCTCTCTGAGATAAACAGTCCCTTCCATTCTGGGAAACAAATTGGCTCTGGAAAAGTAGTGTGTGCAGAGCAAGATTACAAGGAAAAATAGAAAGAGAAGCCAGAATGTGACATAGTAAAGGGGATAAAGATGGAAGGAGAAAATGATGGTAAGGAAGAATAATAAGGGGTAAAGCAGAGGGGCGAAAGGGCAAACGAAACCATTATCGCTCAAATTTAGAAAGATTATACAGTATTCAGATATTTGCAGACTAAGTCTCTCTCCTGCAAACAACCCACCATCTCACCAAAATGGAAAGCTGATACTCGATATCCATACAATAGCTCCACTTCTGTGGGAGAAGTTTCCCTACCCGATCCAATACAAATTATCTCCTTTTATTGTTTTCTGTCAGTCTTTTGAAATTTCTTAGAACAAAAGTGTAATGCATCAGGACTGTGACTGAGGATATTTTCACAGTTTTGCCCACTTTGGGCAGTTATTTTTAAGTCCTATATTATAGGAAAAATTCAGCTATAACTGAGACCTGATTTTATTCTCTAAAGTAGCTAGAGTTGAATGAGTTTATCCTCCAACACTTATTTTTCAGTGAAGAATAAAGTGACCAGTATAGTTGAATCTTATGGCTTTAGGGGGCCTTGCTCATTCAGCTTTGTGACCCATTAACTGGATCCTAGTTCATCATTTTCATGACTACAGAGATAGCACTACATTCATAGGAGTTCATCAGGTGGAGTTGCAAAAAAGAAAAAAAATCACACTTCTGGTCAAGGGATTATTTCCAAATTTCCACTATTTAAAAAGTGGTTACTAACCACACATCTAGATGATTTGAAAGAGTAAAACACTGTAAGATATTTTGAATGCTAATTAATGTTAATCATAATGGGTATCCTCCAGGGTCAGGAAAATCTAACAGTATCAAAAAGAAGAATCTGTCCTTTTATACCTTTAATGTGTTTTATTTTACTATAAATGTTAGAATTTGACAGAGATTTTATGACACCTTAATTTTTAGCATAAATAATTATTATATGAGGCCAAAATTCATAACTGTGCTTGACTCTAAGAGGTAAAAACTTTTAAATCTTTCTATTTAATTAATATATAAATTGTGGGGTGCCTGGGTGGCTCAGTCAGTTAAGTGTCTGACTTTGGCTCAGGTCATGATCTAACTGTCTGTGGGTTCGAGCCCTGCGTCAGGCACTCTGCCAATAGCTCAGAGCCTGCTTCGGATTCTGTGTGTGTGTGTCTCTCTCTGTGCCCCTTCCTTGCTTGCACTCTGTTTCTCTCTCTCTCAAAAATAAAAACATTAAAAGATTAAATATATATATTGATAGATATAAATTGTATGATCTGTTATTCACAAGTGTTCTCTATATGAAAATGTACTAGTCTCATGCCATATGCTAATAGTAACATTACAGAAGAAGCCAAACCATGTTAAGTAAAAATACAGAGTGTTATTGAATATGACATTAAATCACAATTGCCAGATAGGAAGTCAGATATGCAGATAATAATCTTTCACTTTTTTGTCACCTATTTGAGCATGCACCCACAGAAGTTCAACTACCTGAGTGGTTGGTTATGCCCTATAAATTATCATTGTACCCTACAGAAGTCAAAGAAATTGTGCAATTTTCTACTGAACTGAATTCGTATCTCAACTGCTTGCAATAAAAAAAATAATAATTTGCTATATTTACAAAAGACTTTTCGGAGAAAGAAATCCAACAGCATCCCTTGACTTGCAATTGAATGACCTAAGTAGCCAATTTTGGGCCAGTAATTTTTTGAGACTGCCATCTACCAAAAGAAACAAAAACACATAAATCTTTTATATTTCTGACAGCTCTTACCAACTTCAAAATGTCTTCAATTCAATAAACTTGGTATGTCTGCTACATGCCAGTGATATTAAGATGAAATAGGCATCTTGATTGACACCTTTGGAGCACAAAGTGTTCTAAGGATTAATATAAATATTGTTTCATTACCTTTTGGTAATATACCATAATTCACTCACTCATTAATTAACTAATTAACTCGTATTTATTAATATTTCATGCCCATTACCTGAGCACCAACAATGTGTTAAGCACTGTACTAGGCCTTGGGAAGGCACAGGTTGACAACCTGGAAATTCTCCTCAAGGAATCTCATGGGAGACACAGTAAATAAAGTAAGGATTTCAACAGAACATAATCATGAACAATGATACAAAGAATTTATGCCAGTGCATTTATATTAAATTTTAAGCCTAGGTTGCGCCTAGGTGGCTCAGTCGGTTGAGCATCCGACTTCAGCTCAGGTCATGATCTCGCGGTCTGTGAGTTCAAGCCCCATGTCAGGCTCTGTGCTGACAGCTCAGAGCCTGGAGCCTGCTTTGGATTCTGTGTCTCCCTATTTCTCTGCCCCTCCTCTGCTCATGCTCTGTCTCTCTCTCTGTCAACAATAAATAAGCATTAAATTTTATTTTTAAGCCTAGAATTCTTACAGGAAGTGATATTTTGCTGAAAAACTTGAAGCCTGGTGAAGAGGCCACCAAACGATTTTCAAGTACATAACAGTGGGTGCCGAAGCATGGAGGTTTAAAGCCAAGCCAGTAACTGAAGCAGCAATTCAATGTGGTGGATTTTTTCCCCCATAAAGGAGTATTAATGCCTGGGAGCAGAAGAAGTTGAAACTAGAGAGAAGCAGGAATCAGATTACAAGAGACTGGGTGATAAGGAGAATAAATGTTATCTTGAACATGATGAAGAGGCATCAAAAGAAATAACACAATTGCTCTTACGAAACACTCTGAATCCTAAAATTCACACGGAAACACACAAGACTCCAAACAGCCAGGGAAATATTGAGAAAGAAGAAAGCTGGAGGTATCACAGTTCCTGATTTCAAACTATATTACAAAGATATAGTAAAGCATAAAAAGGACACATAGATCAACAGAACATTATAGAGAGGCCAGAAATAAGCCCATGCATGTATGGTCTTCAGCATATATCTTCAACAAGGAAATTTCATAAAGGAAATTTGTCTAGGAGTTGTTCTGAATCAGTGGGTTTCTTGGGGAAGGACGGTCCAGAGTTTCCTTCTCAAACACGTGGCTGATATCTCTTGAGTAAAATAGCATGAAAGAGAATAAATCTATTAGATTCTTTTTTGTCCTCTGGTCATCTTGTTCCAAAGATTTATTTTACCTGTCCGAGTACCATGTTTTTACTAAATAGCAGAATCAGTACAGTACTAATGATCTTTCAAAGACACCAAAACAAGCAGGAAATTAACAATGTATAATATTGGGAAGGGTCTGGCCTTAATTTTCTAGGGACATAGGCAAAAGTGAAGAGAAGTGTGAGAAATGCCAAAACTGTAAAGAGAGTAAAGTGAATAAACTCGTTGTAGTCACATACAGCAGGGAAGATTCGCTGAACTCATTTTCAAATTGACTTTTACAGATGAAGATATTACATTTAGAAAAAGCTTAATGTGAGCGGGGAAGATGGAGGCGTAGGAGGACGCTGGGCTCATCGCGCGTCCTGCTGATCACTTAGATTCCACCTACACCTGCCTAAATAACCCAGAAAACCGCCAGAGGATTAGCAGAACGGAGTCGCCGGAGCCAAGTGCAGAAGAGAGGCCCACGGAAGAGGGTAGGAAGGGCGGCAAGGCGGTGCGCGCTCCACGGACTGGCGGGAGGGAGCCGGGGCGGAGGGGCGGCTTGACGGCCAAGCAGAGCCCCCGAGTCTGGCTGGCAAAAGTGGAGGGGCCTGACGGAAGGACTGTGTTCCGACAGCAACCGAGACTTAGCGTCTGGGAGGTCATAAGTTAACAGCTCTGCTCGGAAAGCGGGAAGGCTGGAGGACAAAGGGAGGGAGAGCTGCTGAGCCCCCCGACGACAGAGCTCAGCTTGGCGGGGAACAAAGGCGCTTGCCAGCGCCATCTGCCCCGCCCATACCCCAGCCAGAATCCCAAAGGGAACCAGTTCCTGCCAGGGAACTTGCTCGCTCCGCGCAAACACCCAACTCTGTGCTTCTGCGGAGCCAAAATTCCGGCAGCGGATCTGACTCCCTCCCGCTGCCACAGGGCCCCTCCTGAAGTGGATCACCTAAGGAGAAGCGAGCTAAGCCTGCCCCTCCTGCCCCCGTGCACCTTGCCTACCCACCCCAGCTAATACGCCAGATCCCCAGCATCACAAGCCTGGCAGTGTGCAAGTAGCCCAGACGGCGACGCCACCCCACAGTGAATCCCGCCCCTAGGAGAGGGGAAGAGAAGGCACACACCAGTCTGACTGTGGCCCCAGTGGTGGGCTGGGGGCAGACATCAGGTCGGACTGCGGCCCCGCACACCAACTCCAGTTATACACCACAGCACAGGGGAAGTGCCCTGCAGGTCCTCACCACTCCAGGGACTATCCAAAATGACCAAGCGGAAGAATTCCCCTCAGAAGAATCTCCAGGAAATAACAACTGCTAATGAACTGATCAAAAAGGATTTAAATAATATAACAGAAAGTGAATTTAGAATAATAGTCATAAAATTAATCGCTGGGCTTGAAAACAGTATAGAGGACAGCAGAGAATCTCTTGCTACAGAGATCAAGGGACTAAGGAACAGTCACGAGGAGCTGAAAGAGCTTTAAACGAAATGCAAAGCAAAATGGAAACCACCACGGCTCGGATTGAAGAGGCAGAGGAGAAAATAGGTGAACTAGAAGATAAAGTTATGGAAAAAGAGGAAGCTGAGAGAAAGAGAGATAAAAAAAATCCAGGAGTATGAGGGGAAAATTAGAGAACTAAGTGATACATTAAAAAGAAATAATATACGCATAATTGGCATCCCAGAGGAGGAAGAGAGAGGGAAAGGTGCTGAAGGGGTACTTGAAGAAATAATAGCTGAGAACTTCCCTGAACTGGGGAAGGAAAAAGGCATTGAAATCCAAGAGGCACAGAAAACTCCCTTCAGACGTAACTTGAATAGATCCTCTGCACGACATATCATAGTGAAACTGGCAAAATACAAGGATAAAGAGAAAATTCTGAAAGCAGCAAGGGGTAAACGTGCCCTCACATATAATGGGAGACCTATAAGACTCGTGACTGATCTCTCTTTTGAAACTTGGCAGGCCAGAATGGACTGGCACGAGATTTTCAGTATGCTACACAGCAAAAATATGCAGCCGAGAATCCTTTATCCAGCAAGTCTGTCATTTAGAATAGAAGGAGAAATAAAGGTCTTCCCAAACAAACAAAAACTGAAGGAATTTGTCACCACTAAACCTGCCCTACAAGAGATCCTAAGGGGGATCCTGTGAGACAAAGTACCAGAGAAATCAATATAAGCATAAAACATACAGACATCACAATGACTCTAAACCCGTATCTTTCTATAATAACACTGAATGTAAATGGATTAAATGCGCCAACCAAAAGACATAGGGTATCAGAATGGATAAAAAAACAAGACCCATCTATTTGCTGTCTACAAGAGACTCATTTTAGACCTGAGGACACCTTTAGATTGAGAGTGAGGGGATGGAGAACTATTTATCATGCTACTAGAAGCCAAAAGAAAGCTGGAGTAGCCATACTTATATCAGACAAACTAGACTTTAAATTAAAGGCTGTAACAAGAGATGAAGAAGGGCATTATATAATCATTACAGGGTCTATCCATCAAGAAGAGCTAACAATTATAAATGTCTATGCGCCAATTACAGGAGCCCCCAAATATACAAAACAACTACTCATAAACATAAGCAACCTTATTGATAAGAATGTGGTAATTGCAGGGGACTTTAACACCCCACTTACAGAAATGGATAGATCATCTAGACACACGGTCAATCAAGAAACAAGGGCCCTGAATGATACATTGGATCAGATGGACTTGACAGATATATTTAGAACTCTGCATCCCAAAGCAACAGAATATACTTTCTTCTCGAGTGCACATGGAACATTCTCCAAGATAGATCATATATTGGGTCACAAAACAACACTTCATAAGTTTACAAGAATTGAAATTATACCATGCATACTTTCAGACCACAATGCTATGAAGCTTGAAATCAACCACAGGAAAAAGTCTGGAAAACCTCCAAAAGCATGGAGGTTAAAGAACACCCTACTAACGAATGAGTGGGTCAACCAGGCAATTAGAGAAGAAATTAAGAAATACATGGAAACAAACGAAAATGAAAATACAACAATCCAAACGCTCTGGGATGCAGCGAAGGCAGTCTTGAGAGGAAAATACATTGCAATCCAGGCCTATCTCAAGAAACAAGAAAAATCCCAAATACAAAATCTAACAGCACACCTAAAGGAAATAGAAGCAGAACAGCAAAGGCAGCCTAAACCCAGCAGAAGAAGAGAAATAATAAAGATCAGAGCAGAAATAAACAATATAGAGTCTAAAAAAACTGTAGAGCAGATCAATGAAACCAAGAGTTGGTTTTTTGAAAAAATAAACAAAATTGACAAACTTCTAGCCAGGCTTCTCAAAAAGAAAAGGGAGATGACCCAAATAGATAAAATCATGAATGAAAATGGAATTATTACAACCAATCCCTCAGAGATACAAACAATTATCAGGGAATACTATGAAAAATTATATGCCAACAAATTGGACAACCTGGAAGAAATGGACAAATTCCTGAACACCCACACTCTTCCAAAACTCAATCAGGAGGAAATAGAAAGCTTGAACAGACCCATAACCAGTGAAGAAATTGAATCGGTTATCAAAAATCTCCCAACAAATAAGAGTCCAGGACCAGATGGCTTCCCAGGGGAGTTCTACCAGACGTTTAAAGCAGAGATAATACCTATCCTTCTCAAGCTATTCCAAGAAATAGAAAGGGAAGGAAAACTTCCAGACTCATTCTATGAAGCCAGTATTACTTTGATTCCTAAACCAGACACAGACCCAGTAAAAAAAGAGAACTACCGGCCAATATCCCTGATGAATATGGATGCAAAAATTCTCAATAAGATACTAGCAAATCGAATTCAACGGCATATAAAAAGAATTATTCACCATGATCAAGTGGGATTCATTCCTGGGATGCAGGGCTGGTTCAACATTCGCAAATCAATCAACGTGATACATCACATTAACAAAAAAAAAGAGAAGAACCATATGATCCTGTCAATCGATGCAGAAAAGGCCTTTGACAAAATCCAGCACCCTTTCTTAATAAAAACCCTTGAGAAAGTCGGGATAGAAGGAACATACTTAAAGATCATAAAAGCCATTTATGAAAAGCCCACAGCTAACATCATCCTCAACGGGGAAAAACTGAGAGCTTTTTCCCTGAGATCCGGAACACGACAAGGATGCCCACTCTCACCGCTGTTGTTTAACATAGTGCTGGAAGTTCTAGCATCAGCAATCGGACAACAAAAGGAAATCAAAGGCATCAAAATTGGCAAAGATGAAATCAAGCTTTCGCTTTTTGCAGATGACATGATATTATACATGGAAAATCCGATAGACTCCACCAAAAGTCTGCTAGAACTGATACACGAATTCAGCAAAGTTGCAGGATACAAAATCAATGTACAGAAATCAGTTGCACTCTTATACACTAACAATGAAGCAACAGAAAGACAAATAAAGAAACTGATCCCATTCACAATTGCACCAAGAAGCATAAAATACCTAGGAATAAATCTAACCAAAGATGTAAAAGATCTGTATGCTGAAAACTATAGAAAGCTTATGAAGGAAATTGAAGAAGATTTAAAGAAATGGGAAGACATTCCCTGCTCATGGATTGAAAGAATAAATATTGTCAAAATGTCAATACTACCCAAAGCTATCTACACATTCAATGCAATCCCAATCAAAATTGCACCAGCATTCTTCTCGAAACTAGAACAAGCAATCCTAAAATTCATATGGAACCACAAAAGGCCCCGAATAGCCAAAGGAATTTTGAAGAAGACCAAAGCAGGAGGCATCACAATCCCAGACTTTAGCCTCTACTACAAAACTGTCATCATCAAGACAGCATGGTATTGGCACAAAAACAGACACATAGACCAATGGAATAGAATAGAAACCCCAGAACTAGACCCACAAACGTATGGACAACTCATCTTTGACAAAGCAGGAAAGAACATCCAATGGAAAAAAGACAGTCTCTTTAACAAATGGTGCTGGGAGAACTGGACAGCAACATGCAGAAGGTTGAAACTAGACCACTTTCTCACACCATTCACAAAAATTAACTCAAAATGGATAAAGGACCTGAATGTGAGACAGGAAACCATCAAAACCTTAGAGGACAAAGCAGGAAAAGACCTCTCTGACCTCAGCCGTAGCAATCTCTTACTTGACACATCCCCAAAGGCAAGGGAATTAAAAGCAAAAGTGAATTACTGGGACCTTATGAAGATAAAAAGCTTCTGCACAGCAAAGGAAACAACCAACAAAACTAAAAGGCAACCAACGGAATGGGAAAAGATACTTGCAAATGACATATCAGACAAAGGGCTAGTATCCAAAATCTATAAAGAGCTCACCAAACTCCACAGCCGAAAAACAAACAACCCAGTGAAGAAATGGGCAGAAAACATGAATAGACACTTCTCTAAAGAAGACATCCGGATGGCCAACATGCACATGAAAAGATGTTCAACGTCGCTCCTGTCAGAGAAATACAAATCAAAACCACACTCAGATATCACCTCACGCCAGTCAGAGTGGCCAAAATGAACAAATCAGGAGACTATAGATGCTGGAGAGGATGTGGAGAAACAGGAACCCTCTTGCACTGTTGGTGGGAATGCAAATTGGTGCAGCCGCTCTGGAAAGCAGTGTGGAGGTTCCTCAGAAAATTAAAAATAGACCTACCCTATGACCCAGCAATAGCACTGCTAGAATTTACCCAAGGGATACAGAAGTACTGATGCATAGGGGCACTTGTACCCCAATGTTTATAGCTGCACTCTCAACAATAGTCAAATTGTGGAAAGAGCCTAAATGTCCATCAACTGATGAATGGATAAAGAAATTGTGGTTTATATACACAATGGAGTACTATGTGGCAATGAGAAAGAATGAAATATGGCCCTTTGTAGCAACGTGGATGGAACTGGAGAGTGTGATATTAAGTGAAATAAGCCATACAGAGAAAGACAGATACCATATGGTTTCACTCTTATGTGGATCCTGAGAAACTTAACAGAAACCCATGGGGGAGGGGAAGGAAAAAAAAAAAAAAGAGGTTAGAGTGGAAGAGAGCCAAAGCATAAGAGACTCTTAAAAACTGAGAACAAACTGGGGCGCCTGGGTGGCGCAGTCGGTTAAGCGTCCGACTTCAGCCAGGTCACGATCTCGCGGCCCGTGAGTTCGAGCCCCGCGTCAGGCTCTGGGCTGATGGCTCAGAGCCTGGAGCCTGTTTCCGATTCTGTGTCTCCCTCTCTCTCTGCCCCTCCCCCGTTCGTGCTCTGTCTCTCTCTGTCCCAAAAATAAATAAACGTTGAAAAAAAAAAAAAACTGAGAACAAACTGAGGGTTGATGAGGGGTGGGAGGGAGGGGAGGGTGGTTGATGGGTACTGAGGAGGGCACCTTTTGGGATGAGCACTGGGTGTTGTATGGAAACCAATTTGACAATAAACTTCATATATTGTAAAAAAAAAGCTGATAAATTAGATTTCGTTGAAATTAAAAACTTTTTCAAAAGATCCCATTAGGAAACCAAACACAGAAGGGATGTGCATATAACTGACAAAGAACTTATATCCAAAATATATAAAAATTTATACAATAGGGGTGCCTCGGTGGCTCAGTCACTTAAGCCATCTGACTTTGGCTGAGGTCATGATCTCATGGTGTTGTATGGAAACCAATTTGACAATAAATTTCATATATTATAATAAAAAAAAAAGAAAAAAAGAAAAAACTTAATGTTTTTGTTGAATTTATGCCAGTTCTTTACCACAATTTTTCAGGTTTATGTTTATATTTGTATTTGTGTGTATATATGCATTTGGATTTAAAGCTCAGCTATGTGGTTCTTTAATCTGGGGGGAGGGTCTCAGTCTATCGACAACAGGACATAGTTTAAACTCTGTATCTGGCCATGCACTGTGATGGTATCTGACTTCTACCAATCCCTTTGTAATCATATTTTGCAGCCATTCCCTGCTTTTCATGTCATAAGCCAACAACATCAAATTGTTTATGGTTCTCCCTCTCTTGCTTTTGCTCATGCCTAAAATTTCTAAAGTACCTGATTCACCTTAAGCCTCAGTTTTGTTATCGATTGTTTCAAGAAGCTTTACTTGACCTTCCCAAGCCGAGTAGGACATTTCATCTTTAGTATTTCAATAACAATGGACTAAATCTCCATAACTATGTTTTCTACGTTATTTATAAGTATTTGCCTATATTTTCCCTCCTCATTTCAATTTATTGGCCATGAACATTCTGACGCTCTCTATTCTGCTCTAAAAAGCTGGAGATCAATCAATACAACCAAGAAAGTGAAAAAATACCCACATAATTGGAGAAAAGTTTTCAAATCACATTACTGAGAAGAGCCATATCCAGAATATATAAAGAACTCTTGCAAGTCAATAATAAAAAGATAAAGACCCCAATGAAAAATGGACAAAGAATCTAAGGGGACATTTCCCCCAAAGATGACCAAAACCACAAACTACAATAAGATACTGCTTCACAACCACCAGGATGGCTATAATAGAAACAACAGACACTTTTGATAAGCATGCATTCACCCACATACTTTATCAAGTGTTGAAAAGGATGTGGAGAAATTGGACCCCTCATACGCTGCTGGTAGAAATGTAAAATGGTGCAGTCACTTTGGGAAACAGTTTGGCATTTCCTCAAAATGTTAAACATAGAGTTGCCATATGTCCCAGTAGTTCCATTCCTAGGTGTATACCCCAAGGCATTGAAAATATAAATTTACCCCAAAACGTATATATGAATATTCATAGAACCATTACTCATTATAGCCAAAAAGTGGAAACAACCCAAATGTGTATCAACTGATGAATGGGGAAAATGAGGAGATGTTGGTCCAAGGATACAGATTTTCAGTTATAAGATGATTAAGTTCTGGGGATCTAATGTACAGTGTGGTGATTATAATTAACACTACTGTATTGTAGGCTTTAAAGTTGCTATAGTTATAGTTAAAGTAGATACCAAATGTTCTCACTATAACAACATAAATGGTACTTATATGAGGTGAAGGATGTGCTAACTTTATTATAGTAAATGTTTTGTAATATATATATATCAAATCATTATACCGTATACCTTAAACTTATACAATGTTATATGTCAATTATATTTCTGTAAAACTAGAAGAGAAAATCCTAAAGCAAAACAAAGAAAACAAAACAATGGGCAGTGACTTCTAATGACAAGTGTTCTTTTTGGGTTGATGTAAGTAGTGGAGAATCTGAATTTGATTTTGGTAATGGTTGAACAACTTGAATATACAAAACAACAATGACGACAACATTGAATTATACATTTTAAATGGTTGAATTGAATGGCTAAATGTTGTATGAATGGTTAAAAGGTATATGAATTATGTTTCAATGAAGCTGTTTCAAAAAAAATTAAGCATTAGGGCATGACAAATAAAACCGTAATATTTCCTCAAATGCTCACAGATCAGTTATGTTCTCTGCCCTCTGGGAAAGTACATGGGAAGTTAAATTGTAATCAAAAGCCTGCTTGATAGATACAGATTTAGAACAAAGAATTTTGGTAATCTAAGCAAGCTTCTAGCACTTATCTTTGATTAAGGAAATAAACCTACCTGTCAAGGGCTTTAGTATCTGAGCCCCTTTGCCTAGTCAGAATCTCCCAGATGCCCATAATGAAGCATAGTTCTCCTTTCTGACTTTTTTGTCTTTTGTACTGTCTATAGATAGTTTCATAGAAGCAGTTTTGCTTAACACACCTTGCTAATAGCATAGAGTAAACCAGAGTTTCAAATATTCCCCAAAAGCCAGACTTAGCCTGAGGCCATTCACTAATTTCTTGATTAGAAGTGCTTCTTAGTCACTCAATTGTCAGGATGCTCTATGGTATTTCACTTTAAAGGGAGAATCAACTTTTCTCTGTTTACCCAAGTCCAAAGCCCTGTGTGATATATATCATTGCCTCTCAGAAGATAATTTGAGGATCATTTAAATGTACTGCTAAGAAATGTACACATTTTGTTCCTCTAAGATGGCCTTGGTCCTCTCCTACTTCCCTAAGCACCTTCCAGCTAACCTTATGTTGGAGTGGGTCATCAAGAAGACATTACTGTTGGTTGATCCCCTAGCTAGGACCAGGCAATCAGAGGCTTTTCATCCTCTCTCCTGACTGTAAAATGTATGGTCCACCTACCGTTCCCATACTAGGAGTTGTTTCAAGGACATCATTTTGCAAGTAAACTGCTGTTGGACCATCTGGACTGAATGTACGATGGAACCCAATTAAGACTGATATATAAATTTTCAAGATCTGGAGGATGGGTATAGAGATCTAGTCATCTTGCAGCCACTCAAAACAAGCCTCGTATCTAAGTTCCTTATTTGTTAAAACTGCCACCTACTAGTTGAGAGTGGCCTGTCTGTTTCTCCTGGCTCTCCTTACCCTCTGGGTACAGAGTCGGTTTCAGATTTCATCCAGGGAACTCCCAAGGATGCGAACTAACACCTTAGCTACACCTTCACCTCCTCTGCATCCCTGCTTCATCCAGTTCATTCAGATGCTATTGTGATATTCACTTAAGAGGAATGAACCAATTCCTTTACATTGAATGGATCCACATTCATGTATGTGAGAGACTATAACAGAAACAAAATGTTGGCTTCCCTTGAACATTTTGCTGGATTTCAACCTCCAATAAGGAGTATTTCAATGTTTCCAAAAATCGACCCAGTTAGTGCAATCAAAGAACCAGGAAATTCTGGCTTCTGCACAGTGTGTCACTAACATGAAAATGGAGGGATTGGGAATGACTGGGCCGGAAACGCCTGCAGTGAGTTATAAAACAATCTGTATTTGCTTTCTAACAGTTGGTAAATGCGTTACCACATTTTAAATAAATTATCTGCAGCTACAGTCAATAATTCAGAGAAAGCCTAAGTGCCACAAGAAGATATTATTCTCCTCCGTGGAAGCCACAAGTTGTTTTTTTCCCGAGATACTTGCGTACAGATGATGGTAGTTGCTCTCCATAATTCTCTTTAGTGGCTTTATGATTCTGCAGACTGTGCTTCTAGAGGTAAAACATAGTTCCAGGAAATATGCTAGGTAGTTGCCCCCTCTTAATTTAAGCTTCTGTTTTTGTGTCACAGTATTCAACTAGATAGTTCAAAAATACAATATTATGGAAACAATAATTAGGTGTTCTCTGTACCTATGTAAATTCAAGAGCTTGATAATAGATGGGGCTGGTTTAACAGATCTTGTGCTCTCAACACAGAAGTTATCTTAATTACGCCACTTCTGTCTATGTTCCTAGATGTCAAGAACTTAAAAGGTGAGAAAAGAGTTGAAAGGACTAGACCATCCATAGTGGAAAGGTTGGAGAATCACGGAAACTTGGCTCAAGCCAGTTTAATTCAAGAAGTGCTTACTGTGGTAGGTATAAGCTTATACACAAAGACAAATAAACTCCTTATTTTATCCCTATCTAGTTATAGGATTTAGGGGAAAAAATCACTTTACATCTCTGGACTTTTTTCTGCTCATTTAAAAAATTATGATGTCAGTATAAGATAATCACCTTTTCATGACTTTTATTCTTGAAATTTTAGAATCTCATGAGTCACCTGGCTGACTAATATATAGCATAATTGCCTTATGCATATTACTAATCAATATTTTTGGATTAGATGTTACTGACTCACAAAGTTTTCCAAAATTTTCAGGTTATGTAAAGAACCAAAATAACCAAAAAAAAAAAAAAAAAAAAAAAAAAAAAAAAAAAAAGCATAATGTACACGGGGTCAATTGAAAATGCATGTTACAAAATGATTTTGAACATTCACGATTAACTCAGCCTTAAAAAGAAAAAACTCAAGACAGATATATTAAGAAAAGGCTTGATAAGTACAAATTCAAAATAAAGAAGTTGAATTGCCTGAGCATTTCGACTTGTGCAATGGAAACGATATTTGTCTTTTTTGTGGGGGAGGGCTGCCTCTCAGAACTTTAACCCTCTTCCTCTGTATGAGGATGGAGGGAAGCCAAGACCCTTCAAGTAAGATTTGAAATTGCCTGATAGTTTCTTTGCCAGTTTCCCCTAAAGCCGGCCAGAAGCTTATTTGGAGGCCAGCAGGGGCAAGTGCAGAGGTTAGGCACCGGATCCCTGGGCTTTGGGGGAGGGGTGCTGCGCTGGAAGTGTGTGCTCAATGCAGGATGGGAGCTGAGGACCTACCTGTGTAGAGCAGGGCTTGGTGCTCACAGCACTGGTGGCCTTTGACTGTGGCTTCTGGTCTGCCTGCCATATTACCGATGATTTTCCATGTCTTAGCTTCCCCACTGAGACTGTAAATCACTCAATAGTCTTTCTATAAATTTCTTTTTCTGCTTTAACGGGGTGGAACTGGTTCATGATGTATGCAGTTAATACACGGGACTGACCCAAGTATATACGGTCACGGTCACTTGTGCAACAATAGTCAAACTTAATTGTATAATTCTTTAGAGTATTTACAAGTTTGAAACATGATTCGGCAAAACAGGTCGATCACAGAAGGTATCTGCTTTAAAGCAGATATCTATTTAATGGTGTGATTAGAGTGCTAAATTGCTCCCCATTTTCTTAATGTGTGACCTTGGGTAGGTTCATTAACGTCTCCAAAAACAGGTTCTCTCATTTATCCCAAAAGGACAAATCCTACTTACCTTACAGTTTGTTTTTAGAATTAAATATATATACAAAAAATATTAAGCCAAGTTCTTGGTTCAAGTAAATAAGAAATATACTATTTTTAATAAATACATTCTAATCCATATTATAGTAGAACAAATACTTTTTGAAATTAATTTGAAATTTAAATCTGCATCTGTTTCATTCTAATAATACAATGTGGACGTTTCGTTTAATTTCTGTCTCAGTTATATCAATATTTAAATTTAGAGAACTTTTAAATGACCTCATTAAATTGTTTTGTAGACTTATGTGTATGAAATAACCCAGACCAATGGTTAGAGATATAAGAGAGGCTGCCTATTTTATGCAGTATTTTTGGAACATTGCATTTAGTCTTTTCAAAACTCAGTTTTATGAAGATGAGCCTTCTAGAGTTTAAATGATTGCTCAGTCACACAGGAGTGCTTGGAGTCAGACCCCAGGCAACAGGACTCGAAACCTTTGCTGCTTCTACTTCCTAATTCATGTGTGAGGCCCAAGGTAAGCACTGAATACATTTTAGTTCCTATCCCACTTTCCCCTTAGCTTAAGCAAGTGTATTTATCTAAGAAAAAGAAAAAAAAAAAAAGGAAAAAAGAAAGCTGTGTGCTAAATTATAATAGAGTGACTGAAGATAATTGGTGTCATGTTCTTTCTGTCCAGTGATTAGAACACTATGGTTTATTTTGGGCACTGTTAGAAGGACATTTACACCCATTCTGGAAGGACTAGTTCAAATCCCCTTTCCTTCACTTCTAGCTCTCTGATGTCCCTGGCTTCCATTTACTTATCTGTAAAATGGGGCTGCTGCTGGAGTTGTGTGTTTTGTTTTTTGTTGTTGTTGTTGTTTTGTTTTGTTTTTTTACCAAGAATGAAGGAGATACATATCTGCTGTACCTAGATTAAAACTAAAGGCTATGAATTTCCTTTCATCAGAGAAAAAGAAGGCACAGTTGGAACCCTCAATCCAACTAAAATAGTATCTAATTCAGCCAGACTTGGGCTATCAGCAGAAACTGTGAACACCAACAATAGTAAACAAACCCTCGGCTAGGTTTCTGCAGCTATCATGGAATTGGATCAAGACTCTCTAATGTTTCATTTTCTATGGTTTGTCAAGGCAGCAGAAATATAAAACCAAGACTAGACAGTCTGGCTTCATTGCCAACATGGCATTAAGACAAGAGTTGATAGGATAAATCCAGCTAATTCATGTCTTAGTTTCAACTATCCAAGGATACATTTACATGGATTGGAACAAAATGACTAATTTTTCTGCAATTTCAGTTTTTTCACAAAGTATTCAGTTTGTCCGTTTTTTTTTTTTTTACTTATTTCAGAGCCAGGAAAAAAAGACCATTCTGTAATCTGATCTGTTTATTATGACCTATGTGTTTTGTTGTTTCCTTTAGACAAGGTGTCTGTGTAAATTAATTGAAATTATTTGAATCGAAAACATGAATTTTTAATATTAAAAATTAATTGAGCTTTTTGAATTAATTGAAAATATTTGATCTCCTTTTTATTATACATTTAATTACTGACATAACAATCTTGGATTCATCCTTATCATTCCCCATATCCAAACAAGCATTGAGTTCTGCTGATTCCATGTACTAAGTGTTTTAAATTTGTCCTCCACAGCTTTACTACACAACTTGATTTCAAGCTCTTACCATCTCTTGCAACTACAGCTTTCTTTTATTTTTTTTGTGTTTTTTAATGTTTATTTTTGAGAGAGAGCGCGTGCACGTACACGTGCACGTGCGCGCGCGCGCACACACACACACACACACACACACACACACACGAGCGAGCAAGGGGCAGAGAGAGAGGGAGACACAGAATCTGAAGCAGGCTCCTGATTCAGGGCTCGAACTCACGAACTGAGAGATCATGACCTAAGCCAAAGTCAGACGCTTAACGGCCTGAACCACCCAGGCGCCCTGCAACTACAGCTTTCTACAGCACCCTGTACATCCAAACTTGGTTGCTCAAAGCCCGGTCTCCACACAATTTGTGGAATGATATATCTAAATGCAAATCTGACCATGGCATTCCCAGGTTTAAAACCTATAACTAACACCACATAGCCCTGAGGCTAAAGCCGCATCTCCTTAACAGGACAGAAAGTAAAAAAACAAGCCACCATAACTTAACTCCCTCCTGCCTAGATCTGACCTCGCCTCGTGACATTCCATCGTATATTTTACACGCAAGCAATATAGAACCACATGCTGTTCTGCAGACCTGCTATACTAGTTCTCACTCCTAGGTCTTTGTTCATGCCATATCCTACGTAGCTAGACCTTTGGTCTAGCTAACCCTTGCCATGCTGTAAGATTTCGCTTTGGCATTACCTCCTCCAAGAAGTTTTCCTGACCTATCTCTCACCACCAGGTTGACTAGGTATTTCCGCTGCCATCTGCCATCTGCCACTACCATTTCTCCAATCAAAAGAAAAGCAGTTGATTTGCAAGTCTGCTTCTTCAAACTATTCTGAGAGCTCCTTTAGAGCAGAGAATGTTTGTTCATCATCACTGATCCCAGCACCTAACACCATGCCTGGCATAATGCCTAGGAGATGTTCAATAAATGTTTGATTAAATGAATATACCCATGGCATAATCTGCCAGAATATTTGTTTCCTGTTTGATTATAAATGCCGTCCTGAAATTTCTCACATTTATTAGCTGACTCATATTTTGCTTAGGTCCAGTGTGAAACCACCACAGTCACAGGAGACTTTATAACACTATACCTAAAATGCACATGGACCCCTTGAGAGATTGTTTTGCAATGAACATTCCTAGAGGTGATTTGGATAGAAGTTTTACAGTGAATTCTTTACAGTGAACTAATTTAAGTCAAGTTTAAATACCTCTCCACCAAATTCTCCAGCAAAGGCAATGTGATATTGCTAACAGCAAAAAACAAGGGTCTGAAACTGTTTTGTCTAGGACGTTAGGAAAAAAGTATCCTTTCTCAAAAGAATGAGTCAGAAGAAGAAACTAATAAGGGTTTGTTAAAAGGGAAGAAAAGGAATAAAATTCAAGAAACTGTTCAAAAAGCACAGGCTTCATACCAAAGACATAATGACTCATTCTCATATAAATAGGTTCATTACAATGAAAAAAGAATAACGCTTTTCCCTTCTGAGTTCAAATCTCTCCAGCAATGGCTGAACCCCCATTCATTAGTTGACTGATGATGAAAGCTTATGTTTTACTAACAGTATATAGAGGCCAAAGGCAGACCTTCCCATAGGTAAGATTTGTGTTCGGCATTATACACTAAAGGAAATTTAAAACTCACAGCAAATTAGTCAAGCAGAAAGAGCTTTCAAGGAATAGCATTATCTTGAGCAGTGCTGGGACTGGTTCCCCTTTTTTGTGCGTCGTCTATTCAGCAAATACTTACTGAGGGAAGTACATGTGGAAAGCACTTGGGGTGGGATGGGGGGAACAGCGAGGATGAACAATAACAGAGCAATGGAGCACTTGATAGATTCCAGTCACGGTTCCAAGTGCTTGACTTGAATTAACTTGTTAATGATCCCCACAACCCTAAGAGACAGCACTCTCATCCTCAGACCACCTATCTGGAAACGGAGATACACAGAACTTAAATCTCTTGCCCAATTTTCACATAGTTTTTGCCCTAATTACGGTGTCTGTGCTGTGTGTAAAATGCCAGGAGAGACATAGGTATCACCTCACAGGTGCCACTCGTGAGAATAAAAATATTACAAATGAGGGGTGCGAGGGTGGCTCAATCGGTTGAGCGCCCAACTTCGGCTCAGGTCATGCTCTCGCAGTCTGTGAGTTCGAGCCCCGTGTCGGGCTCTGTGCTGACAGCTCAGAGCCTGGCGCCTGCTTCAGATCCTGTGTCTCCTTCTCTCTCTGCCCATCCCCTGCTTGTGCTCTGTCACTCTCTGTCTCTCAAATAAATAAATGTAAAAAAAATTTTTTTTGAAATATATTACAAGTGCAATCTAATGTGTGATAGTCACACGTTTGCCTCAGTCACCACTTTACCCCTGCCATGGAGAACGGTGCTTGGGATAGAGGAGGAATGAAGTAAATATTTGTCGTTTGAATTACTTAAGTGAAGATACCATTTTTATTAAAGGTTCAAAAGGAGGGAAGACAATGGGAAGAAAACTAACGTTTATTGAGTGTCCTATGGGGTAGGCACCTTTACTACTCGACCACTTGTTTGGTGTGGTGGTTACCGGTAAGAATTCTGACACCAGATGAGCTGGCACCAAAGCCTGGCCCTGCCATTCTCTAGGTGTATGAACTTGGAGACACTTCCTCTTTCTGTGCCTCACTGTCCTCATCTGTAAAATGGAAATAACAACAGTGCCTACTGAGTGGATTAGTATGAGGATGACATGAGTGAATTAGGCAAAACCCTCACGAAAATAATGCTTCTGCAATGGCTCCCCATTATTGTTACCGGTAAAACATGATCATCACTACACTCAATACCCAATTTTAGTGACTGGGAGAGGATCCACATCTACTCCACATTAGATGCTTATGCCAATTAATAAGCGTTAAAGAAATACAGAGACAAAAGACGAGTGTTCAGGGAAATCAGGAGGGGGAGGAAACAAGAGGGTGAGTGTGAGAGACCTCAGGCAGATGGAAGAGTGTAGAAGAAAAAAATCATGGCTGTCAAAGGGCAGAGACTAGTTTGGGAAGCATAGGTAGTAAGGTTTACGTGAGAGGAAGTCAATCAGTAGTTAACCTTTTTTTTTTCTTTTTAGTAGTTCATCATTTTAATCTCATTCCCATCTATTGATCTCCTCAGGAAACAAAACAAAACAAAACATGCACATTTGAAAGCTGATACCTTTACATTTATAAGTCCAGTTTCTCAATGATTAAAGAGCCTTTGCATTTCCACTAATTAGAATATCTATTTTTATCAGGACTGAGTAATATAAACTTTCCTTGGCAAGGGCACAGATCCCACACTCCCAGTTTCCTTATGTTTGGCTACAATCCGTCTGAGAGCAATTGTAGCCTATAGGGGAGGAAAACTTTTCCCTTCCCCTCTTCTAGTTATTTAGGCCAGTTCAGTAACTACACTGACATAAAACAGATTAACAGGAGAAAATCAAATTTAATTACATAGGTATGAAAGATCCACAAAGGCATGAGAGGCTCCTGGACAGTCAGGCATTGAGGCTTATATACCATCCTGGGCTAAGGAGAAAGGGGTCTGATCTGGGACTTCAGAGAGGAGGAAGACAGTTCACAGGAAGACAGGAGGAGCAAGTAGATGGTAAGCAAATGTTTGTCATACGAACAGAAGTCTTACATAAACAAGAACCAAAACCACTCTTCCTGGAACAAGCTCCCAGTCTTATTTATTTATTTATTTATTTAAGCCAGTTAAGGGCGAGATAAAAAGCTCTTGTTGAGTCTGTTAGGTTTTAATTGTCTTTACCTCAAAATAATCCACATGCCAAAGTGGCATATTCTGGGGCAGCCAGCCCTGAACCCCATCAAGCCTAGAGCCATACCAGCAGATTCTTGTTTATTAGCTTGCTGAGAGAAGCTAACAGGCTGTAAGGCAGCGGCCCCACGAATTGGAGTGCGCTTTCTAGCTGACATTGTAATCTAAGTTTTCAACAGAACAGCAAAGTAAATATATATATATATATATATATATATATATATATATATATGGCCCTTTAGTACTGAGCAGTGGTCCCTCTGGATGGGGACGCAGGCATAATGGCACAGTAGCACCAGAAATCCTGCTTTACTGGCTTCGGTGCTGTGTGCCTCTGCTAAAGACAGGCTGAATAATGGTCCATTTGGCATCTCTTCTAACCCTTAATTTCTTACTTTAAAATACAGATTATTATACAAAGTATCTTTTTGTGCTCTGTTGTTTTTGTCTGGGGGGAGCTGTGGAATGGAAATGCTCCGGCTATCCAATATTGATTCTGAGAGAGAGTAAATGCATTCAGGCCCAAGCTCTTACCAAACATATTTGTTCTATGGGACAAAACAAAATATTCTTGTGTCCTAAGTCCAAGCAAAGTTTCTTTCATACCTGAGTCAGAGAAAAGGAGACACATTAAATAATGACCAAGATGCTCAGTTTCAGTATGTTGGATTCTTACTGTTGACCTTTATATGGTAGCTTGTATATGAAAACAAATCATAAGGAATGAAGTCAGCAAATTAGGCTGCTACAAAAGGAGGAAAAGAGCTTCAGACTTAAGCAACAGCCTGTGCTAAAAGCAGCTTGCTGCATAAGTATATTTAGTCAGTAAAACAGTGAACTGGAAAATCAGATTAGGATCTTTAAAATAAAAATCTAGGGCTTACTGGGAAATGCTTGAAGAGAAAACTCAGTGAGCTAGTAGAACACTTTGTTATAGAGGGCAATCCAATTGAACATGGTAGAGATTTTCTTCCTAGTTCGAAAGAATACAGAAGAGAGTTACAAAACCAGATAAAACACCCACAACTCTTGACTAAGGATACTTTTGAGATGAACAGTCTATAAGAACAGATTTAAATTGGAAGAATGTCAATTCTCTGCTTTTTATCCAAAGTGGGGAGAGAGGGACATGTCAAAACAATGCATGCATTTAAATATAAAATATTACAATGCTATAGTTATGATTTGTAAACCCAAGCAAAAAAATAGTGTGAATATTTCCAGATACTCGCCTGGCAAGTTCTGAAAGTGGATTTTTTGCCAAAGTGAGAACAGAGAGATTATTAAATTGGAAGTTGGAAAGGAGTGGAGGAATATAGAATGTTGACCAAAAGATGTCAATCACGAATGATGTCAATCACAAATCATGCTTAAGCAATTCTCATTAGAGAGATAGTTCAGTAGTGTAGGCTATTCTGTACGTGAATGTACCTTCTCTGATTTTAGGATTTCTTCGTCAGGTATGGGATTTGTCAGTTTGGGGAAGTCTGCATCTTTGTGTGGACTTGGCAACAGGAATTAAGAAAGGGCAATAAATTGAGTGGACATTATCTCTAGAGAGAGAAAGAGAATCTGTTGCAGTGATATATCAAAGCCACAGAGATACTCACGGCTGCTCAGATCAGATAATGAAAAGAGGGTATGAGACTGAGCTATATATAAAGACAATAAGTTCCAAAAATAAGGCATGGGCCAAAATGACAAGACCAAGAACTGGGGAAAAAAATCAGAAAGAAGTGACATTAGGTGAAAACTAAGGAAATCTGGATAAAATATGGACTTTAGGTGGTCATAATGTATCAATGTTGTTTCATTCATGGTAATAAATGTACCAAAGTAAAGTAAGATGCTAATGAGGAAACTCTGTGCAGAGTGTGTGAGTACTCTCTGGACTATTGTTGCAATTTTTCTGTAAATCTAAAATTGTTCTAAAAATAAAGTCTATTGAAACTTTTTAAAACACAGTATAAAAATCTTCTTTGTATACTGATCTATGATATTCCTTATAGAATAAAATAATATGCATCCATTTTAAAAATAAAGCACGAGAAGAGGTCTGAGAGTATTGAAGTCTGTGTTGGTTCCATTGGAAAGCTCACATTTGAACAGAAGCCTAAAGAAGGTCAGGAAAGACTATTTCGGGTGGAAATGGATATGGATGGTTATCTGGTGGAAGCATGTTTCCAGGAAAGAAAACATCAGAAGGAGAACGCCTGGAAATGACAGAATGCTTGGGCTCTCCACAGAAAAGTGAGAAGCTAATGTGACTCCAGAAAGTGAGGGAAGTAGTAGGAACTGAGGTCACAAGTCAAAAAGATTATAATTGTGGGTAGACAGATCTTGTAAGGCTTTGGATGTTTACTATTAAAGAAACAGGAGCCCTTGTAGTGTTTAAGTATAGGAGTGCCATGATTTGGCTCATGTTTTAAACAAGGGACAAACTTAGGGAAGTTTGTCACAGAAAATTATGGAGGGGGAGTGGTGGGGGGAGAGGAAGAGTTCATACTGAAAAGAGGCACTTAGGCGTTAGTCCTCTTGTGACATGAAACAATGAAATTAAAGTAGTCGGTGTGAGTCTTCTAGCTTCCAGGCTCTCTGAATTCCAGCCTCTGTGGGGAAGAATGCAGTCCTTTTCAACCTTACTGATGGTAATGAGGCCTTCCAGCCAATGCTGAGCTGAGAGGGCTCTCCGGAACTTGGGGGATCAGTGGTGATACCTGCCTCAGGCTTCGCAACCACAAGCGCATCCCACAGGCACCCAGCACCCACTAGCCCTTCTGGAGCTTTTCATTCCTGGCAGAGAGCTGGGTGGCAGGGTGGGGGTGGGGGTGCACAAATAAAACTTCCTTCTCCAGCAGAAAGTCTAGTGACCACTATTGAACTCTTGGAATAGGATGTTCTAAGTCATAGGGATGGTACACTTTCAATATATTAAAGAAAGGGATCTGTAGGAAGGAAAAAAGACATTATCACTAGAACATAGAGGATCTTTGGTAAATTATCTTCAAAGTTAAGTAAGTGCAATATTATTTTTATCCTAAACTAATGACAGAGGCCGTAAAATATAAAAGATCTAAGAGGGTCACATACATACCAGATTGAAAGGAGAATTATTTTAGTGAACAGATGTGTTGATCATTTCATAACGTATCGCAATGTTGAAACACACATGCCTAAAGTTCATTTCATGTAAGCTTCCTATTCATATTGGGTCATTCCATTAAAAAAATTTCTCCCATTATCTATGTTGGTGGGTAAGAATGAAAGGACAGTAAAATTGGTATGTCCAATAAATGGTTCCTGATTTGAATTATTGTCTTTCTATCCTGCTGAATGTCAACCAGGAATCTAGTTGAGACAGAATTCATGGCTTTTACAATAGCTTATTCTGTACAATTCTTCTACAATAAAAAATACTTCCCTCAGGGAGTCCAGAATTATAGTGGTTAAAGAACTAGACTGGGGAAAGTCAAAGACTATGTATTTATGTATGTATGCGGGTATGTATAAACAGATAGGTTATCTGTTAATTTTTGAAGTGAGAAAAATGTATGTAAGTAGGAACTTTATAAAACATTTATGGAATCAGATATTCTGAATTAGTCCCGAGGTTTACGTCAGAAATCTTTTCCTTTCTATTTTTGGATGTAACCTACCATGGAGAAGAGAAGAAGCCTCCCTCCAAGCTGGGGAGGAGACTAAGAAGAAATATTTAATACCTCTAATGTCAATCCACATAAAACTAAGAATTTTTTTTTGCACTGGCAATTTGTGACAGAAGTATATAATCACATAACTTCCCTCAAATCAGAAATATTCTGCCTCCCTAAGATGAGGGCACTGATAAACATTAGGAGACAGGGAAGGAAAAAGCTTTCATTATGAGTAACAATTTAAGATTGCCAAAAATACTTGTTTGTAACCCAAATGCCAATCCATTAAACGTAAGTTGATAACTTTTCTTACTCTAGTGCTGGCGTCAGGGAGAGGGAAACAATGTACATCACTAGCTCAAGAGGCTCCTTGTGAAATTGTGACAAGGTGCCCTTCCAGGCGGATGCCATGTTGAGGAGCACACATGGCTTGGTTAGTGGAGTACGATGGATATTGGGAGGCACGTCCTCTCTGCCATTCACCCACGAGTACCTGGGCCTGAATGTTAGGGAACCAAAACGTGGGTGGGGAGAAATGCCCCTCCATCCTTGTTAACAGTAGTGATTACGTCAAAGTCCTAATAACCACCATGGTAGCATCAGTCCTGAGCACTGGCCATGAAGGTTTAAAAAATAACTCTCCAGGAACTCCAAAACAAGACTCTTACTCATGAAGAGTGGAAGGTATCTAGGAAACACAGGAAAGGGAGGAAGGTAGATCTTGGCTAACTTTTATAATGAGTTACCATTTGGATGGACATCCAAGCTCCAAGGTATCAGAGATCTACCAATTGCTGCTGCTAAGTAGGTCAGGGTTATGACAAAGTGTTACATATGATATACATTGTTCATTACCAAGGAGACATTACTAACAAGTAACGATTATTAAAGTTGCATAGATGGGAGAAATGTGATTTCTTCTTATCCATACTCAGCATGGAGTTAGGAGAGTATTGGTTCTTATATTTAGTTCTCTAGGTAAGTAAAACTGCTAGAGACTAACTACTGGGCTACACTTTCTAGAATGTCCCTGATTAGAAAAATAAGTATTTGCCTCTCTAAATATTGTTTCTCCATATTCTTAGAAATAGCAATTTGTCTCAGATGTAGGAAAGAATTGAAGAAGGTGTAGAACCAGCTACAACTTTAATTTTTAGAACACAGTATGTTGTGGGACCTGAGGACAGAAAAAGAAAAGCGAGTTGAGAAATGTAACAGGAGCCAGTCCACTATGTGCTGGCTGGCAGGTCACACAATGAGAATGCAACAGTCAAGGAGATACTGACCCTTCTCTACAGAGCTTATCGATCAGAAGCAGTAGATAAAGGGGACTTCCATGGGCTACACTCTCTCAAGTACAAGGCAATGTGCTCACTGCTGTAGGCACATAGTGAATTAATGCACAGACCACCCAATGAGAGAGGTATTCAATAACTCCTTTCACAAAGAGGAAATCAAGGATGAGAGAGATATAAATAATGGGCCCTGCCTGCGAAATATGGAGCTGGGATTCAAACCCAGCATATCTGACAATGACATTTTTCATTCTTTATTACTATCTTACAAGGTTAAGACTCCTTTTATTAACCTTCTAATACTTGGGTTTGTATTAGAATGATTATTGATGCTGATTTTATTATAAGACTATGGCCTTGAATGGAGGTTCCATCCACCAATTAGCAAATTATCATAAAAACGCCCAGGATATTACATTTGTTATTGCTTGACCTCTGTATTGCCACTGTGAATGAACATATCAGAATGTCACCCATGTTCAACTATTAAAATCCTCGTTTTAAAAGTTAGATACAATTTTAGAGTCAGAGAGGAATATATGAGGTGACATTCCAGCTTTTATTCATGTCAATGAACATAAATAATCCAGTGTTGTTAAAGGGCAAATCTGAGTGAATTGGTACTCCAAAAGTGAGTAAGTTTATAACATGAATTTTAACTTTGAAGCTCCTGCTTTTTTGGTTAATACACCTAAGAGAGATTTGAAAGTGATCAGTAGTTGTTTGTTTGTTTGTTTGTTTTTTTGTTTTGTTTTGTTTTTTTAATGCTTGTTTATTTACTTTGAGAAAGAGAGCATGAGCAGGAAAGGGGCAGAGAGAGAGAGAGATAGAGAGATAGAGAATCCCAAGAAGGCTGTCTCTGCCAGTGCAGAGCCCGATTCAGGCCTCGAACCTATGAACCATGAGATCATGACCTGAGCCAAAACCAAGAGTTGGATACTTAACCAACTGAGCCATCCCAGTGGCTAGCATAACCTTAGAAAAAAATTCTTCAAGTGGCATACGAGTTTATTTTTTAATTACCTTTCATACAGAGCATTTTTTTTGCAATGGCATTATTTAACATCTGAGTGGCAATAGTTTACCTTCTGTTGTGTGAAGAGAGGAAGGCGTGATTTTTTTGGCTTCCAATCAACAATAAAGTGTGGAGGAGTATAACAGATGCTGAATATTCAGTCGTGCAGTTTGAGGATTGAGCCATGGCATGACTGTCCTAGATAAACAGACTGAGTACCTATGTGCAAGGCACATTTCAAACGAGATTTTCCCCACATCCTTTGTAGGATGTGAAAATGCAGACTCTGAAACCTGAGGCAGAACAGAAGGGGGGAAGAAGTGATGTCCATATTTTATTACCATCGTTATTCTACTTAACTTTCTGTGACACCTCACCTATTACTCTTTCCCTCTGTGCTACTTCAAAGCATTCATTTCTTCAGATGGCATACTATAGTTCAGAAGACGGCGCCTCCTTATTTAAAAGGAGCAAAACAGAAGGAGTGAAATTCTCCAATGTAGCAATTGGAGGAATGTTTTTTAAAAATCTGAGTTTACGATAAAGGGAGAAATACCTTTCCTTTAAACTTGATCATCCTGTTGAGATAAAGGAGCAAACTTGTAGGATCTCAGAACCTGAAGTTCCCTCATCATTTAACCTACTAGATTAATGGACGAGAGAACAGAGTCCAGCTGGCGCAAGAGTCAATAGCAGAATCCGCTTTTGTGGCTTCGGGTGTAGCCTTCCTGAGTCATTCCAAGAGGGCTTTTTGTACATTCTGATCCTATCTCATTGAAAGCAGTGGAAACTAAGAAATCTTTGCTAGCATAATGGAGACATTTTCCTCCAGCTCTAGAGTAGTATCTCCTTAAATAATGTATGGAATATTCAGCTTTTTTCATGAGATTCCTGTCTTCCTCCCCTCCTCATGTTTATCAAGATACCAAGACCCATACAACACCAATGTATTGAATTTCAGCCAAAGCACATGCAACCAAGAGGGAGACTGTGAGGGTGGAGACCCGACAGAAATTGTTATTCTACAGAAGGAAATCTTAGATGTCATGATTCAAACTACCTCCTTCCCTAGCCTGCTTCTACCTCTTTATCCTTGAGTCAAATGTTATCAGGCGTGGATGGTGTAACTTAGGAATAAATTGTATTTTGAGGGGTTTGTAATTTTTCTGCAATGTTTTGTTATTCTGTTTTACATTTGATTACCTATATATCGCATATTACACACGTATTACAAACATATCTGAGGTCCAAGATGACAATTTTTGAAGATGAAATGTGAAACAGAAGAGGAAGATCCTAGGTCTAGGTCTCTGGGAAACTTCGATGAGGTTAACCATGAAAAATTAAAATCCCCTGTGTCAGGAGACACAAATTCCCATTTTTCCAATAGAAGTTACTCCTGAAGACGTCTTACATGAGTGGTAATTCAGGTCTTCTATCCCACTGGGCACTGTCTATGGAAAACAACTTTAAAAGATACCAGTGGTTCCACTGAATTCACAGCCATTTGACAAATAGAGTGCTGATCAGCTTAAACAGTGATTGGAATCCCCAAACAAACAACAAAACCTAGTTTTGAAAGGCCCGGAAGCAATTTACTTAGTAGCAGCAAAACTTACTGCCCAGAAAAGGAAAACTAATAATGCCAGCATATGCAATTAGAGCAAGTAACATGCTGTAAGATGCAGGATGATAAAACAAAAGATTCCACTTTCAAATAGTAAATAAGTTGATGTATTGGTGGTGTGTCACATCATGCTGAAAAGGTTGGACATAATAAACTGAAAAACAACAGCTCCTCTCTCCAGGTTGATGAGTCAACACATTTCGCCAATAAATGTCAAGCTATAGCATTTGTAAGATTTGTAAATGATGTTGAAATCCAAGAAAACTTTTTCTGTTGCAACCAACTCCATGAAGAGGAGGCAAAGACAAGATATATTTAAAGTTCTGTAAACAAAAGATTTATCTCGGAGGAACTGAGTTGACATCTGTATTGATAGTGCCCTTTCAATGATGGGCTTCATGCAAGGTTTCATCCCTTGTAAAATAATGTCACGGCACACTCCTTTCTTTACGGAGAGGGGCTGGAATAAAAAAATCATTGGAAATGAAATTTTCAAAACAAATGTCTGGATGATGGTCCAAAAATGGTTAACTTTATTAAACAATGACATCTTATTTGCAGCTGCTTTAGAAACCCTGGAAACACCTAGAAAAGAGCTCTTAACTCTCCTGCTGCCTACAGAAATCGGATGGTTTAACAAAGGAAGAATTCTTAACAGCGTGAGTCGAAAGGTACATTGCAGATGTTGCTAAGTGTTTTGAAGATGAAGAATGGCTACAGAAACCTGTCTGCTTAGCACACTTTTTTTTTTTTAATCACATGAAGCAGCTGAGTAAGTCCCCTTAAGGCCCTTCAGAAAATGTTTTGACTTCACAAGATGAGAGTCTTAGACTTAAAAGAAAATGGAATCTTTTGAAAAAAAATTATGCTGCAAAAGGAATGTTGAAATGTTGCCACTGCCTCTTGGTCTTGAGAGTAAGGAAATACATTGGTAGATCTCAAGTCGTCTTGAAAACCATCCGGGGGAGTCGCACTACAAAACTGAACAGTATCTCCCCCATGACCCTCTCTCACGGTAAGTGTATAACAGGGAGGTGACCCTTTCTTTGAATCTTCTCAGCCTAAGAAATGACTTGGAGAAAAGAGGAAGAACTTTGTGACCTATAGTTCGATTATACACTGAAGATGAAATTTACCAACCATCCCAAGACAAATTCTCAATTTCTGTGAAAGAAGAGAAACTTGCCACTCATAGGAAAGTACTGAACAATTTGCTGCAACTTACAACCCTTACATGTGTGAGCAAGTTTATTTTTTACAAGAGCTAGGATAGAAATCATCTCACTTCATTTGAAAATGAGATGCATGTATTCATCTCAAGTTTGATTCTATGCAACAAAACACAGCACAAATTTCAGAGAAAAAAAACCTACTACATATTTGTGTGTGTGTTTCTATAGAAGATATATAAAAACATATATGTATAATAATTGCATGACTATTAAATCTGTATTTGAGCCTCATTATGTCACAGTCTTATAAAAAGTTCGGCTTAGCACCTCTATTCATATCGCTCTGGAAAAAAGTTTTAGTAGATTTAATATTAAACATTGCTGGAGTGCCAGGGGTAGCTCAGTCGGTTAAGAGGCCGACTTTGGCTCAGGTCATGATCTCACGGTCCGTGAGTTTGAGCCCCGAATCAGGCTCTGTGCTGACAGCTCCGAGCCTGGAGCCTGTTTCAGATTCTGTGTCTCCCTCTCTCTCTGACCTTCCCCCATTCATGCTCTCTCTCTCTGTCTCAAAAATGAATAAACGTTAAAAAAAAAAAAAATCAAGAAGGAAGTCTAAAAACAAAGAACAAACATTGACATTTTCTTTACCTATACTAGTGACTCACATCAAAGTTGATATCTTCTGTCAGGAAGGTGAAGTACACAAAAAGAATAAGCTACTAAGTTAGCCAGACTTAGAAGATTCACAGAAGAAATGACTACTCGAAATGAATGGTCCAGTTAAATACCAACAGACAATGCTGGAGCAAGTGTCTCCTGCAGGAACCACACGGACTGTAAGATGCTCCCTTAAGCCTATGCTCAGGGTGAGTACAGCAGTATTAGCATTTTACCATCGATCAGACTTTTTTCCTAGCCATGAATTAATCACTGTATCTTTGGTGACAGTAAGATTGGAGGAATTAACTACATTAAATATACTGTTTGTTCCTCATCTATTTTATATCTTTTCTCCTCAAGCTTTACAGTCTACAGTTGTTTAAACCTTACAAGATTTTGTAAATAATAACACATCTAAAATATGTACTTTTCACTTTTGCAAGCTAGTGATATCAATTAGCAAAATTAATGTGACTCTACTGTAATTCTCAATATTTCCACAGTTCATGTGCTTTTTTTTCCTTACGACCCTGATGGAGTCCACAGCCATTAACTCGTTGAAAATTGTTAGCAATGAGATTTTGGTGTAAAGTCAAACAGAAATGAGATAAAAGAAATCACATAATGAAGAAATATTCCCACACCAGCTTGGTCTGTGGTTAGAGAGGTGTTTTAAAAAATGAAAGCTATCAGAAGAATATAAAACTTAATGTGATTAATTAGGAAAAACAATCCTAGCAGTATGAGTCATTCTTATATCCTGAATAATGAACACATACCATGAACACAATTTCTTCTTGATGAGCTTAAAATTTAATACTTCCTTTCACAGGAAAAAAAAAAATAAGAAAACCAAGTAGATTTATCCACTGAAAGCTGAGGTTTAGCTATGCAAAGTATGTCAGTTCTTCTCCATTGGTCTTGATAGTACTGATTACATTTCCTCAGTTGCGATCTAACTTTTCCCGCAAAAACACCTTAAAGAATATTTAGATTAAAGATTTTCATTTAGCTGTGAAATGTTTGACTTTGTATAAGCAACTCATTTGTATTCTGAAACAGTAAGTGTGATGAGGATATTTGCAGATCATCCTCTACATTGAAACCACGTCTACCACGTGGTTTCAACGCAAAAGATAGCCTTTGATTATCGCCTCCCAGAGAGTGCCTCTGGCCTGTTTCGCCACCAACTGTGCAGTTATGGGAGTATATGATCAGAGTGATATAGACATAGTTTCTAAAAGAAATCTCTAACTTAATTTTGAAGTTCATGAATTTATTTAGTTTAAAAAACTGGTTTTGGTATGGAATCCCAGCCCTGACTTCTTCCCGGAACCCCAGGATCATAGGTAACTCACGAACTGACTTGTTGACATGGGTATCTACTAGCCTAACAAACTAAACTTGGCAACTCAGCTAATCAGAATTCTTATTTTGTTGTTGTGAATCAAAAAAAATTGCATATAACGTTGTATAAATTTAAGGTGTATAACATGTTACTGTGATACATTTATATATTGTCATATGATTGCCATTGTGGTGATATTTATCACATTACATAATTATAGTACAATTTGTTGTCTATATCCATTACATGGTACATTAGATCTCTCTGGCTTATTTCCTACTCATTGCAAGTTTGTACCCTTAAACAACATCAGTCTTATCTCCCTCCTTCAATCCCTGGTAACCACCATTTAACTTTCTATAAAACAGAGTTTTTAATATTTATACCAACCTCTTCCAATCCTGCACTGTTCTCAATCTTTCCCGTTAGTGGTAAATGGCATAATTCTTTTGCTTAAGTCAGATGCTAAAGAGTCTTAATTAATCTCTCATTTTTGTATTACTTACCATGTGAGCAAGTCCCATGGGTCTGTTTCCAAAACATGTTACTAATCTAATCAAGCCACCATCATTTCTTGCCTTATCATTGTAATAGCCTTCTATATTCTCAACAGTCTATTTTTGTATAGCAGTCAAAGAAGTATCTTAAAATGTAAATATAATTATGGCATACCCATATTTACCAGCTTCTGGCAGCTGACCCTGTTTAACTCTCTGATCTGATCCCATGTAAAGCCCCCCTACCTCACTCAATGGGAGGGCCCATCTCTAAACACCTATTGTTAGGTACCCATCCAATTATTCTCTACTGCATAAACATGACAATAATTCTCATGATACAATATTATTATTACTATGATGTTTTATTGTTTATTTACTTATGTGTTTTTTCCTGATAAGATTCATAAGAGCAGACAACTTGTCTCTTTATCACCACTCTACCCTCAACACAAGAGCAACAAATACAAAACAAGTGTTTAGTAATGAATAATGTATAAATACGTAAGATGTATTGGTGATTTGTTTTACTTTGCTGACATTACTGTTCTCAGGACTACATAACATAATACAACATAATGTAATATAACACAATGATACTATTTTTCACTTTGTACTGGGTCAATACATGAGATCAAAAGTGAAAGTTAAATTAGATTTGGTAAGCTGTACTCCTCCAAATTCCTACACCTATTTCTGTTTCTTTTATCTTGAGAACTTATAATATTGTAATGTAAATTTAGTTACTATGTTTTGCTTTTCATCTACCTTATCCAATTATAATAGACATGCCATATGTTCAGGTTTACATCTGTAATACTTTGCCATTTGAAATACCTCCTGGTACATAATAGATGCCAAATAAATATTTGTTGATAAATGAATATTTGACAATCTTAATTCTATTAGTTCTTGATAAGCAAGGAGTAGATTTCAAAGAGCATGAGAGAAATGGTTTCCTATATTGGCATTCTGATATTTTGGCAAGAAAACATATATTGGTTGTAACCTCTTTGGGAGCTTCGTGAAAATCTGAAACCAGCCTCCAAGGTCAGAGGGCAGGGAGAGGCCAAAGAAAGAGGCAGGCCACTGTAGGTTGGCAGGTGGCAGTTTTAATAAGAATTATTATATTCAAGGCATATCATGGGCGACAGCAATACAAGTGAACCCCCACCCCTGCCTGCCTAATTGTAAACATTTATAAAGACACCCTAACCGGGATTAGTCATGTATACTGTGCAGATGTTCTCAACCTCACCATCTCATGGTTATGCCCTTGGAGCAGCCTCTGGGATCAGGAAAGGCAAATGGAACCCATATCCCAGGACAGGGGAGGGGGTGAGGAGCCTCTAATTGCCTAGGTCACAGCTCAACCAGTGGTGTATCTTCCCCATGACCTCCTTCAACACACAGTTAACATATTACACAATCTTTAGATCAAGATTTAAATGATGTAGAAAAAGAGACAGAACTCTTTGAATTTAAACTCGTTAGTATATAAATTAAGCTAGATTTTCTGAATACTTCTTGAAAACAGCCTAAACCCTTCCATAATAGTTAACTAAAGAAGGAAAAAGCTTATTTTATTAAACTGAAATTATATAATTTTCAAGTATATCTTTATCGACCTGCACTTGCTGAATTACACGATCTCATATGATGCTTTAATTTCACAATATTGTATCCATTTAAATGTCATATCTTAGTCTGAGCTATTTTAAACATATACTTCAACCCTTATTTTAAAGTATCCACATTATCCAATTAGACCTCTTATTAGAAAATTCTAGTTTATGCACCTTAGTTAGCAGTGCCAACAAGAAAGTACATTATTTAATTTGTATTGAAATCTTTCTTGGTAAGTAACTCACTGTACTGTACTATTATGAGTCATTTAATATCAACATTCCTTAGAAAATACACATGGACTTGAAATTAAATAAATATTCATTTAACACCTACTGTTTGCAAAGTTACCTGTTCAGTACAGTAAGGAATGTAAACAATTCATAAACCATGTTCCCTGTGTTCCAATAACTTATAATCTGCAGTGTTCACATATAAATTTAACTAACTGCAATAAGAGACAGTACCTAAATTGTTGCCCATGGGTGGTACAGAAAACAAATCCTGTAGGAGTTCAGAAGAGGCATAGATGAGGAGATAAAGGAGACTTAATAAGAGAGGTGGTTCTTAGGCTGGGATCTAAATGATACATAAAATAGAAACAGATAAACCAAGACCAGAAATACAAGCAGAGTTGAACCAATCAAAGTTAACACGACTGGACCACGAGTGGTCTCATCTTGGCAAAAGTGCAGAGTTTGTGCAGAAGAAACCTTGTGAGAAAGGTAAGTGAGGAGTGCAGGACTTGAACAATAGGCCAAGGACATTTGACCTAAAATAATTATTAGTTTCATGATGTTAGAGACATCAGAGGAATACTATTGTAATGGCCATATGAAGAGTTGTTTGGAGAAGCAAGAGTTCAAAAGCAGAAAACCAGTTAAAAACCTTTGGCCATTGACTGATTTTGAATTAATAAAGAGCTTGACTAGAAATATTGGTCATGTTAATGGAAAATAACATTATTTTTTTCTCTTGGTTCCAAAACTATTTCTGGATAAGCTTTATCAAAATATTCCCAACTTGAAATCCATGTTTATCCTCCCTACATCTAATTCTGCAAATCTGAAAAAGTGAAATGAGTTTCATAAACTTGATATGAACTCATTAAGTTCATCAGCGAAGGTGTGAAAGGCTGCGGTCTTCTCCCAGCCAAGTGGGTTGTCTATAATAAAACACCTATCACTTCAGGGATTTAAATTAGCAAGCCATCTGGCAGAAAAAAAAAATAATAATGAGGACAACATTACACATAGGGGAGGGCTGGGTTTAACTCAGAGGGTTCAACAGCATTGAGGATGATCTGTTTTGTGTTTTCTTTTGCTTTAAATTAAAATTTTAGTTCTTATTAAAATATCACACCTGTAAGGGTTACGTTTTTAAATAGACTTCTATGTTGTAAAGTCAACAATATGCATGCAAAAATGAGCAATGACTATTAAGTAGATGAGACCCCATTGATTAGTTCAGGTATAGATAGTACCATGAGAAGGTCTCATCCAGTTTTCAGGTTCATTCTTACCCTTAGGTACCTGTTAAGGCCCAGTAATGCACTGTTAAAGTCACTGTCTATGATACCCTCTTAATATGGTTCCCCTGATGAATCAGGCCTCTCACCATTTAAGGAAAACAAAACAAAACCCAGTGTTGGTAAGGGTAGGAGGCTTTATTCACCACTAGCTGGTAGAAAGATGATTTCACCTTTCAGAAAAGCAATCCAGCAATATTATTAAAAACAAAAAGTGTTTCTAACTTTTTGCCTCGTAGTCTCATTGTAGATTTGCCCATATAATAATAATTAACAATCCCGATAATCTAAGAGTAGGTCAGCAGACCACAGAATATTTGTAGGCTGAAATATTATTATCAAGCTTATGACAGTTGAGGGGCTTTGAGGAGATACAGGAGAAGGAGTAAAGGAGCAAGGAACTAGTATCTGAGCATTACATTCACAATGAGTCTGAAATATGGACTTTTCACTTTAGAGCCACATGGCATATAAATACAGTTGCAGATTTATACTTATGGAATTGAAATGTATATATCACACAACTTTAAATTTGTTTTAGTTTCACACTACCTGATGGAAATTCTTGGATGGTAGGCTGGCAAGTAATATTTCCATATGTTTTTATAATATTCAAATTTTCTGTGATGAATACATATCACTTTACAAATAGGAAGACACACAATATGCACTGTATTAAAAAACACACTGAGGAGAAAACTGACTTACACAGTTGTTCTGTTTGATCTATTTTAATCTGGTATACGAAACACAACAATGTAGGATGGCTAATAATAAGCATCTTGCACAAATGACAGATGGACTTTTCTCCCAACAATAAAATTCTTCCTGGATGTCCAGCTTATGTAATATAAATCTCTTTTTTGCTGCTAAATAATTGTACTTTGCTATTCCTTGTCCTATTTGGCTTTCTAGACACCCAAGTTATTTGTTATATGCAATCCATTATGTATCCACATCCTTGTTTTCCAAAGGATACCATAACTGGCTTAGTTTGAGTTCTCCCAGAAACAGAACCTAAGACACACATTGTGGTACAGGTATTTTAGTTGGGAGTTCATTCCAGAATGTTGGAGTGGGGGAACAGGGAAAATGTGATATGAAGTAGGAAAAGCCAATAAAAGGCACATTCTTGAGGTCACAGTTGTAGGCAACAGGGGCTCAACTCAACCAGGTCCTCTGATTAAATATGTAGAATGCCTCAAAACAGTGTCCATGCAGAGGATGGCTAGGACAGTTATGCATCAGATCCCAACACCTGCAGCATTAACACCCCTGCACGGCCAAGCAATGCCTGTATGTGAGCTGAGTGGGCTTCTGCATGATCAGGGAAAATTATGAGCTAGAAATGCAGCAAGATTAATGGCACATGCTTGAGGAGGGGTGCCATCAGGACTCAAAGAAGTGTTTGCCACCATGGAATCGAAATACATATATATATATATATATATATATATCATATATATATCATATATATATCATATGATATATATGTGATATATATATCACAACTGAAAGTAGGGGTGGGGTAAGAAGATGTGCAAAAACATCTGCTTACACTGCTCAGATCTATTTGTAACCCGTGTTAATTTTACTGTCACTTACTCTTCAAGGTGGTAACCAACCACATTCTCTTAAAAAGATTCAGTAATTAGGTTTAATGAGACAAGCTATAGTGCTCACTGAGGTGGCTTTCCCTGAGGTCACAACGTTCGTTATCTCCATCCACAATAACCCATTCTAGATTGCCCTTTTTCCAGCACTGTCGCTGGTTTAGGTGTGTGTCTAGTCAGATGATGGGGACCTTTCCTGAGGAGTCTGAGACTTTGGTTGCCTTTTCCTTATCAACGTCTGGTTGCTGAGAAATGCTCTATTAAGTCTCCATATTCTAGATGAGCTGATTCAGATCTTTATTCCCTAGGGGTCTGAGCATCTGGTTTTGTCAAGCTGTGGGAGATACAATTTTCCTTCCACTCTTAACAGGCAAGAAAATCCCAAAATATGCTTCAATAAATTCTCTAAGTTCCAGACACATTCCTCCCCATTCTGATTACATAGCTGTGGGCCTAGCTCCTCATGACCATCAGAGTTACCTTTTCCCTCAGTAAAATGGTACCTATTTCCTTTCTGTGATAGTCTACTGGCATATAATAGGATGTCCCAAGTGACAATGCAACTGTCATAGCTCCAGTTTCAGTGAAAACATCATTGTGTCCATGGTGGAAGTGTTCCTTATCTGGGAAATAAAGCCTAACTCAGCAGAGACTAAAGTTATACAGAGGAGAAAGACATTTCCAAGTAAGTCTCTGGGAGGAATGGCCAGAGGCCTGACTCTATGCATAATTCATGATTCTGGATCCATACATCCTAACTTCAGAACACAATAATATTATGTTAGTGCTTTACAAAACATTCTAAGATTTTTTCTTAATGTTTATTTATTTTCGACCGAGAGAGAGACAGAGCATGAGTTGGGGAGGGGCAGAGAGAGAGGAAGACACAGAATTCTAAGCAGGCTCCAGACTCTGAGCCATCAGCCCAGAGCCCGACGCGGGGCTCGAACTCACAGACCGCAAGAGCATGACCTGAGCTGAAGGTGGACGCTCAACCGACTGAGCCACCCAGGTGCCCCATTACAAAACATTCTAGAGATTGATGCTATAAAATAAATAAACTGGCTGACATAGGAAATAACGTGGTAGGGGTTCTACTTTAGACAGGACATATGAGGAAGACTTGTCTGATGAGGTGACATTTAAACTGAGTACAAAATAAAGGAAAGGAATGAGCCATTTGAAAAGTTCGGGAAAAGATTTTGATCTACACTGAGTGTCTGGAGGCAGAGAGAAAGCATAGGAAGAGAATGTAGAGAGGAAATCAGGAAAGAGATCAAGTAGGGCATTTTAACCATGGAGAAGAATGATAGTCGTGTCACGAGTGATTATGATTACAGAGTTTTAAACACCAGCATGACCAGCACGATTATATTCATATTTAAAGGAGATGACTCTTGTGTAGAGAGTATATTGGGGATGGAGACAAGGAAAGAAGAGGGGGAAAACCAGCTAGGAAGCAAAGCAATCATGGTTGAAGAAAAAAACATGAAAGTAAGCTGAATGAGGATGAGGACTGGGAACACAGAAGTAAGAGGATCCTGGAACATATCTGTGGTGAGAAATAATTGACTTTACTAATTGTAGAAAAAATTAGAAGGAGATAAATTTTGACTTGTTATAAGGAGTAATTGCATCTTTATGTGATGGACTGCTATTGTTCAAAATTATATCCTCAAGAGTATTTTACTTCCCTACCCAATAACATCAATATTATTCACAGCACTACTTTTAGTGTTCAAATGTGAAAGAGGGGCTCCTGGGTGGCTCGGTCAGTTGAGCGTAGGACTCTTGATTTCAGTTTAGGTCATGATCCCAGGGTTGTGGGATCGAGCCCCACATCGGGCTCTGTGCTGAGGGTAGAGCCTGCTTGGGATTCTTTCTCTCCCTCTGCCCTTCTCCCCAGCTCATGATCTGTCTGTCTGTCTCTCTCTCTCAAATTAAAAAAAAAAAAAAGTGAAAGAAAGTGATGTTTGCTGCTCTTTTAAAAAATAAGTTTATTTATTTATTTTTGAGACACAAAGAGAGAGAGAGAGAGAGCATGCACACCAGTAGGGGAGGGGCAGTGAAAGAGGAAGAAAGATTCCCAAGCAGGGTCTGCCCTGTCAGCACAGGATGTGGGGCTCCAACTCACCAAGTGTGAGATAACCAAGGGAAGCCCCCAGGTACCCCACTGAGAAGAAACCTAAAGAGCTATCTTATGGTTCCCTTACCATTTTTTTTCCCTCCACCAGAAGCACAGTATATTCTGACAGGGGCTCTCCTCTTGTCTGGACACTGAACGGGAAAAAATCCTAAGTAGAGCCACAGCTGATCCACAACACATGTCACATGAGTGGGAAATAAGCTAGACGCTTGAGGCTCATTTGTTACTCTAACATAATTAATGACTGATACAATGTACAGCTATTTAAAACGCACATTTTGGAGTGCCTGGTTGGCTTAGTCGGTTAAGCATCTGACTGTGGCTCAGGTCATAATCTCCCAGTTTGTGAGTTCGAGCCCCGCATCAGACTCTGTGCTGACAGCTCAGGGCCTGGAGCCCCCTTCATATTCTGTGTCTCCCTCTCTCTCTGCCCCTCCTGCACTCATGCTCTCTCTCTCTCTCTCTCTCTCTCTCTCTCTCTCTCTATATATATATATATATATATATATATATATAATATAATAAACATTAAAAAAATTTTTTTAAAATAAAACTCACATTTTAAGTATTTTGTCACACTCAATTTTATCTATAACTTGATATTTTCCCATTCCTATTAGTTATTGTGCATCTCTGTGGGAAGATCAATAGATCTATCCTCTTCCAAAATTTTCCTAGCACCCAATTTATCAGTACCTGGATATCTAATGTGTCATAATTCCCATGGTTCTTTCTTTACTGGAGAGTATGTCACTGAAAGGAAACCCTTAGACTTTTCTTATTTAAATCAGAATCAGAATAAACTGAATTCTTCTGGCAACATAAACCACTTGGAAGAATTGCTGACGCCATATTACTTTCAATATCACAAAATTTAACTGTCATGGCCATTACCTCTCCTCATCCACTCCTCTCAGAAGGTAGGGAGGATGACATGGATGGTCATCGCCACCTTGGCATATGGGCTATTTTGAACTGAAGGCAATTAAGAAGCAGCATATGTAGCATCTTTCATCTGCCTATAGCAGAACATAAACTTCCTTTGTGAATAAGGTGTTCTCCTCTCTGTCTTCGGTACCAAGAGGAGGGAAACAACCCTCATCACTGGAGACAGAAAGGCAGCACCAAGATGGGTCGGTACAAACAAACCTTACTAAAGTAGCTCTTATCTTCCATTAATTTTATCTGCATTCCCACAACTTATTGTGCCTACAAGTCCCAACTCAAATCTCCCTTGTTTTGTCACTTCTGCACAAATTTATCATTCCTTGTTAAGATGGTATATAAGCCCAAAATTCTAACCACCCCTTGGAGTTACTCATCACCGAGTTCTCCTGCATATGTACGTGTTACATGTATAAATGTGTTTTTTGTGTTTTTTTTTCCTCCTGTGAATCTGTTTTTTGTCAGTCTAATTCACCAACCCCAGTGATAAAACATAAGAGGGTAGAGGAAAGTTGTTTTCCTAAACATTAAAATGTAATAAACGAACATTATTATTAATAGGTTATGTCTCATATCAGACACAACTCTTATGTACCTACCAGATAGATAGATAGATAGATAGATAGGGATGTCTTTTTATCTTCTGGCTTTTCACTCATAGCTGATTCACAGCATATGGGGAGAAATCTGAGGGATGGAACAAAACCTTCATCACCAGTTTTATATTACAGAAGCTTTAAAAGTTGAAAGAGACAATACTTTTCAGTGATGTCTTGTTAGCTAATGATACAGATTATAATTCCGAAGATTATCACCCGGAGAGCAGCATAGGAAATGAATATTTAGCATTAACTTGTTAGTGTTTGTCTCCGCAGTAATAGGTTAAAAGATAAGACTTACAGAGAAATTTCTTCTGGTCTGGCTATCCATGCAGCTCTTGTTGGACCTATACACAGAGATCTGAAAAAAAAAAAAAAAAAAAACTTTAACAGACATAGAAATTTTGCTTTAATGTATTCTGTCTCATAGTTTCTCAATATTATTTCTTTTAATGTTTTTTATTTATTTTTGAGCAGAGAGAGACAGAACATGAGCAGGGGAGGAGCAGGGAGAGAGGGAGACACAGAATCTGAAGCAGGCTCCAGGCTCTGAGCTGTTGGCACAGAGCCTGACGTGGGGCTTGAACTCACAGTGTGAAATCATGACCTGAGCTGAAGTTGGACACTTAACCGACTGAGCCACCCAGGCACCCCACAATATTCTATCTTCTTGATCATCTCAGTTTCTATTATTTTCTTTCAACACTAACGAACATAAATGTTTCAGTTCCAGCAGCAAAGAAAATAGTGAATTTTTATCAACTATGAGTGATTAATTAGGATCAGTCATTATAGTATCTGTTATCCTTTTCTAATATGCAACGAAATGGAAAAAATTAAGGCAATTTTGTATACCATAGGAAGTTTCATATTTAAATTCTTTATCTTCCATGATTTGCAAATTTGGGCATGCCATGTAACTTCTGCTTCATTTATTTCATCTATAATTAAAATATTTTTATCTCATCTAAACATAAGATAAAGGAGGTATGTGAGACCGTATCTTTTAAGCATTCACCAAAGGCACAAGTTAAAGGCCATGATTTTATTGAATAGACTACTGACCATTTCTAATTGACCCAGACAGTTCATCAATGTGGAATTGCTACATATTTTATACAGTGCAATTCCATAAATTATTGAATTGACCCCTCCCAAATCTGGTTATAGTGAAAGGTAAATAAACATTTTAAATATAAGCATTAAATGGAAAAATGACGTTACAGGGATACCTCTATGGTTAGTGTTCTCTCCCATTTAGTTGTAAAGCAGGAGACCTGTTTTCATCTCCAAATTAAAATAAGGCCCAGATGAGAATGAAAACATGTGATTAAGGGGATGTTTAACAAAACGTATCCTTAATTTTATGGACCTTCAATCTTTCATTTTAATAGTGACAAAACTTCACTACCTATGCCCCCAGGTATGCCTCTTCAACACCCTATGTTATCTTTGCAGGGCGCATTTCAAGAAAAATTATTTTCTGTAGCCAAACTTAAAAGTTGATACAATACCTCCTTCTCTCTTCCCACTTCATTAATCTCTGGCTCTTGTCCCTTGACAACTAAGAACTATTTACCAGGTGAAATGTAATTCGCAAACTAGTTCCATCGACTTCCTCCCCACACAGACATGTGTTTGTGTTTTGCACTGGGGCAGCCTCGAGCCCATGACAGATGCAAATCTCATTTCCACTCCCACAACTGCCTGCAGGATATTTTGGTAATTGAAGTTGGGATCGGATATTTCCAGTCAGACTTTTATAAACTTTTATTTATAACAAGCCAGAGTGTGATGATTTTTGTAAGATATGCTTCAGTGCCCAACTGTATTATCGCAAAGCATAGGGAGAATTTCAGGAAAACTTCTTTAGGTTTTTAAGTGATGTGACTTTATTTCTTTCTAAGATTTACAGAAAATAATATCCTGTTTTGTTTAGTTGCTTTCCTGCAATAACTCTAATTAATTAATTTCTCACGTAGCTTTAAAATGTGTCAAAGTCTAACCAGGCCCAGTTGTCCGGGCTGTCTCAGGGGGTGCACCAGGAATCAAAAGGAAAAAGTCAGCAAGGATGTCCTTTTCTACAACCTTGTCTCATGCCTCAACCACCCCAGGCATATATTTTGTGGTATAGAGTAACAAAGAATTTCTCCAGCAGTGTGTTCCCTTCTTGAAATCTGTTGCTTCATGGCTAATTCTACTGGGTATAGATAGGTTTGATTATTCGCACTCCTCTAAAGGCAAATTAGAAGGTGTTATCTAAATAACTACTTATTAATTTCATCGTTAGTAATAATAAAATGAAGAATATCATAATATCTCCCTTTCCAAAGGTGCATTTCTACTTGACTTGGATTCTTTTATAAATCTAATCATTTTACTTTAAAAGAGGAATACTAATATTACGGATGTAGCAATTAGCATCTCAAAATTCTTATTAGCTTAGAATTGAATTGAATCTAGTATTTCAAATATGTCACAGAAATGAACATAAAAGACTACTTGTATCCAAAAACCCAGAGCAAGTGTAGAGATGAAGATGTCGTTTTCCAGAATCCCATATGAAAACGATTTCAGTTTCCTTGACTGCAATTAACAATGTGATATGTCTGACCAAGAGGCTAACGCGACCTTCTGTTACATTAATAGAAGTAGAGTGCCCGGAAGAAAGGATGTGACAGTTCAACTGTTCTCTGTACTTCTAAGGAATCCTGCTTCACTCTGGAGACACATTTTGTTTAAATGATCAAAATGATGAGATGACTAAATAAAATTATCACATGTTTTAAAAATTAGAAAAAAGAATATTTATGAGATGAGATGGAAAAGAAGGAATATTATAGTCTATTTGAAGGACAGTTTAATGAGAGCTGGGTATATATTCCATTCTTATCCTATTATACCCTCCTCATGTCAAAATTCTAATTGAATCAATTCATGTTATTGAGTATTTACCCTATTCCTGGCAAGATAATGGGGTTGATAACCAGGAATAGATTCTGATTCTGGCCCTTTAATTCACTGCTATGTGACCCCGGCCAAGGATTTCGCTTTTCTCATTTGCAGTATTCTGAAGTACAATGTGCGATTTAGCCCTACCTATTTCAGAGAAGAGTGGCAAGTGTTAAATTAGCTAATGTGTGGAATGTAACAGACACCATCCCACAGCAAGCATCTGACTTATCTTTGTGAGTATTGCTACTATTAATACTCAATGTATTTTTTAGGTCCCAAGTGGAATGAAGTGTTCAAGTGTTAAAATTTCTAACATAGTTCTATTCAAATAAGCAATAATTTTTTGTTTCCCCCATTCTTATTGGCCGTTCTTAGGCTTCTGTCTTTGTTGTTCCGAAATGCTTTGGAAATTCTCATATAAGCTCTGAGCTCCCTTTCCATATACGTGTATGTGCACAAACAAGCACAAACGCATGGATAAAACTGTGCTAAATATTCAGGAGACAGATTGGTTAATTAAATTCCTCCCCTTAGTATATGTCTTCAATAAAAAAAATAAATTAAGTTAGTAAAACTAGAAATTTCACAGAGAAGGGCAAGAAATGCTCTGCCACTGAGGAAAGTATCTGCAAATCCTGTCGGGAGTGCTGCTAACATCGTGCTTTCGATCTTTCTTAGTAATAATGCAATAGGGACAAAGGACAAGAGATTGGAGATGTTATCTCAAGTCCAATTAGAAATTAGAGTTCATTCAGCAACAGCCACAGGATTTGCTAAATATTCCCTAGCTATAGAATGGCAAATGAGTGGAAAGTTAATCCTTGTTCATTTGCTGACTTGTAGCAAATTTGTTTGCAAGCAATACATTGGGATCAATTTCAGAGTTTGTTTTGTCAACAGACAAGTCTTGTTACACTAGCTTTCTAAATCTTTACAAACCCTTGGTCTCTTTTGATAAACATAAAAATATGAACCTCTCACTTAACGTAATTTGAAATTGTAAAACAACTATTTTAATAAAGGTACCGACAATGTTGAAAACAATTTTTTGAAATTAAGTGGTCTCTCAAAGATTCCAGCATGTTCTCTCCATGCTTGTTCCCTCGTGCTTTGCCTTCATTAACCCCCGAATGTATTATATACTTAATGTTTGACACGCTTACCCAGAGGGAAGCAAAAATAAATAGAAAATTATTCAAATGATTTTAACGAACCTTTTTTCTGTAATTATCGTGGTGCCTGATATCATTGTCTGCACAGGAGTATTCTTCCTTCCTTCTGCTAACGGAACCTGGTTTCCAATCCCAGGGGCAACCATGTGATCCAAGTTGTGAGACTCATAATCCATAAACTAGACAAATAGATTGGTCCAGGAGTGTGAATAATAATACAAGAAAGGACAACTGGAATCCTCTCCTGGAGTTTTAACTGGAATTAACATGTCTGCGTATTATAGTTGCGGATATTGTGTACACATACACGTGTAGAGGGGAAGGGGATTTTTTTCCCCTGTGGTCACAGAGTCGTATAAACATAACACCTGAGCATATTCCCTCATCACACGGAGAATAAAGATGCACACAGAGAAAAACAGAGATGAGAAACGGCAGAGAATACCTCGAGAGTGTCAAGTTTCAATGTATCAGAGATGTCCTACAAGTCTTCAATTCTGAGATATGTGCAATGTCCTGTCAATAAATTCTTGCTTTACTCCAGCTGAATCAAGTGGGGTTCCGATCTCTCACAGTTGAAATGATTAATACCACTACAATTTTAGGTTATTGTGTGTTTTGCTCTTCAAGCATTTATTTAAAGCAATGAAATATTTTTCAAGTGAAATAGTAGGAGGACCTTCACCCCACAGAAAAAGTTGTTTGTCTTGAAGCAGGTTATTAATAAAGGTCCTGGTCTTTAGTGCCTTCTTGGAGTTCCCCTTGTCCCAGAGGTGACTCCTCTACTTTCTGCAAAAAGGCCTTTGTCTCTGCAAAACACTGTCTGAAAATTAATTGGGAAAGTCCTCCTGGGAACAAAGCGTACATTCTACTTCATCTGCTTCTTTCTTGACTTTTTTTTAAAAATTAATTTCAGCTCTATTGAAATATAATTGTAATATATAATTATAGGATATTTAAAATGTACATTGTGGTAATTTGATATACATATAAATTGTGAAAGGACGAGTCCTATCTAGTTAATTAACACATCCATCACCTTGCATCTTTTTTTTTTTTTTTTTTTGGTGAGAACATTTAATCTCTACTCTCTCAGAAAATATTAATTATACAATACAGTGTTCTCAACTACACTCCCCGTGTTTTACATTAGATCTTCCGAACTTCTTCTTTTTTTTAAGTTTATTCATTTTGAGAGAGAGAGAAAGAATATGAGCAGGGGATGGGCAGAGAGAGAGAGGGAGGGAGAGAGAGAATCCCAAGCAGGCTCTGTGCCATCAGTGCAGAGCCCGATGCAGGGCTGGAACTTACAAACCACCGTGAGATCATGACCTGAGGCGAAATCAAGACTCAGATGCTCAACCAAAGGAGCCACCCAGGTGCCCTGACCTTATTCTTATAAGAGTTTGCACCTGTTTATCAACCTTTACCATATCCTCCCATCCCACCCCAGTCCTTGGCAATTACTTTTCCACTTTTTATGATTTGGACTTTTGTTTAGATTCTACAATTATATATAAATATATATACATATATATATATACATATATATATACACACACACATATATATACATATATATGTATATATATACACACACATATATATACACACACATATACACACATATATAGTTATATACATACATGTACACATACATAAATATATATGCACACACACATATATATACATACACACACATATATACACACATTGACATGAGCGTGGCTGCACATCTCTATCACACTTTGCTCTGTGATATCTCTAGACAACTTTTGCCTCCTCATACTACTTTTGTTAGAGGTATCCTTTACCTAATGTGTTGTATGAAAAATTCTGCAAAGAATAGTTAGCTTTAGAGAAATATGTATGATTCCACCAATTTCCTAATGTAAATATAAAACTGGGGAATATATTTCTCTGAAAATTATATTCAATGATTTGTATTTTATCATTATGTTTTCAATGTATTTTTCATTTGCTATAACATTGAGTCTTGGTATTACACAAAACTAAGATACCAAGCTTTAAATTGACTTCTTATTTATTCGTTTTTGACTTCTTAATTTTAAAATAAAAGTTGTATAAACAATATTTACAAAGAAAATTCTATGAAGAAGAAAATGTGGAAAATGACTCTAAATATATTTTCTTGTTGATAATTAAGCTTGAAGAGTGAAATACGAATGTTTAACTTTGTGATAATGAATATAGTTATGATTTAGAATCAATTAGCCCTTAAAATAGGAAATGGTTACATGAGTTTCCACTTTGGGTAATGAGGAAATTTCATTTTAGTAAAGTGCCTTTCATATAGAAGTCAAGAAGGTTGATATGATAATGGTGATGATGATGATGTTTTTAATTTGAACCTCATGAGGCATCAGTTATCTCAATTAAAGCAAATTAAAAATGAAAACACATAATCAATAGAAACATAGCAACTTGAGGTCATCAGGTTTTTTTTTTTCAATATAGCCATTTTTTGTTTTTGCCTACCCAACATCCTCTCCTCTCTGGTACAGCATTTCAAATTGCCTTTGGGAGAAAATCCTCCACCCATCTTCAGGCAACAAAGCTCAGAAGGGACTCTAGCCAAGACTCTATTTGAGATTTAGCCTGGTAAAACAAAGCCCCGGATTATCTTAGAAACAGGGATTGGTTAACAGATGGGCATATGACCTAAAATCGTCCAATGAGAGAGAATCCCAAAGCTTGTGAGGGAGCAGCTAAGAGATGATGCTCTATGTTTTAAGCCAGAATAGAGAGCACATAAATAAATCCATGCATCTATAGTTCAGTGATCTTTGATAAGGGTACAAAGAACATACAATAGGGAAAGAATGGTTTCTTCAATAAATGATAGTGGGGACACTAGATATCAGCATGCAGGAAAATGAAGTTGGACTTCTATCTCACACTATATACAAAAGTCAACTCTAAATAGATTAAAGACAGAAACATAAGACCTGAAACCGTAAATCTCCTAAAAGAAAATACAAGGAAAAAGTGTTGACATTGGTCTGAGCAGTGATGTTTTTGGGTGGGATATGATGTCAATAACATAGGCAACAAAAATAATAATAGGCAAGTGGGATTGCATTAAACTAAACCTCTGCACAGCAAAAGAAATAATCAAAAGAATGAAAAGGCAACCTGTGGAATGGGAGAAAATGTTTATAAACCATATTCCCGGTAAGAAATTAGTATCCAATATATATAAGGAACTCCAACAACTAAATACCTAAAATAGATTAACCCAATTTAAAAATGAGCTAAGGACCTGCATAGACAGTTCTCAAGACATGGAAATGGCCAACAGGTATATGAAAATGTGTTCAACATTGCTAATCATCAGGGAAATGTACATAATAATCACAATGAGGTATCATCTCATACCTGTCGGAGTAGCTATTATCAAAAAGACAAAAAGTAATGATTGTTAGTGAGGATGTAGAGAAAGGGAAATTTTCTATTCCGTTGGTGGGAATGTAAATTGGTATAGCCACTATGGAAAGCAGTATACACATTCTCCCCAAAGTTACAAATAGAACTACCATATGATCTAGCAATCCCACTTCTGTATATATACCAAAAGAAATGAAATCAGTATCTTAAAGAGATATCTGTATTCCCATGTTTATTACACCATTATTCACAAAAGACAGCACATGGAAACAACCCAAGTGTCTATCGATAGATGAATGAATAAAGAAAACGTGGTCTAAGGGAGCCTGGGTGGCTCAGTTGATTAATCACCCAACTCCCGATCTTCACTCAGGTCATGATGTCATGTTTCATGAGTTCGAGCGCCTCATGGGGCTCTGTGCTGACAGAGTATATTGTGATTCTCTCTCCCTCTTTCTCTGCCCCTTCCCTGCTCACTCGCTCATTCTCTCTCAAAATAAATAAGCATTTTAAAAGAAGAAAATGTGGTGTATATACAACGGAATATTATTCAGCCATGAGAAAGAAAGAAAGTCTGCCATTTGGGGAGGAGATGGATGAAACTGGGGGGTATCATGCTAAGTGAAATAAGCCAAACACAGAAAGACAAATACTACATGATCTCACTTATATGTGGAATCTAAAAAAAGTCGAACTCATAAAAGCAGAGTAGAATAGTGGTTGCCAGGGGCTGGGGGGGGGGCGGTAAATGGGGAGATGCTGGTAAAAGGGTACAAGCTTCAGTTATGAGGGATAAAGAAGTTTTGGAGATCTAACATGCAGCATAGTGATTATAGTTAATAATACTCTATTTCATACTTGGGATTTGCTGAGTTGATCTTGCTTGTCACCACACACACAAACAAAAAAATACACATACACACAAACACAATCATGACTATGAGAGGCGATGCATATGTTCATCAGCTTGATTGTTGTCATCATTTTGCAACATATATCAAAACATCATATTGTACACCTTAAATATATACAATTTTTTTGGTCAAGTCTACCTCAGTAGAGTTGGGCAAAGAGTCAGACTCTGGAAATAGTAACCTAATAAAGGGCTAAAACCAGAGAGATTAACCAGATTAAAGTTTACAGAAAATGTTGAGTTTTATATCTGTGTTAAATAATGAATAAGATAGGAGTTTGTAAGAGGAATAGGGGACATTTGATCGGGAGCCAATGTTAGGAATGCTCTTTTCTTCTCTCTCTCTCTTTTTTTTTTAAGAACTCGAATCCTATTTTGTCTTCTCCAGATCACTGTATGAAATAAATAGAAGCCAGATAAATAGGCATCTACTTGAGGAACAATTCAGGGATGCTCAGCCTTTTGTTTGTTGAAATAATAGCATATCAAGGACCTTATCCTCTACTTGTGGACAAAGCACAAAAGAATAATTCAAGTTTCTAATTTAACAAAAGCAAAGAGATCCGCGTTCCCATCGCAGTTTATTTTCTGTCTCAGTGATTTTGTTCCATCCAGGGGAGCTAGAGAATTTGGTCCAAAGAGGGCAGAATATTGGCTTAGTAGTGCAGCAGGGTCTGGAATCCCGGCGTGATCAGAGGGGAAGGTGTTTTTGTTTTAGGTGTTTACTTAAATTCCAATTAATATACAGTGTCATATTAGTTTCAGTGTAATATACACTGTAGTATACAGTGTAAATAATATACGGTGTAATATTCCATGCAACACCCAGCGCTCATCACAGTGCACTGCTTAATCCCCAGCACCTATTTCACCCACCCTTCCCTCCCTGGTAACCACGGGTTTGTTCTCTATAGTTAAGAGTCTCTTTCTTGGTTTGCCCCTCCCTCACCCACCCCTTCCCTCCCTCACTCTCTTTTTCCCAAAAAGGAATGTTCCTATGGTATTTCGTACATGGCCATTCTCGACTTCAAGAAATTTCAGAGTCTGGCACACTTATGTAACTTTTTCCCATTTCAAATACAACTGTATACTATTTTTCTTATTACTCTGCTGATAATTTTATTCAGACTTTGGAATGGGTGATAATAGATGTATGTATTTAAGCTTCCATCTTAACTGAAGTCTAATAATTAAGTCTGCCAGTATAAAAGTCCATAGCTGAAAAACATTTATTGAACACTTATAAGAAGGAATTAATCAGGTCAAGGAATGAGAAAAAATATTATAGGTTTATGGGGTAGCATGAGACAAAAAGCAATGGCAGCTTTATAAAAATGAGGAGAGACCCATGTGACTATATTTTAGTAATTACAGAAGGATTATTGAGAAACCAGTCTGGAAAGGTAAGTGGCAATAGCTAATGAGAATTCTAATACTATGCTCAGGACTTTGATCTTTTTCTTCACAAAACAGAGTACATTGAGTATTTGGGAGAGTGGTGGTTATTTGATAGAAATAGAGCTAGAATGTGAATAAAATAGTCATAGAGAATAAAGGATGCTAACAATAGACTGTTCAAGACCTATGTGAATTAGAACAGAGACTACAGATGAGATGTGGTAGTGTACGTGGAAAAGGTAGGATGCCGTTGATTTGGTTGCAGCTTTCTTCTACAATTGCATTGTTTTTCTTGGTTTTGTCTTCTATCTGGATGAAAATTTTTTTTTTAAAAAATGGTATTTTCCCTCAGTATACAAGTCAAAGTCCTTTATTTGACCACTAAGTCTCTAAAAACACTCCCAAGGCCTCCCCTGATCTCATTTACAACTCCCCCCCCCCCACCCCAACCCCCTTCATTGTCGCTCTTCTCCCTAGGCTGAACATTTTGCCCTTTCTTGAATTTGCCAGACATGCTCCTAACTCAGAGGTTTCTCACTTCTAGTTTCCTCTGCTTGGGATGTTCTTCTTTCAGAAACCTGTATATTTTTTTCCTTTACCTCCTTCAGGTTTTTGTACAAATGTCATCTATGTTTTCCACCCTGCCTAACATTGTAACCTCCTTATCCCCTTCCCTGCTTTATTATTCCCTTAGCACCTAGTATCTAACATAGTAAATGAGTTCATTTTTTTGTTTCTTGTTTTCTCCAGTAGAACTTAAATTTCATAAGGTCTAAATATATTCACCATTTTGTTTACCATAAACTTAGCATTTAGAACAAATGTTTCTACAATTTCAGGTATTCAAATATGTTTGTCAAATAATTATCAAGTGGTATGCTTTGCAATGTATGTAGCTGCTTGTGTGCTTTATATACTTTTATTCATTCCTTCATCTATACCTCCTATCACCACCACTTTGTGAATTTGGCCTAATCGGCATCCAGAAAATCTCTGGACACTAGATATATCTCACCTAGTCCCACTTACCAGGCCTTCCTTACCCCTACTCTCTCTCTCAGAGAATGTAAGAAAAGAAAAAATATATATTTTTGTTCTGACTTAATATCAGTGTAGATGGTGCTATATTTCATATTGTTTTTCTCCTAAATGGAAAGTATATACATTATGCCAAATTCCACAATGTGATAGACACCAATATTCATCTCCCACTTATTGCCTTGATTTGTTAGAAATATAGGAAGGGCCCTTGCGCTCAGTGAAGACAAATTCTACCTAATCCCCAGGAGAATCATCATCACTGGACTCCAAAGTGGATACAATAATTTCATTGGCCAGAAATTTGTTTAGGATTGGCCATGTGACCTAGCATGGCCAGTGGGATAGAAGTGGGAAGCTAATGAAATGGGCTTCAGAGTCTCTGCTTCCCCGATAATAAGGTCAAATCCAATTGGCAGGGTGCTTTACTCTTCTACACTTCATCCTTCCCCTTTCTCATTCGTCCCGCCTGCATTGTGAATGTGATAACGGCAGGTGTAGCCATCATAAGGTGATAAACATGAGCAGAACCAAAATGTAAGACTGACAGAGCAGAAAATCAGAATGACCCTTGGTCTCTGATGGCATCATTCAGTGCTTGCAAACAGCTGACTTCTGGATTTCTCATGATGTGGAAAACAAAAATCGATTTGCCTAAGTCACCGTACTTGGGTTTTCTGCATTTCTGATTACATTCCTAATTGACGTAGTAGTGACTCAAATGTGTTGATGTAATTAGCTGCATAAATACAATAACACCATGCTACATCTTGCTTATTTGCAATAGTACATTCCTCGTGAAATACTTTGATAACAACGAGCTATATTAAAGTAATAATGGGGTATTAGGGAATTTAATATACAATTTTAACTTACCGAAATGAGCTAATGGCTTCATGAGGTAAAATTATATTCAAAAGGGAGGATCTTTAAAAAAGGGGGGAGGATCTCAGAGTAACGATACTTGTTCATACACGTTGTTTAGTACAAGTGAGGCAAGTGAGTGCTTAACATTTAATATTCCACCCGATGCTCTACGTTTGTGTGAAATCAAATGTCAACCTATGGTACTTATTTCTGCAGTTCTCTTTGTTGTGCATACATCATTTTTCCACAGGAGATTCTCTAAATCCCACATCATAAAAAAAAGTGAAAGGAGTTATGACCTAATTAATTTCATTCTAGATAGGACTGTGTTAAGACAGCTTGTTAGTAGACGATATTGACACACAAATTCAATACCAATGCCCACTGAATGTACTTTAAATATAAGCAACTAAGTCTTCCCATTACCGTGAGCTACACTTTTTAGGTTGATAGCTCTCAGAGCCATTTCTTTGTTATTCTGAAGATGTAGGTTTAATCACTAATTTGATATAATGTGGGGACAAGAGCTCATCACAAAAGTTAAATGTTGAATTATGTCTTTAAATTAAAAATAAGTAGGAGATGAGATCCATTTCAAAGGCCATTTAAAACAAAAACAAAAACAAAAACTCTTCTGCTTTCTGGTCTGTTATGCAAAGCTTAGAAGTTGCCAGTCCTAACAATAAGTGAAAAAGCTAAGGGATCTGAAAAATCAACATTTCCTCTTGGAGCCTTGAGAGAGATGAGGTACCATGGCACACTGCTGCCCCCCACTTTGGAGAGCTGGACGGGCAAATACGAACAACCACGACTTACCAGAGCAGACACCTGCGAGCAGGAATTCCACAGGAACCAGGGCCAGGGTAAGAAAACCTCAACAGTAATTGCCGAAATCTCAGCGTGAAAAAGTCTGAGAATTAAAAACTCCAGGGGAGCCCAGTCAGAGAGGAGAGCCCCACACATTCTAGGTTTTCCTCCAGGAGCTTTACCAGGTGCTTACGGTGGATATCAGAGAAAAACTCCCTTGTGTTTCTGGCAGGGGGAAGGGAAAAGGAACCATTTTGAAATGCTCCAGAGCATTCTGTTTTTACTCAGCGAGGTTGTCCTCAGAAGAAACTATTTAACCAGAGCCTAACCTGCTGGGGCTTATCAGAGCCTAACTGACTTAAGGGAAGGGAAATACCCAGCTCCACCTGGCTGTAGGCTTCCACATAAAGGAAGGGAAATATCCAATTACAGTCCCCCCCCCCCCCCCGCCAAGCTTTCTGTGAGAAAGAAGGAAAATACTCAATTCTAGCTTACTCTAGCCATCCTGTCCCACCCAGGGCTGGGCTGGTGGGGGGTGGGGGGTAGGGTGGCACGGAAGAAAAATAAGAAGCACGTGTGAACTGCACAGTGCAGGGCACAGAACATCTTACTAAAGGCTTACTTAAGCACTTCCTTCTTCCAGTTCTTTCTACCAACATCATGTCTGACAATCAAGAAAAACATGCGACATACTAAAAGGAACGAAGCACAGCTTGAAGATGGAGAGCTAGCATTCAAGCCAAACTTAGTTATGGCAAGGATGTTGAAATGATCAGATCAGTAATTTAAAACAACTATGCTACGAGGTCTAATGGATAAAGTGGACAGCGTGAAAGAACAGAGAGGCACTAGAAGCAGAGGCAGAATTCTGAGAAGGAACCAAGAAGAAATGCTAGAGATCAAAAACACTGTCACAGGGGCGCCTGGGTGGCTCAGTCGGTTGAGCGTCCGACTTCAGCTCAGGTCACAATCTCGCGGTCCGTGAGTTCGAGCCCTGCGTCGGGCTCTGGGCTGATGGCTCAGAGCCTGGAGCCTGCTTCCGATTCTGTGTCTCCCTCTCTCTCTGCCCCTCCCCCGTTCATGCTCTGTCTCTCTGTCTCAAAAATAAATAAATGTAAAAAAAAAAAAAAAACAAAAAAACAAAAAAAAACAAAAAAAAAACAAAACACTGTCACAGAGATGGAGAACACCTTTGATGGGCTCATTAGTCAACTAGACACAGCAGAGGAAAAACATCTGTAAGCTTGAGGCTATCTCAATAGAAACCTTCATAAATGAAAGGCACAAAGAGTAAAGACAGAAAACAGAACAGAATATCCAACAATTGGGCCTACTACAAAAGTTATAACATACGTATAATGGGGATATCAGAAGAGGATGAAAGAGAGGAAGAAATATTTGAAACAATAATGACCAAGAATTCTCCAATAATATCAGGTACCAAAAAGATCCAGAAAGCTCAGAGAACACTAAGCAGGATAAATGTAAGAAAACTATACCTGGCATGTGATTTTCAAACTATAGAAAAGTAAAAATATGGCAAAAAAAAAAAAAAAACCCTGAAAGAAGCCAGAGGGGAAAAAAAACCACTTCACCTGCAGAGGAGCAAAGCTAAGACTTACATCCAACTTCTCTTCAGAAACCATTCAAGTAGGAAGAGGGTAGAAGGAAATATTGAAAATGTTGAGAGAAAAAAAGCCCAACCCATAACTCTGTATACTGCAAAACTATCCTTCAAAACAGAAGGAGAAGTGTTTTTTAAGACAAACAAAAATTACAGGAACTTTTCACTCGTAGACCAGCCTTTAAAAGATGTTTAAAAAAGTTATTTAGAGAGAAGGAAAATAATAGGGATCAAAAACTCAGATCTATAGACAGAAAGTAAAGGAATTTGAGAAAGAATAAATGAAGGTAAAATACGAACTTTTATTTATCTTATTCTTAATTGTTCTAAAAATAATATTTTGTCCAAAAAAGTAATAGCAATAATGTCCTCAAGTATGCATGTATATTCATACATATACATATGCCTACATATATGAAATGAATGACAGCAATGATACAAGAGATAGGAGAACAGAATTAGGACTGTGTTGTTTTTACAAGGTACTTGCACAACCTGTGAAGTACTGGGTTAGTTGTAAATGTGTATTGCAATCACTAGGCAAACCACTAAAAAAGTAAAAAAAAAAATAAAAGGAAATATAACCAATATAATCAATATGCTAAGAAAGGAGAGAAAATGGAATTATATAAAATGCTCCTTTAAAGCCATGAAAATCAGAGAGTGGAAGACAAAAATAGGAACAAAGAACAAGGGCAGCACATAGAATGTAGTAACAAATTATGGTAGATATTACTCCAACTATTCAGTTATCATGTTAAATATCAGTGGTCTAAATGCACCAATTAACAAGGAGATTATTAGGGTAAAACAAAAACAAGACCCACCTATATGTTGCCTCTAAGAAACCCATTTGAAATATGAAGACACCTATAGATTCAAAGTAAACGGATGGGAAAAAGTACACTATGGTAACACTAATCAAAAGAAAGTAGGAGTAGCTTTATTAATTTCAGATAGTACACACTTTATTTACAGCAAGGAAAGTTATCAGGGATAAAGAGTAGCATTACTTAATGATAAAGGTGTCAGTTTTCCACAACAATCCTTAATATGTATGTTCCTAAAAACAAAGCATCAAAATATGAGGTCAAACCTGCAAGGAGATATTGATGAGTCCACTGTTACAGCTGTTGACCTTCAATCCTCCGTCAAAAATGGACAGATCCAGCAAGAAGAAAATCAGTAAGGACACAGTGGAACGCAACAACACAATCAAACAACTAGATATAATGACATCTATGGGCTACTTCATCCAACAACAGCAGAGTACACTTTCTTATCAAGTTTACATGAAATATTCACCAACGTAGACATTCTGGGCAATAACACAGACCTTAATAAATTTAAAATAATAGAAAGTATGCAATGTCTGTTCTCAGACCACAACAATATTAAGCTAGAGATCAATTAACAGAAAGAGAACTTGAAAATCCCCAAACACTTGGGGATTAAACATCATACTTCTAAGTAACACAGGGTTCAAAGAAGAAATGTGAAGATAAATTTAAAAATACTTTGTATTTTTACAAAAATGAATTGTAGCAAAGTTACTACTCTGGGTGGCGGTGGTGGTGGGGGAGATGCTGAATGGGGAAGCCTATGCGTATATGGGACAGGGAGAGTATGAGAAATTGCTGTCCTTTCGATTCCATTTTCCTTGAACTTGAAACTGCTTTGAAAAAATAAAGTCTATTTAATAAAGTTAAAGTAGGGAAAATAAGCTAAAAAGTGGTTTGACGGGAACTTCTATGGTGCAGGTAATATTCTCTTTTTAAAATGAGTGTGTTCCTTCTGTATACTCATGGAAAATAACAAACAGTAGACATTCATTTTAGCCCTTAAGAATAATTTGTATTTTGGCTGTATTTGACTTCCAATAGCATTCATCAATTTTGTGCATTCTGAAAAAGTAGTACCCTAATATTTGAGCTGATGTGGGAAATTGTTTTGATTAGCATAGTATAGCATAGCATTTAATTGTCCTTAAAAACAGCTGTGGCAGATTTCATTTCAAAATTTAGCATGAACATTTATTTGTCATTTTAACCTAATATGCAATACAGGTTTTCTATATATTATATAAATATATATTCATATACTTTCCAAGAAACAGCATAGGCCTGCAATAAAAATTACTGAGCAATGAGAAATAATTAAAATACAATAAGAATACAGTACAAAGGAATATATACAATGCTAAATTGCATAATTCAGACAAAAAGATGCTTTAGTTTTGTGTGCTTCTCCCCCTACCCACACCCAAAAAAGAACCAAAGCTTAGTAGACAAGAGCACTTATGAATGTAAATATTGGGAAATAAGTAGCACCTCTGGTCAATAAAATGATTGTCAACATTTATTTCCAGGAAGCCTAATAATGCATTTCTGATTTTGTAAATAAAACTAGTTAATATGTACCATGGAAGTTTGGCTACTGCATATTTCAGAATTTACACAGAATGTTTACTAATGAAATAAAAATGAATTCCTCAAAGCAGAATTATCAATTTTAAGATAACAAAAAAGGTACAGGTATTTGTTTTCTATACCTTACTTTGAAAATTAGCCAGAGAATACCTCTAATATCCATTCAGCCTGCATCATAGGATGCTATAGTATTAATTTAATAATCTAGATCCATCCATTTATTTCAATAAATGAATTATTCTGTGCATGGTGCTTAGCTAGGTAGGCATTTAAGCTGTTATTATAACAAAGTTAACTAACATTTTTGCCTGCAAGAAACTCACATTCTAGTAAGAAACAGATGAATTTGAAAATATATTCAAAACTGCAGGCAAAATATGTACTCCCATAAAGGAATTCAACATTTGGTTTCAAATTAGTTATGCTGAGAAACAGAAGATACAATTAACGGAGACAGTATAAATGAAAGTTAAGTGGTAAATGATTCAGTAGTCAAACAAGTTTCGTTAAAAATGAAGAAGTAGGAAAAAAATAAAGTAGGAACGTACTGAATTGAATATACTTTAAAAATAATCAACAACCGGGGCGCCTAGGTGGCGCAGTCGGTTAAGCATCCGACTTCAGCCAGGTCACGATCTCGCGGTCCGTGAGTTCGAGCCCCGCGTCGGGCTCTGGGCTGATGGCTCAGAGCCTGGAGCCTGTTTCCGATTCTGTGTCTCCCTCTCTCTCTGCCCCTCCCCCGTTCATGCTCTGTCTCTCTCTGTCCCAAAAATAAATAAACGTTGAAAAAAAAAATAAATTAATTAAAAAAAAAATAAAAAAAATAAAAAAAAATAATCAACAACATAATATATTCCTGATTGAAATAGATCTACATTATATTTAATTAACAACAAAATACGTATTTGTATGAAAATGCTAGCTCTTTCATTTTAATTTCCCCCCATGTTTTATTTACCAAGTCCAGAACTACTGGATATGCAAAAATTATAGAAATAAATACATATACTTTAAGTACCTTCATCTGTAAGAAGGCAAAAAGAATTGCATTCTATCTTACATTTTAAAACTTTGATCAATGTTCAAATTATTTTATACCTTACTGATTTTTTTGGAAAATGAAATTATATGCAACCATGGTTTAGGTCATAAAAACAACTGACCGAATCATCTTACCTATCAAGCAAAACCACCCTGTCTCTTAATTTCCCTTTAATTTTAATTGTAGTCTATGGGCCCTGTGACAGTAGGATCATTTTGTTCAGTGGTCTTTAGGATGAACAAAGCAACTACATTTTAATTCTTCCACTTAAAAAATCATAAAAATACAGCCCAAGATACAATTTATATTAAAAAAAAAAGGTAATTCTACAGATTAACCACTAAATCTAGCTCCTAAAGGATTCTTGCAAAAGTTAGCTAGATGTGGCTATTGCTAAGGAATATCTTTTATTTGTCTTAACAACATGTCATTATGCATGACTTTTATCCCCTAATTTTCCTTTTAATATCTGCTCCAATATATCAATGGGATAAGAAAAAAATGTTTATTGAAGGAATATAAATAGTAATTTTTTAAAATTTTCTTTTACATTTTTTAAAGTTTATTTTGAGAGACAGAGAGAGAGCACGAGCAGGGAAGGGGCAGAGACAGAGGGAGAGAGAATCCCAAGCAGGATCCATGCTGTCAGTGTGGAGCCTGACAGCAAGGGGTGGAACACCACACCAAGAACCATGAGATCATGACCTGAGCCAAAATGAAGAGTCAGATGCTTAACAAACGGAGCCACCCAGACACCCCAATAAAATACTTTTTTAAATTCCTCAGAAATGGGAAATTATTCACCCTAGGAAATACTAATCAACACAGTAGTTAAAATAGCTGGAGGGAATATTTAGCAAATATGTGGAAATATCCTACTCTCCCATAGCCAACATAGGAATTTCTATACCTGACTCGTATCTAAGCAATTTGCGATCTCATTTTTATCATCATTACAAAGAAGGGGCCTCATATTTATTGATGCGCTCACTGCAGCTACTGAGGCTTTTCCCATCCCAATGACAAGGCACTGAGTACATATGGATGTCTGTTTGGCTGAATAACACGTCACTGACCGCAAACACGTAATGGGCCCTGTTCATGAAAGATTTTACTGTGACACATCAGTTTATCAAAACTTTTATTAAAGTATGTTCTTAGGGTGAATAGCCTTGATGAATTAAGCAAACACATACAGAGTACAAATTGTTTTTACACTTTCACAGAGCAAATTCCTAATAACAACCACTATCCCCTTCACAAGGGATTTTCTATTTAGACCTGATTTTTTTTTTCTACAATAGAATCAAAGGGAAAATCTGAAAATAATATCTATCTAGATAAATGGGGACAGAGGAAGATGGTATCTCTAAGGTAACAGAAACCATAGTTTTACTGTTGCCAGACCTCTGTTGTAGATTTTGGTGTGAAATACATGAAATGACCATTTAACAAAGCAAGAATTTTCTGGATAGATTTTATCCTAATAATTTTATCAACCCATCCTCAGATGCCTGGATCAAGAAATATTGTTGAGTGTTCTCTTCAAGATTATACAGTGGCAATAATTTCTTGCATAGAACTTAATAATTTAACAAATTTGTGTTTTCTGTGCTGTAGCATTAAATTTTTAGGAAACCAGTGAATGATGCTTCTAAAATAAAATATGAACATACACAATAAAGGAATTAATGGACTACTGACACATGGTTTCTATAAACACATTACTGGCGAGTATGTTTAATGACTTAGATATTGCTGTAACAATACATACTGTGCACAATCATTCATCCCACCAATTATTATGTCCAGTTTACTGAGAATTATCTACTGTGGGAAATCATTAAATATTCTTCAAATTCAATTTACAAATGTGATTTTGCAAAGTATGACTCAGGAGAAATATATTCACTCTGGAAATAAAGGTTTTATCAAGCAAGGTTAGAATAAATATTTCCAGGTAAATTTGTATTCAGTCTATAAAATTCACCATTACAAATAGTATGGCCTATTCAGTGCAATGGAGAAAAAAAAATGAGTCAGGATTCAAAAGACTTGGGTTCTACTTCCTACCCTGCATTTATTCAAAATTCAAAATATCTGTTTAGGCAAAGCCCTTAACCTGTTATAGTCTTATTCTGTACAAACATGCATATCTAACAAACCTAATTTAGAGGGTTGAGAAGATGAAATGAATTAAATATATTTTTGATACATAAATAGATCAAACCCGAAATACAATACAAATCAAAATACAATTACATCTAATGATCAGAAAATAAACATTTTAGTTTGCATATCCTTTCTCACTAAATCCAGAAATCTTCATCCTTCAGTTAGAAATAGAAAGCATGTGGTAGAAAAATAAAGTCTTTTAAATAGTATATCCAAAATTTGTACTCTACTCTAATGAACAAGCTATATAAACTAGGACTAACTTCAAAATCTTTTTTAGATGCATATTAAAGTAAAACAAAAACAAATGCAGCATAAAAAGCTTAAAAGAATGTGTTTTAAAATTTCACCCTGAAATTCACATGATTCTTTTGTTCATTTGAATGAAACTTAAAAAAAAATTTTTTTTAATGTTTATTTTTGAGAGAAAGGCAGAGTGCAAATGGGGAGGGGCAGACAGAGGGAGACATAGAATCTGAACCAGGCTCCGGGCTCTGAGCTGTCAGCACAGAGACCGATGTGGGGCTTGACATGAACCATGAGATCATAGCCTGAGCTGAAGGTGGATGCTTAACCTACTGAGTCACCCAGGTGTCCCCAAACAGAACTTGTTACCAACTTATGCCTTGACAGATATTGAATATCTGTGTTTTCATACAGAGCCTCTCTAACTTATTTTGCCATATTAGAATTTTCAACAAGGAAATAAAAAAAGCTTGTTTTGCCATGTGAAGAAGAAATGTTTGCTGAAAAGGTAATGAATTAATCACCTACTGAAATATTCCTGAATGTTACTCACACTATTAACAAGTACATACAGACACTGGAAAACATGGCATTCATGCACATAGGGGAAGTGTAACTAAAACCCGCCAGAAAAACAAGAATTCTATATTAAAAATGCCCAGAATTAGAGGAAAAATGTTAAAGAAGCTGACCTAGATATTGTGAAAAATAAAGGAAAATAATTTTTATTTATCTTTTTTTTTAAGTTTATTTTGAGAGAGACAGAGAGCACCTGCATGTGCATGTGTGGTAGAGGGGCAGAGAGAGTGAGAGATTGAGAGAGAGAAAGAGAGAGAGAGAGGATCCCAAGGAGGCTGGGCACTTCAGTGTGGAGCCCGATGTGGGGCTCAAACTCACGAACCCTGAGATCATGACCTGAGTAGAAATCAAGAGTTGGACATTCAACCGACTGAGCCACCCAGGCACCCCAAAAGGAAAGAAAATAATTTTTTTAATAGTTAAGAGGGGAAAAAAAGGAGGTGAGGAGTTACGGTAGCACAGGGGTGCGATGGGAGAAATATTTGGTCTAAAAAATTCCCATATGCTCTACTAACGCCAAACATTCTGCTTGCAGTATTACTTTTCCTCTTAAGGCAAGGACCTAAAATTATGATTCTCAATACTCTAACAATTCTTTCAAGAACTGCATGTAAGTGAAATAAAGTGAAAGAAAGGCAGTAGTGGGGGAAGACTAACATCAATCAGATCGCAGGATCTTGTAGGAGCTAAAAATGAAATAGTGTGCAAACAATTGAGAGCAAAGAAGAGAACATGAGAACTATAAAAAATGATGTGAGCTCAGAAAATTATTCATTTTTTAATTACCAACAAAGATAGTTTATGGTTTTCATTATACAAGCATTATAATTACTGATAATTGAGCCCCTCAGCTTCTAAGTGCATGGAGACCACGCACATGGATATGTAGAAATCAAAACATAATAAACAAAGTGAGTTGAATAAAGTAAAGATGATAATTTCAATTTATATCTGAATAATTTTGATGCTTCTTGGTACTGTGAAGTGTTTTGGTAGGGAATCTACTTGGTATGATGTGTCGGGGATGTCGTTACATTAAAACTGCATATAGGATGATATGTAATGGTGCTGTGATGGGGTGTTAAGCTTTGTTTCTTAAAGTTGTGAGGGACTTTAAGAAAATTAGAAACATCCAAGATAGTGAGTGTGAAGGACAGGAAGATCGATTTTTCTAGATTCCCAAAAATCATATTCATTTATATATCTATCATGCATAAGGAAGACTCATTAACAAAATGTCTTCTAGAATATAAGCACGTTCCTTATGCAGGATACCTCAAGCCTATAGTCACACAAGTTCTCTTATTTGTGAAGATGAGAGGTCATGGCCAAAAATATATACCGCTGGCTCCAGGAATATGGCCATTCCTACAAATCACAAATAAAGAAGACCAGATACAGCATGTGTGGTTTTGTGAAAGATGTAAGACACTAGAAGTGTACTATCTGAGACAATGCTAAGGAGAACAATATATATATATATGTATGTATATATATATATATATTTTGAGAACAATATTCTATGGATGCCAAAAGTCTAGAGGGAAAGGACAAAAGCAATGACACTTTTCTGTCTAAAGAACAAATGGACAGAATGGAGAATGGCAATTACAGATGCTCAAGGAAACTTGAAAAATGAGTTAGAGCTTTAAGGGGCAGTTGCATTCAATGAGGAAAATAAATACTTTATAGATAAATCAATTATATCTTACAATCTTTCTAAATTTCTTTGATAGCTTGGGATGATCCTATAAATGGGAATCTCTGTATCTCTGAATATGATTTGTATAAGGTACTTTTTATTTTTGAGTCATAATAAGTAGCAACTAATATGGGAATTATTTATCCATAAAGAAAATAACATTTTCCTTCTAAATCCAACCTCAGGGAAAATATATTATGCCTGAGTCATATAAATGTCATTATTTTTATGAAAAAAAAGCTGTATTAAAACAATTAGGGTTATTATACAATCATTACCGTTATTTGGGATAATTTTCATGGGCTAGAAAAGCAAGCAACTTGAAATTATATATTCAGTTTATGGCAAACAGTCTCTAATGAACACTGAATAAATCAGATTACAAATTACAGTTAAATCTAACTAGTTTACCATATAGGTTTTAAATTTCTTATATCTATATTTTATCTACCTTTGCTTCTATAGATTCTATTGGAAGAAAGCATGGTAGTGAACACCCTAGGGGCTCTTTCTGCTCTCAGATAAACCTGAGTTTTAGTTCTATTTCTGTCACATACTACTTTTCAACTTTGGGTAATTAGCTGAACTTTGTGTGTCTGATTTTTTTTGTTTTGTTTCTCTCATCTATTATATCAGGCCAATAGCCTCTACTTATAATTTGGTTTGAATATTAAAAGGTATTATGTAGCCAAAATGCATGCTATAAATATTACTTCTCTTTTCACTTCCTATCCTTTCTCCCTGTTAAATGCATCCTAATGATCATAATTTTTAATTGTTTTATTAAAAGTGTGCAACATTATACATTTGAGAGGGCCTTTTTTTAAAAGGTCCTTTTGGATGGAAAATTATTTTGAATTAAGTGATTAGGGATATCTCTACGTTTTATGACATCAATATAAAAACTTACATTTGTATCATATATCTTGAAGTCTTTTTCCTGTATCCTCATTTGTCATGTACAGCCACAGAAGGAGGAGTGAAAAAACGTGCCTAGATTTTGAAAGTGCACATTTAAATATATCAGACAATTATTTTATTTATTTTCTAGTTTCAGGGGATGGGTCATGAGATAGAGTGGTTGGAACTTGATACTAAAGAAGTGAAACTCATGAGCCTTGTGAATTTACATTGAGAAAACATTAGGACTTCCAATGCGAAATACACTAGATACTGACCCAGAAAAGGAAAGAGAGTAGGGATAGGTCAGGACAAGCTGAAACCCAATATTCGATTCATAAATTAGTGAAGGCATATTTAAGGTTAAATTGTGAAAGACATGGGCTGCTCAGTTATCACAAGTAGAAAAATACCTAAAAGTATCCAGTGATCATGAATTATTTTGGTACCTTGGTTTATAACCTCCCTTCTGCACAATTCCTCAGTGACAGAATGAGACTAAAAGGAAATTTAATGGTGTATATTCTGAATTTGCTTCATGACACCTTGAACATCTAACACCCATCATTCCCTAGGGGAAGAAATACGCTAATTGCTGCAGACTCAGAGGCCAACTATACTGCTTCCTCTAGTTATGCAACTATGTGAATTTCTAGGTTGGTACCTTCTGCTCAGTCTCCAAAGATTCTCTTAAAGCAACAGGTATTCTAACAAGTTCAAGAGAGTGGAGAATGAATGACTAGAAGATTACTTTACCCTGGAACAATTCTCAATCCTGTACGTGAGTCTGTGTCAGTGTTTCAGGTGTGTTCTGATCTAATTTCCAACATGTACGTATGGGAATTAATATTTGCACATTTTGTAATGTTGTGTAATGCTACTGTTGGGTATGGCTACATACATATCACGTGCTTTGTGCAATTTTACTTCCCTTTCTTTTTTAACAATCTAATATACAGTGTTAGGAATGAAAATTTAATGAGGATGACCAAAGACCAACACAACAAATTCGAATCGGTTTTGACCTGACAAAAACCTCATCAATAAGTGAATAAACCCCCTTCCATGGAGGAAGGCACTGGAATGCACCCACCAGCTTGTCTGTACCAGCAAGTGACATAAAGGACTATAAAGCCGTAGGCACAAAACCCCACTATCAATACTTTGCTGTTTATTTCCCCCTGGGATATTATATCTGTATTAATTTAAATAGGTATCCTCAGAGAATCTGAAGACAGTTTTTGGAAATCTTTAATATTGGACAGCCACTACACAATTTATTATGTTGCATTTCTTACGATGAATCAGAGCTGAATACAAAAGCACTAATAAAATGAAAACAGCTCATTCAAGACTCAAGACTGGGCAAAACTAAATTAAAGACAGCCAAACACTGCCACATTTTGCCTGATTTATCTATCTATCATATTGGCACAAGTTGTTTTATTTAATATTTGAAAAATACAAATACCTCTTCATCTGCAAAAAAGATAAATGAGATGTGGAATTTTCTATAGCTTCCTAAATATGAGCCCCATGCTTAACCAGTGCATAAATTTTACAAATCAAATCCCTAACATTAACTATCACAAAAGCTTGGTGTCCAGGTGCACTCTTATAAGAAACAAGAATAGCACCTGCCTCTACAGCAATTAAAAAAAAAAAAAAAAAGAACGGCAAATTCCTTTTGACATCTTAATAGTAACATCACTTCAATAATCAAGCACTAAATGTTTTTTATTAATCATATGCTTAAACTTTAGATTTATTAATATAAATACTTATCGCATTAGCCATAAGGCACAAATTCTTCCTTGTTTAGAAGTACTTTATTACTCTAAATGGTATTTATAGTTCTGAGCGCACAGTAACTGTCATATGCTTCCGTACTCAAGGGTGATTCAGATTCTCAGATGTTTTAACATCGCTATGAAAATGAGAAACCGCTAAATTAACCCAGCCCGCAATGCTGCAAGCTTCTTACTATCGTATGATAAACTATGCCTACCCTTCACAAGTATATGCCAACTAACATACAGCTTCCAGTTCTAGAAACCTTTAACAGTCTCCTGGTCAGGTTCATTGGCAGCAGGAAGTCTGACTGGGAGTAGGTGGGATTTTGAAGAGCTGCCATTCCCACAACATGAGGAGTCTCAGTGGTGGAGTTAAAGGCCCATTTGGGTTTCTCTGTTTCGCTTTTGCATTTTGGCAAGGGGATAAAAATGGGAGAACTTGGAGGCCTTAGTAGAAGCACCTCTTACTCTTAGTCAGCTTTATTCAGATGGGTCACTCATAACAGTTAACTCTCTGATCACTGCTATGTGACTGGGAAAAATTAGAATTTGGCCTATTTGTCAGTCTGTCAACCAGGTTTCTGGTAGATTCCATTCTGAAGTCTATGACAGGGAGTCTGGATTGGGTTCTGATTAAAAGAAATCCCTGCTTATTACTTTCTGGCTTAGCAACTAAAATCCTTTTAAAATTAATGAACGTAGCTCATTGCTAAGAATCATTTAGGCTTTTAATTTGATTTATATATTAAGTAAGAATTCTGAAAATTGTTTGAGGGTTCTATTCTCTAGCACCAAGTACTAATGGCCATCCTCAAAGAAACTACATGCATGGATTCATCAAATTTAACAGTACTCAGAAATAATGGTTTAAAATGGAGGGTTGTTTTTTTTTTCAAATTTATTTTATATATGCAAATACTTTTATTTTTTACAGCAGTTAGTTGCGTTTTCAAATTAAGATCATCTTCATTTCACCCATGTTCTTATATTTAAAATCTACACTACAAAGTAGTATGCACCCTAATACATTTCTTCACTCTCCACGGATTTGTTTTTAAAGTTAAAAAAAAAGTATAGTGATAATATTCTTTCTGAACTTATTTGTCTTTTGTCCTCTAGATACTCTGTGCGCATGTGTGTAAATACAGGTGAGTGTGTGTGTGTGCATGTGCACATTAGAAGAAAATTCATTTTCCTTCAATTCCATCTAACACTGAAAACTAAAATCTAGACAGGGTATTCTTATTTGATTAAACATATTCCTTCTTGCTATTTAAACCAGGGATTTGGGATTCAGATCTCTATAATCAAGACCAGAAGTCACTGGAAGACTCTACAATTACTCTAACCACCACAACCAGAGTCACGTATGGAAATAAACCCATTGCATGGATTCTTTACAGGCATAACCTCAAATTTTAACTACCCAAACAAGTTTTAAAAAACAAACATAAAAATTTGCCATTGAGGAAAATCTCACTTCCATCCTTAATTATGACTTCTCATTTCAAGTAAAAACCTTTCCAATATTTTGAAAAAAAAATACTCCTAAGAAAGTCATAAACACTGAAATCAGAGATGTGATTCTTATTAAATATTAGTTTCTCTTTCTGAGGGATTATTCTCTGTTCTTGTACTTTTGATGCTGACATCATGATGTTTAGATTTGTTCAAAGGTTCAGATTCTTTGGACTCAGGCGAACTCATTTTCTTCTTCCTTGCTTCTCCCAGCTTCTTTTCCTTTGCAAGCAATCTGTAGTTTATAGCATTGCCGATAAGTAGCCACACACTTGATAGGAACACAATAGCTCCACAGGCGATATACATGTATTTATATTGTCTAGTTTGATCCACCAATTTACCTAAGAGACAAAAGAATATCTTTTAAGATAGCATAATAAAACAGCCATAAAATGATGACATTTTCGATAAGTATACCTATTTCTTATTTAATATTGAATGAGACTTTAACAAAAAAATGTCCTCGATTATGTCTTCTATATATGCATAGAAAAGGCATGTACAGGCACACACAGCATTATACTACCAGTATGTTAAATTTATTAAAGATTATTCCCCTCAGTAAAATTGTACAACCAAGACAAAGTAGGTATATATATCTGTTTGGGTGTATATTTGTAAATACATGTATGTGTGAGGCATGTTTTTTGTATTTATATGTATATAAATAGATCTATTTATCTATTAATATTTATACACTGAGACTGCTTCATCCTTTCCATGCTTCTTTTCAATAAAGAAAATACAGAGGAAAATATTACATTTTTTAGGAAAGACACAAAAGCTTTTATAAGGTTCTTGACAGGGCATAATATTTACTCAATGCTTTCTCTATGCCCAGCACTAGGCTAAACACTTTTTTTTTTTTAATGTTTATTTATTTAACTTTGAGAGAGAGAGAGAGAGAGACAGAGCACGAGCAGGGGAGGGGAAGAGAGAGAGAGGGGACAGAGGATCTGAAGCAGGCTCTGCACTGATAGCAAAGAGCCCAATACAGGGCTGTGAACCCACGAGCTGTGAGATCATGACCCGAGCTGAAGTTGGACGCTTAACCGACTGAGCCACCCAGGTGCCCCTAGGCTCAACACTTTTAAATGAGGTAATATCTCATTTAATCTTTACAAGAGCACTAGGAAGTAATTTGACCATGGTTACATAGCCAGTGAGTGGCAGAATCTGGAGTCTAACCAAAATCTGTCTGAATCTCTGGTTCTTAACTACTCTGCAAAATAGGTTCAGCGAAACTCTTGGTTAAGAGTCATTAACTCTTTAGGCTGATCACAATTTTTTAGTTTATCTGAATCTAAATTATTAAGGCCATACTAATCAGGAAGAAAGTATGTATCCCATCTGATTACTAAGAACATTTAAAAACTAGCCTGGTATCATACAACCTGAAGGTTTTTTGACTTTTAAAATTGGCTTATTTAAGTGCGCCATATACATAAACATAACAATAATGCATAACTTACATTTCCATTCTAACTTAAGTCAAATATTTCTGTTCATGCAATAATTTTTCTACTTCTAAATACATAAACATTAGGTCTATGGCCCCCATCAGAATTAATATCACTTTGGGTTACCATATTGACATATTTTCTAAATGTTTGGGGAATTTCTTAGCATCATCAAGAAACCAGATGTGATTTCCAGTACTGAAACTTTAGCTGTTTGTGAGACAGCAGTGAAAATTTGAGCTGAAAAAAAAAAAAAAATCAAAACCATACTCTCTCTACCTTCCACTGCTCTACTAATAAGAGTAGCAAAAAAAAAAAAAAAAAAAAAAAAAAAAAAAAAAAAGTAGCACCAACAGCAACTGTATGAGAAGTAAATACAACACTTATTCATTCAAAAGTATTTACTGGGTGCCTCCATGTGCCAGACATTATTCTATCAGCGATCGATCAAGGCTATAGAAAAGAAGCCAGTCTAAACATCAAGGAGAATCTGTGGTAGCAGGAGACATATACAGTATGAAAAAAATGGATAATTGTGGCTATGGTCTGAGAGCTTCAACAAGGAGCCCCAAATTAATTATTGTCTTTGTCACTACTGGTGCAATGGTTTGGCAATATTAACACAATAAGGACTCAAGAACACTGAAACTGATGTAAATATTCTTTTTTTGTTTAATTTTTTTAACGTTTATTCATTTTTGAGAACAGAGAGAGACAGAGTATGAGCAGGGAAGGGGCAGAGAGAGAGGGAGACACAGAACCTGAAGCAGGCTCCAGGCTCTGAGCTGTCAACACAGAGACTGACACGGGGCTCGAACTCACAAATTGTGAGATCATGACCCGAGCCGAAGTCGGACGCTCAACCGACTGAGCCATCCAGAAGCCCCATTAATACAGGTTCTCAGCACAGGTAGAAATAATCAAATCATATTCCTTCATTTTCATTCTTACAGCCTACCTACCATGTCTGTTGACCTGACTTCTTTTTTTTTTTTTATTCCCACCATGGCTGGTGAAATACAATTTTCTCTGTTAATACTAAGAATTCTGCTGCTCGTGAATAGGCTTCTAAAACCCATTTGGTAAAACTAATTCTGTAGGAAAAGATAGGTCAATTGTATTTGTCTTATGCAGCAAAATCATTTGGCTGATAAATAAGACTAGCTTTCATTCTTTTTGAAAATTGCTTTGGTGCCACAGTATATACATATTAAAAGGTATACCACCCAAAACATCTGTGCTAGACAGGAGAGGACAGCCCTCCCTGGTAGACAGAAAAAGTCAATAGCTGTACCACTCATTCCCGGCCAAGTGGAAAAGCAAGGCAAAAGGTCAATGATACCTTAAGATCAACAAATTAAATACAAATTTTCCCAATTCAAAATGATTCCTTGTCACTATATTGTATACCTGAAACTAATGTAACAATGTATGTAAATTATACTGGTATTAAAAAAATTATACCTAAATGTCATGTAGGAAACAGTTTAAAGACTGACTTACATACATGGAAAACTTTACATTGAACCTGGCAGTTACTGTGACCACTGGGTGTCAGGCCAAGAGTCTAACTGAATACCTAAGTTTAGTATTAAGCAAAACAATGGTTTCCAGTGGTTACTAGAAAAGACTGGCCCACATAATGTTTACAACATGAAAGTCTAAGATTAAACAAAGTCTTAACTTCAAAAATGCACTTATACATTTGTTTTAGTCTCCTTAGTGTGCAATTTAGCACAGATACTTTCTTTTTTAAAATTGTTTTTAATGTTTATCTACTTTTGAGAGAGGGTGGGGAGGGGCAGAGAGAGAGGGCAACACAGAATCCGAAGCAGGCTCCAGGCTCTGAGCTGTCAGTGCAGAGCCCAACACAGGGCTTGAACTCGTGAACCGTGAGATCATGACCTGAACCGAAGTCAGATGTTTAACCGACTGAGCCACTCAGGTGCCCCTAGCACAGATACTTTCATAGGCATGACTGAAATATTTCAGATCTTAAAAATCTAAAAGTAATCCTTATAGTTTATAAGTGTGAAATGTAAGTATCTGTTCAAAATGAATTTCTTTTCCTTCCTGTATATATATATATATATACAAATATATATACATGTATATATGTATATATATATACACACATATGTATATATATTCATATTTTTCTGTCAGCAATATTATAAAAGTATGCTATCCTTAGGCACGTAACATAGTAATATAACCAATGTACTCCAATAAGAAAAGAGATCCTGACCTTTTGATAGCATTATTTTAAATTTTTGACTCTTTTTAATATAAACAGAAATTTGTTCATCAATGATAAATAAAAGGTGGAATTTTATTATGATACATTTTTATAAGCACAAAAAAACAGATATGCATAAAAACCTGAAGATTATGTTACTAATTATCAGTCTAACTTAAATTCTTTTTTTTTTATTTTTCTTTAAACGTTTATTTATTGAGACAGAGAGAGACAGAGCATGAACGGGGGAGAGTAAGAGAGAGAGGGAGACACAGAATCTGAAACAGGCTCCAGGCTCTGAGCTGTCAGCACATAACCCGACATGGGGCTTGAACTCACGGACTGTGAGATCATGACCTGAGGCGAAGTCAGATGCTTAACCGACTGAGCCACCCAGGCGTCCCAGTCTAACTTAAATTCTTAAGTTCATAGGTCCAGGCTCTGTAGCAAATTTATGTCTAAAATCAACTATTTATGCAATTTAAAAATACATGTATAATAAACCCTAAAGTTAACACACCCACAGCCTTGTAGGCTATTCATGTTTATTGTTATAAGCCACATTATATCATACATTCCAAAGAAGGTCCTGGCTAGTGGGTATTCCTTTTATGCTCTCTGCTCCTCTGGATGAGAATGATTCTTACCAGCAAGAGGAGGGCCAAGAAGAACAGGGCAACACTCCACCACTGTGACGAGTCCCACAGCGCTGGAAAACCTCTGAGGGCCAACCAGGTCCATGAGCGTTTCAAAGAGGACACTGCTAACACTCCCAAATCCGAGACCAAAAAACACAGCATACAACACCAGGCTTGTGTAGTCCTCTGCCAACGGGCACAGGAGATGACACACTCCGTTGAACATGACTGCAAAACTGAAGAAGTACTGGATTCGGGGTCGGATAAATTTGGAGTTTGCAATGATTCCTCCACAAGGTCTAGCAAACATATCAACAAAAGCCATAATAGACAGCAAGAAAGCTGCAGAATACTCATCAATTCCCTTGTCTTTGGCATATGGAGCCAAGAATATAATGGGGGCAAAAAACCCTAGAAACATAATGACATTTCCAGATAAGTATATCAGAAATCCCCTATGCTTAAAAAGGGAGAAATCTAAATACTTATTAACTCTTTCCCATCTTGATTTCTTCCTATGGCTTTTCTTCACATCTGGGTCATTCTCTCTTACGCCAATCTTATTTTTAGACTTCTTCGTAGCTTGTTTGGGTTCAACGGGTCTCATGAGGGACCCAGCCACACAAGCATTCAACAATAAGCCTCCTAAAATCAAAAAGCTTCCTTTCCAACCAAAAGTATTAAAAAGGTACTGATTGAAAGGAGCCAATGTGCTTAAGAAAACAGGACTTCCTGCCATGGCGAGGCCATTAGCCATGGGTCGTTTCTTGTAGAAGTATTTGCCAATGATTGTTAGGGCAGGTTGCAGGTTGAATGCTAAACCTAAACCTAAAAAGAAAGACAAAAAGGAAGAAAAACACAAACACATTATGTCACTCACAAAAGAAATCACTCCTTAAAAGGTATATTCACGTGGGTAAGTCAGGACCCAAAGTACAACAGCAGGTGGTAATTTTTGATGACAATTATTATCACAGAATTGCACATCAACAAAGAGGTTCTCATAACTGGACATTTGACATGTATGACAGCTTCATATTGCTTTCATGTAAAAGCACAAAATTAAACCCAAGAACTTCTGATGTTTCCATATTCATAGAATAGGTTGAAATTAGGACAGAATTATTAGTTCTTACTTAAAATCATGTAATTCCACAGATAGGTTAATTCTCTCTCCATTTATCTAACATATATTTTTATATGCATTATATTTATATACACACATATACAATAGATTGCTACCTTGTGGGCAAGAGTGCAACTTATGTGAACACTTTTGTTATTTTTATTTTTTTTTTTTAAGTTTTGTTTTTTTATTTTGAGAGAGACAGAGCACAGGCATGGGAGGAGCAGAGAGAAAGGGAGAGAGTGAGAACCCCAAGCAGGCTCCACACTGTCAGCACAAAGCCCGACGGGGCTTGGACTCACAAACTGTGAGATCATGACTTGAGCCGAAGTCAGACACTTAACCTACTGAGCCACCCAGGCGCCCCACCTATATGCATTATTGGGCAAAACACTTAGACTTCTTGAGTTCCAATCCCCTCAACAATAACAAATGAGGGTTTTGCCAAAGTCAAGTAAGTTCTAGAACTCTTAAGATGTTATATAATGACATTATGATGGTAATTATCTGCAAATATTTATTTAAAAGTAATGAAATTCTGGGCACTCTGTAAGGTACTGAGTATTCATTTTTTGCATGCATCATCCCAACAACTCCAAAAGGAAAGAGCTATCATTTTCCATATTCTAAAGACAAAAAGATAGAAAGAGGCTAATTTACCCATGATCAGCTAATATGTGCTAAGTCAGGATTAAAACTAGATTGTCTATCAAAAAGTATTGGCTGATAACGCCTTAAGATAAATCTCTCAAAGGTGCATTTAAGGGTTGACTCCAGAAGCACCAAAGTCTTCAAGACTCAAAATAAATGGAATTGAAGTCAGAATAGCATATAATGCTGTTGACATTTGTGGGACAGTAATATCAAAATGATCGTTTCCATATTACATCTATTTGTGGGCCCAGCCTGACTTCTATGGTCAAATGCAATATACGGTATTTCTGCACAAAACAAAAAAGGTGTTCCCTGCACTATGACAATTCTTAGATAGAAGATTCTCATTTACAATGTCAAAAAGTATTTTATCACATCAAAAAGGTAGAGTGTTGTGGATAGGCTGTAAAGAGAAAGATTTTAACATCACTATTACTATAGGCTTTACTACATCTTATTTTTTTTTCATCAAATGATATGCCACTGCAGGGTTAGACTGATCTAAAATTACTATAAAAAGAGAAATACACTTACTGTTTTGCTGTGAGCATAAGGAAAAGATTCAATTTCTTTATACACTGAATCCAATTTTCCTTAAAACTTTGCGTGTAGATTTGCTTAATGCAATTTATTGTTAAGGCTAATAAAAGTAGTGTTTTCCAAATGTACATATTTAGGTCAGTTTAGGTCAACAGACATTACACATGAGGAACAACTGTAATCAAGTGACAGTATAAAATTTAAAAATATTAGCAGCAAATGTGCCTTACAGAGCCTTTAAGCAATTGGAATCTTTTGTAAGGAAAAGAAGGGACCCTAATACAGAGCCCTACCACTAACCAGAACACAAATAAAAATAATTCTATTGTTAGAGCTAAATCAGTGCATGCAGAAAATATATTTTGGCATCATTTTTTAACCTATAATGAGTCATAAGTCAGATACTCTAAATAGTGGTAAGTAATGAAAAATAACTTAAAAAAATGAAGCTATTTATATGCCAGAAAGTTTATGTCCATAATACCCCATCTTAACTGGCTGATGAGCAAATGGTGAAATGGTAAAATTAAATGAAAATGGTTTTCTTTTTGACATTGATATCATAGCACCTAATGTGTCTAATATTTTGTTTCTTCCATTTCTTGAAATAAGTTTGATTGGCCATTCCACGCTAGTATTTCATTGTACTCGATGAAAATACTTTAAGATAGCATCTGCTATAAGACATAAACTCAAGTAAAACAATGTAAATGTTCTATTGTTTATGCTTCTTACAGAGCTTTGCAAACAATGGAAGTGTTAAGAAGAAAATAAGCAGAAAACAAAACGACTTACCGGTAATGAATCCCACAGTGAGGTAGAGCTCTATTACGTTGGTACTAAAAGAGGCTGTGACCATTCCCAAGCAGCATAATAAACCTCCTATCATCACTACTGGTCGGCTACCATATTTATTCACCAGAACACTACTTATGGGACCTGAGGTAGAGAGGAAATGAAGAAATATTCAATTGCTGGGTCATTTACTTACAGTTTATTTTTTAACATTTGTTAATTTTGAAAGCACGTTTTAATGATCAAACAAAAATATTAGTTCACATAGAATATAATGAAGACTTTTCAATACTTCCTAATCAGATCGACTGTTTTCTTTAACCATATATATGACAGCACATAAAATAATAAATTCTAAGTGTTTAACATACAGTTTACGACCATAATCATTCAACTTTTGATGCAAAAGTTTTTCAACAGGACATAGTTATACTACCCAATATTTAATAAATGCAAACAAATTTATGTAACAATCTAGAGATTATAGAAATCACTTGTTTGTTATCATTTTATTTTCTAGAATAATATATTCTATGGGCACACACATATATATCCTCTTAATTAGAGCTCAAAATTGTTTTATGATACCACAGTATGATTTTCTTTATAAATCCTTTTTTTGAAAAATTTCTTTTGATTCTAAGATACCAATTGTTTTCATATTTTATTATGTTAGAAATGAGGATGTCTCACACTAGAGGTCTCTTAACAATCCCTGTTTGACAGGTGGTGGTCATAGGTAGCAAAGTAGCTATCACAGCCTATGCATGCTTGAATTTGGTTAATTCTGTGGCTTGGTTGGACAATGGCAATTCTTCATATTTCATATATTTCAAATTGCAATCAAACCATATTAAGGACCACTTGAAGAAGTAATATGAATATGAATCCTGATTATTGTCTGAAATATTCTCCTGTTGACACATTCTGATAATGTCAAGAAAGTACCAGCATCAAAACATACTGAATAGGTAGAGCAGCTGAGATGAAATTACCAGAGAAAATGGCAGATCTCTCTAGTAAGATATGCTGCCTCACTGGCAAAGAGAACAAGCTTACGTGTGAAACACAAACACTGAGAACGCTGACTCAAAAACTAATTTAGGAGAGCCATATACTGAATGGGAAGAAGTTTTAGAAATGCCTTACTCAATTTATTTAATGTACACTTCCTAATGCATGTGTGTGTGTGTGTGTGTGTATATAAAATGTGCAAGAGTGATTAAAATCATCTGTTTACATCTAGAAAAGCTCTTTTGGTAGTTATAAAATAAAGGCTCTAAATATTAAGAGCTGTTTTATTTTAATCACAGCAATTTTTTTAGCAGTATCTCATAAAATAATGGTACAACCTAACAATTGAGGTCATCTTAGATTCCGTGAAAGTTTATACGATTTTATGAGACCTGTCAACATGTAAATGGTTTGATTTGACATTTCCTTCTTAACTAAAAATCATATTTCATCTATAACAAGGGCCATTGCTTTGAGGAAAAAAAATACTACATTAGGTCAGAATTCTCAGTCCAATATTTAGCCTAGAAAATAATTAATGATTTTTAGTTAATACTATAACTTAAAAATTTGCTAAGTGCTATTGTACTGCATTTGAGAATTTTTACGTGGATAGTATTTGAAATATGTTCAGATTGATTTGTCAATAAGCCTTATTCTTTCATACAACTATAGTTATTATTTTTATTCCTTAACTATAAGTTGAAATAAAAACTTCATGGCCTAATATTACTCCACACATCTTCTGAAATGGTATTGGTAAAAACACATTATTTTACAAAAAGAACTCAAAAACAGAATATCACATTTTGCATTTAATACCAAACAAAGCAAAACTAAAAAGGGCCATATGAAAGATAGCTCTATAAAAACAACAGAGTTGGGGGAGAAATCAATGAAAATTGTACAAGATAATGTGAAAAGAATAGATTTCTACCACTAAGATGGTAAAAACTCATATGATTTAGGAAATGAGCATTTTCATTAAAAAGCACATAGCTAAATTCAGATAGCCTTTGTGAGAACTGAATTGATTAGCTTTGATTAAGTATTGAACTTAAGTGTATATTCCTTTTCTTAAAATTACTTAACCAATTCACTTCACTTTAACTCAAATCAGTTCAATGCAATATTTCTTGAGCTTCTAGTATAAAACCAGTTGACATACACCAAACATAAAATAATAAACGCACAGCTATAAACATCAATGCATTATAGTCCAGAGGAAATTAACAACAAGTTATTTTAAGAACTGTGATGAGTGCTTTGATTAAATACCAGACTATTCAAAGGCATTTATCAATTACTTGGACTAAAAACAATTTTCTCAGTATCGTTGAAATTATATATGCCATTTTCTATGTGATGCCTGGATAACTAACACAAGGGCTAATTACATTTTACAAATGTATTTGCCTAAACGGTATAAATTAAAATTTGAACAGAGGCTATGAATCACAACTTAATTTGCAATGCATTGTAAATAATTATGTCTATAGTTTAGGATAACGACATAAAGGCTTTCATCCCCCCCCACAACTGTGACTGATTAAGAGTAGCCAATAAAGGGGCGCCTGGGTGGCTCAGTTGGTTGGGCCGCCAACTACAGCTCAGGTCATGATCTCATGGCCTGTGAGTTTGAGCCCCCGCGTCGGGCCCTGTCCTGAACGCTCAGAGCCTGGAGCCCTCTTCCAATTCGGTGTCTCCCGCTGTCTCTGCCCCTTCCCTGCTTGCTCTCAGCCCCCACCCCCCCGCTTCTCTCTCTCAAAAATAATAAACAATAACAAAATTAAAAAAAAGAGTAGCCAATAAAGGAAATATTTAGAGGTGTTAACATTTTTTTTTTTTGGAAGGGGCCTTTATAGTTTCTACCATAGTATCAGTCAAGATGCAATGAAGAGTTGTGATTTTAACAAATGATTTTTCTGTAAATCATACACTTTAGTTAAGTGATAATCCTTAAAATAATCTATAAGGAATATACTTACATAATTCATCTATAATCTTTTCCTAGCAAAAAGAAATCTATAAAAAATATATTAAAAATATATACTTTTTAAGTTGATTTATTTAGAAATAATCAAAGCTCCTTACCTCTTCATATTAAATGCTTATCAAATGTCATAAAGTATTTCCATTTGTAACAGTTGTGGATCTAATTAAAATTATGATACAGGACAAACTATACTTATTTTGTAAAGAATCTTTAAATGCTTAATATTAGCTTGAGGGGGCATCTAAAATTAGACGTAAAACACAATGCCACTCAATACCTCTTTCTCCAACCTACAAACAGCTTGGTTCATTGTATTAACAAGAAAGATAAAGTTTTAAGAAAATAAATTCTCATCACATGTAATTTTTGTTAAAACATGCACTAGCCTCGCAGTTATCCTTTGTTGATGAATCATAGGCCTAATTATATTCTGAACCCATTCATTCATTTATCTATTAATTCGATCAGTGTGGAAGTTTTTACTCAGCATATGTTTTTAAGTAATCATGATGTTTAATCATTAGTTATGTCAAAAAAATTCTCTACCTGCTGAGAGTTGTATCTGAGCCCATATCTAAGTAGAGCAAAGGTATTACTCATCCAAATGCTGTGTTTTATTTCGCAAGTAGTTAAAAAAAGTGATGTGTGAGAATTATTAATATTGTCTTACTTCCAAAAAATCCAAGAAAGTATCAGACTGTATCCAAACCAGCCTGATCTACCCACTAATTTCTTCTGATCCAGCTTTCCGAACTATCTCAGAATTTTTAGAGTCAAGTATAGTAGTCACTTTCATGGTAGCTGTGATGCTGTAAAGGAGGATTTTCTCAGAGAGCAGTATGAAGATCACAATGTTGTCACCCATATTTCACCTTCTTTGTTTTCTGAAAGCTACTTCTGTCAGCTACTTCTGTCTTTTAATGACTATGGCTCCATAACACTTAGCAAAAGAATACTCTGGCAAGGAAGTTTTTGTGGGTTCTTACAAATTACAGACAATGTTTGCCCATTCTTAGAACTGTTGCACTTATAGTTCGTCACCCCTCCCCCCCACACACACATACCGCAACACTTATTTACTCTCTATTTTATTTGTTTGAATCTTGTTCATATATTCTATTTGAAGCTCTGTGACATTAGTCACCACATATACTATTATTATTCATCAACATTTATTGAATTATTACTCTTTGCAGGCAGTGTGTTAAGAATTGTACACGAATTATTGCATGTGATATTCATGGCAATTGATAATTACAGTAATGTAAGAGTTGATCAAACTGATACATGCAAAATGTTTAGATAACTTGTCTAAGGACACATCAATATAAGTGGTAGAATGTGATATGAGCCCCACGTCATCTGATTATAAAACTTACACCTTTTACTACTGTGCAGAAAAGAATTAACATATCATGTATGAGACTGCCATCCTTAGAAAGCCCTGCCTGCAAGGCTGGCACCTGGGAACTTGGATTTCAGACGTGTTCCCACCATTCCCTAGCTGGTGAGGTGGCTCACTGTGCTTGAACTGTTTCACGATGTAGTTTACGCCAAACATCTGTTTTCCTACCCCGAGTGTGGATCTTTAGGTGATGCGCGACAGAGAATGCCCATGTGACCAGCAACCCAATAGAAACCATAAGCTTCGAGTCTCCAGTGATCTTCCTGGTAGACAACGCTTCACCTGTGTCACAATTAGTTGCTGGATTCAGCTTATCTTCTGTGATTCCATTAGGAGAGGACTTTTGGAAGTTTGCACCTAGTTTCTTCTGGACTTTGACCCATGGGCTTTTGCCATTCCTGACTTTGTTTGGCATCCTTTCGTTATAACAAATCATAGCCATGAAAAAGACATTGTTGGGTCCTGTGAACTTTTCTAGTGAATCATCAAACCTGAAAGTTGTCTTGGGGATTCTGAATACAACTACTATAGTATATCTCTTCTAATTTTGAGTTTTGCATGTAGTTATATTTAAACAACTGATTTTTTTTTCGGTAAATATTTTTAAAATGTATGACCTACGTATACAGGAGCTGGTCTATTCTTTTGTGCATTGTTATTCTGTTCTGTAAACATGAACTCATAGTGTTTGTTTTATTTCTTTGGTATATGGCATGAGTACATGATAAATGCTGTGAGAAAATGTAGAGAATATGTTATGTAATGAACATTTCATAAAATATATTTGATCAATCTAAAACCATGAATTGGAATTGACTATCAATTTGAGCTATATAAAAATTTTATGCATAGCATAAACACTAACAGAAGAGATGATAAACTGCTATAATTTATTTTTCATTTGCTTTATTTCAAATTTGTATATGTGGTATCCTGTCAAATCAAATGATAAAAAGCACTAGTGCAGGGCTGGGAGAAAGTTGTTTGCAATTACAGAAATTTATCTGTGTTTACTACTGTAGTATTTTTCTTACTGACAGGGACTTTCTAAATTTGAAAGATTTTTCAAAGAGATTTTTTGAATTAGAAAACTGTTGCTATTTTAATTGGGACAGAGGGTGGGAGCCTCCTCATTAACTACTTGTTTGCCTGACATTTATCCCTGCACTGAAGTTGGAATTGAAAATTCCCCTGCTTTCTTTCTCCAAGTGATCTCACTTCACTTAAGGTCAGTGAAAAACATGAGGGGAGAGTCCCTAATGATTAGGAAGCAGCTATCGCATTTACCTTTACAAAGGATGGAGATATAAATGTTATGCCGGTAAATCATCGTCAGTTAGCATGTTGCTCAATGATAATTGCGCCGGTTTGATTTACTAGAGCTCATTCAGGCTGTTACAAAAGATGAATTTTTATGTCGGCCGAAGGCACTCATAGTATATTCATTCAGCATTCAACTAGTATTTTAGATTTTTAAGTATATGAGGGTTTTGAACGAATGGTTTGAGTAGCTGTAGAAATCAAGAAAGGGGTGGTTAATATGCTAGGTGTATTTTGATGCATAACAGGGACAGAGGGTACTGGAGGGTGACATGGTCTACGAACTCATCTTTGCATTTGCTGTTCCCTCTGTATGAAATGTTCTCCCCTTTATATATAAATGGCTTCTTTTTTCTCACATTCAGGTCTCCGTGCATATGTCACCTCCTCAGACAGATATCTCACCATTTCAACGGATGAACGTACCAACCTGGCATCATTACAGCTGTTTAAAGGAATGGTCACTCTGCATGGGAGAGGGGTGCGAGAGTGAACAAACTGACCTCAAAACCTTTTACTACAAATCAAAGTGTTTGAAACGAACATTCTCTGTGAGCACTGGCAGAAATGCCGAACACTTCCTTGGTGTTTACAGGTTACATTCTTCCCAACCAGGAAAACCATTTTCACTTGTTTAAGGCTGCTGGCACAATGGCTCCGTAAAAAAACAAAAACAAAAACAAAAACCTTTCTTGAGGACTTGGCATGTTTCTTTTCTTTTTTTTTTTTTTTTTTTAATTTTTTTTTTCAACGTTTATTTATTTTTGGGACAGAGAGAGACAGAGCATGAATGGGGGAGGGGCAGAGAGAGAGGGAGACACAGAATCGGAAACAGGCTCCAGGCTCTGAGCCATCAGCCCAGAGCCTGACGCGGTGCTCGAACTCACGGGCTGCGAGATCGTGACCTGGCTGAAGTCGGACGCTTAACCGACTGCGCCACCCAGGCGCCCCTAGGACTTGGCATGTTTCTAAACTCTTCACATATAAAATCACATTGAATCCTTAAAATCTCTCTAAAAGTTGGCATGATTTCTTCATTCCCATTTTATATATAAGGAAACTGAGTTGCAGAGTGATAACTTTGAAGGATTGCTCAAGCCCTCTGCTACACCTACCTGTTCTAGAGCATGCCTCGCACAAATATCATTTTTCCTGGGAGCAGAGATCACATTTCTTTTACATGTATGATGCTCATTTATTCAAAATAAAAATTTACATTTAATATTACATTATGCAAATGTATACTTTATAATCCCTGATCTTTGGAATAATTTTTAAGAAGACAGAAAAAATAAGACTATATTGCAGAAACTTCTGGTTGTCTATGCCCTTCATTCTTCCTAAAAGAATCCTGATTTTGTTTTATAATTAATCTCTCCTAAAGAATCCTGATTTTGTTTTATAATTAATCTCTTCTGTGACACCCCAGGCCTTAATGCTTGGGGAATGAATCGTAAGTACTGTAAGCCAATCATGATAGGACCATTCCCATCACCAAATACTGGCTTAAACATGAGCATCTGGGGGCAATTTATATAGGGTAAATTTTTCTGAGGGCTTCTGGGAAAGGATGTCTTTAGTCTTATAAAGCAATAAAGCAATAAAATGCCTCTGTATGTTTTCATGAGAATGTGATGCCTCGAGGTTCCATAGTCATCTTTTGACTGTAAAGTGTTCTTGAAGATGAGACAGACATTTAAGCCATTGATTAGACCAAAGAGCCAATAAATTAACCAAACCAGACTTCTTGTGATATAACATCATAAAACTTCAGTGCTGGTTAGTTTACCAATGGACATTGGATTTTTCCCTGCTTGCAGTCTGAGACATTCTGATATAATAGAAAAAATTCAATTCCTATTAAATATATTTCATAAAAAATAAAATCTATTAATACTATCTCATAAAATACTAAAGTATTAATAAGATCTATAAAATATATTTATAATAGTCTTTATAGTATCTATAATACTATCTCATAAAGTACTATTATTAATACTATTAACACTATCTCAAAAACCTATTAATACTATCTCACACTAAAAAGTAGTTGATATCTACTAAATACCTCCTTTTCCCCTAAAGCTTAAAAGTTTACTTAGTTTCAAAATAGAACTACCATACAACCCAGTAATTGCACTACTAGGTATTTATCCAAAGGATACAGGAGTGCTGATTCAAGATTTGAAGGGACACATGCATCCCAATGTTTATAGCAGCACTATTGACAATAGCCAAAGTATGGAAAGAGCCCAAATGTCCATCAACTGATGAATGGATAAAGAAGATGTGGTGTATGTGTGTGTCTATTGGATAAAGAAGATGTGGTGTATGTGTGTGTCTATATAGACTCACACATACACCACATCTTCTTTATCCATTCACACACACACACACACACACACACACACAGACACACACACACGATGGAATACTACTCAGGGATCAAAAAGAATGAAATCTTGCCATTTGCAACAACGTGGATGGAACTAGAGTGTATTATGCTAAGTGAAATAAGTCAGAGAAAGACAAATATATGATTTCATTCATATGGGGAATTCAAGAAATGAAACAGATGAACATAGGGGAAAGGAAGCAAAAGTAAGATAAAAACAGACAGGGAAACAAACCGTAAGAGACTGTTACATACAGAGAACAAACTGAGGGTTGCTGGAGGGGTGTTGGGTGTGGGGATGGGCTACATGGGTGGTGGGCATTGAGGAGGGCACTTGGGATGAGCACTGGGTGTTATTTGTAAGTGATGAATCATTAAATTCCATTACTGAAATCATTATAACACTATATGTTAAGTAACTTGGATTTAAATTAAAACAAATAATAAAATATATACATATTATTTAAAAAATTTATTTAGTTTCACAGAATTATTTCAGTGAAATCTAATTATAGAACATTTATTTATATATTTTTAATAATTTTTAATATTTTAAAACATTTATTCATTTTTGAGAGACAGAGAGAAACAGAGCATGAGCACAGTAGGGGCAGAGAGAGAGGGAGACACAGAATCCGAAGCAGGCCCCAAGCTCTGAGCTGTCAGCACAGAGGCTTGATGTGGGGCTTGAACCCATGAACCATGAGATTATGACCTGAACCAAAGTCAGATGCTTAAATGATTGAGCGACCCAGGTGCCCGGATATGGATGGATGGATGGATGGATATATATATATATATATATATATATATATATATATATATATATATTTAAGTTTACTTTTCTTTTTGAGACAGAGATAGAAAGCAAGCAGGAAAGGGCAGAGAGAGAGGGAGACAGAGTTCCAAGCTGACAGTGGGGAGCCCAATGTGGGGTTTGAACTCAAACTGTGAGATCGTGACTTCAGCCAAAGTCAAGAGTCGGATACCTAACTGACTGAGCCACCCAGGCACCCCATCGAACTATAGAACATTTAAAGTGATTCTAACATTTTTCCAATTTGTTATACTCAATTAAATGTTGTAATAGTTTAACCTCAATGGAAGTTTTGAAATGTGGATATGTAATTGATACTGTATCTTAAAATATATGTATTTCTCTTAACCAGTCAGGAAAATTCAATCTGTAAATTGAAGGTTCATACCTGTCTTAGGCAACTAATAAACAATATGACCATTTCTAAACGGTGCTAAAATATGTTTCTGTTCATGGATATTTTTCCCTCATAATTCTTACTGTACATAGAATATTGCATGAAGTCCTATGAAATTTTATATTATTTCCTTCCATGTGTTCTTCAAAATTAGCTTTAAATAACTTGGTTCTAATGCATTCCATGAACGCATCCATCTAATGTATTCTAATCTTTTAGCTGCTAAACTACTTTGTTCTTCTCTCAAGTTAGTATTAATATTCTACTTTGTGATATTTATTTCCATATTTGTATTAGTCACTAGAATCTCAGCTCTTGGGAGGGTAAGGGCATAATGTGACTCATTTATAATTTACTTAGACTTAAGACAATTTATTTCATATAGGAGATAGGAATTATTTTTTAATTTAATTAGATGGAATTATTTTCTAAGTTGATTTTAGAACTGTCATATGATGCCACCCTCACTTCGACATGATATCAGTATTTATCACAGCAGACAGGTTTTAAAGAGGGTATTTAATCTACTGGGTTCCTTTTTCTTTTCATCTAAAGAGGATATGTAAAACAAAACAAAACAAGAAACACATATGCCAGGTTAAAGGTCAATTTAGAGATGAGTACATGAGCTCCATTGATTTTAACTCTTCTCTTTAAAGTGCCTTTGTTTATGAGTGAAGACTGATTTTACGCATACAAAATTCCTAACTAAAGGTATGAGGTCCACTTACCCCAATATCTCTGTCACTACTTATTACCATATTTGACTCCATACACTACATATAGTGTATATATAGTGTATATATAGTGTATATATAGTGTATATATAGTATATATATAGTGTATATATAGTGTATAGATAGTGTATATATAGTGTATATATAGTGTATATATAGCGTATATATAGCGTATATATAGCGTATATATAGCGTATATATAGTGTATATATAGTGTATATATAGATATATTTGTGTGTAGGTGTGTTTTGAACCTAAGAGACACAGTACCAAGAAAATGTGCTCCTACTGTCCTTTGTGAACTTTTTACATAAGTGCTGGTATAAAGTACTACAGAGTGATAATAATTAGTATTCTCCACTTATTCTAGGGAATAGTCATCACCAGAGAAACAATAACTTATATTTAAGTGAGTCCTCCTGTGTCTAATACTCTTGGTTATAAACTCTGCATCTCTGCATCCATTTTCTCCTGCTTTCTCTTTTGAGAAAACATGGATTCCCTGCAGGATTCTGCTTTTCACTGTGCAGCCACATGCTAAGAGAATTATGGAGGTAGGAGTAAATCCTGATTTACATAGAGAGCCAGTTGTGATAACATCATTCCCTTCTCCATTGAATGATTTAGGTCTGGGCTTAGGACACAATTCTGGCCGCCAAGACATGAGAGGAAATCTAGCAATTTCTGGGAAAACTTCTTCATTTTTTTTTAAGTTCATTTATTTATTTCAAGAGAGACAGAGACAGCAAAAATGGGGGAGGTGCAGAGAGAGAGGAAGAGAGAGGGAACCCCAAGCAACACTGAGCCTGAGGCGGAGCTTGAACTCATGAAGCTAGGAGATCATGACCTGAGCCAAAACCAAGAGTTGGATGCTCAACTGACTGGGTCATCCAGGCACCCCAAAAGTCTTTTTCTTAAAAAGAGATACAAAGAGGGGGCACCTGGGTGGCTCAGGCAGTTGAGCATCTGAGTCTTCGGCTTAAGTTATGATCCCAGTGTTGTGGGATCAAGCCCCATGTGGGGCTCTATGCTGAGTGTTGAGCCTGCGTAAGATTCTTTCTCTTTCTCTGCCCCTCTCCTGCTTCCACTCTCTCTTTCTAAAAGAAAAAGAAAAAAAGACAGAGAGATATGAAAAATAAATCACTAAATGTTGCCTCCTATATGTATGTTACCTTGAAACACAGCAGCTGTCTTACAAACATGAAGAGAGCTGGCCTGAGGAACAGGTGAAACACAGAAGCTAGAGAACTTCACAGAGCATCACAATGAAGTGGACTTGGAACCTAATGATGCCATTTTATGGTCACTCTATATTTTAAATCCTCGTTAAATGAAGGAATGTATTTATTTAGTGTTTAAACTGAAAGCACCCTAGCAGATAAACGTGCAAAAAAAGACTACTTTTCCTTAAATATTGTGGTCTAATGAAAGATAGATTTGGAAATACCAAGAGTAATTACAACAAAAGAAGTTTGGTTCAATCACATGCCTAACTGAAAAACTGTAATTTTACTTTGAAGAACTGGGTATTTCGTTTAATAGCTTATTTTATAGATTTCCTGAAGTAAGTGGCAGTCATAAATTTATGGCAATACATACATTCATAAATTAAATAAAAACTTTAAGTTGACAAGGGTTTTTTGGTGTTTGGAATTTCACAGGGGTTTAGATAAAATATATGACATTGTCTATATATGTCTTTGCGGTTGGTTTATATTTTAACCTCTTTATAACCACTATCTTTTACACATACACACACACGTATGAACTCAAAATAAAATTTTAAAAAATGTTAATAATGGCCTCAGAAATCTCATTATTTATTATTAATTATGGGACATATATGTTCTAATTTATGTAACATTACTATCAATCCAGGGAACAATATTATTTTTTTTAAAGTCACAGTAAGACATTTTATATCCTTTGGCATCTTCTAGAACCTCTATGAGTGGGATCCAGCTATAACAGTGTTCACAGAGTAAGTCTAAAATGAATGAATGAGGGGTGCCTGGACGGCTCAGTCGGTTAAGCATCTGACTCCAGCTCAGGTCATGATCTCATGGCTTGTGAGTTCAAGCCCCCAAGTCGGGCTCTGTGCTGACATCTCAGAGCCTGGAGCCCGCTTCAGATTCTGTCTCCCTCTCTTTCTCTGCCCCTCCCCTGCTCATGCTCTGTCTCTCTCTCCTTCAAAATAAATAAACATTTAAAAAAATGAATGAATGAATGAATGAATGAATCCAACTGTTTAGTAAATATATGATGTATGATATTCTTGTCTTTCTGAATGAGGAATCAACAAGTTCCAGAAAGCACCACAGGTTACCTGTGGAAATAGCACCTGCAATGCAGGCCTACAGATAGAGGAGTAAACTGACATATGGGCACTGAACAGTGCTTTCCAGAAGCAACCTTGGAAGGTATTTGCAGAATATTTTTCCTTAATATACTTCCCCATCTTTTGGTTTTGGCTTGAACTCACAATTCCAGACATTTACACTTACTCCTTCACCTTTTATATTATTTGCAACATTCTTTCTAGGATATTTTAAACCACTTTTTTAAAGAAAAATATTTGGTACCGAAATTAGAAAAATTACACAAATACAAAATAAGCCTGAGATGACCAAAATGGAAGACAAGTGTGGATTTTTGGAGAAGAAATGGCAACTCAAGAGAAGAATAATGGTATATCTCATGGAATTAAAACTAGAGTCATGAAGAGAAACCGAGAGAAGGGAGGTATGAGGTTCAAATCTCTGAAAATTAAGATTTTTATGGAGAAAAAATATGGAAGAATAAGGAGTATCCCTAAGCACTGATAGCTGCTGATGAAGTAATTAAATTATAGTGTTAAGATAAAAAGAAAGAACAAAGAAGATGTTAGAGAAAAGTAGAGTCAGGGAAATATAGACCCACTTGTCAGAAACAAACAAAAATATGTCTTCCATAGATTAATAAATAATAAATCTGCAGGTTTCTAGGAACAAATTAGCATACATTATTGAAAGATTTTTTTTTTAGAAAAACTAGAATAGAAAGCTATGATCAATTACTAGTCAAGTAATAGAGAACTTGTGACTACCAAAAAACAAATAAAAACTAAACTACTCCACCCCAAAATTCACCTACATTATCAGAGCTTGTTTTTAATTGTATATATTTAAGGTGTACAACATGATGATCTGATATATGCCTACATTATGAATAACCACAGTCAAGCTAATTAACATATCCATCACCTCTCATAGTTACCGTGTGTGTGTGGGGGGGGGGGGTGGGTAAGAACATAAGAGATCTACTTTCTTAGAAAATTTCAGGTATACATTACATGGTTGTTAACTGTAGTCACCATGTGGTACATTAGGTCTCCCGAATTACTCATTTTATAATGGAAAGTTTGTGCATTTCACCAACATCTCATTTCCTCCACTTTCCTCACCCCCTGGCAACACCACCTTCTTCTACTCTCTGGTTCTAGGAGTTCAACTTTTTTAGATTCCACATATGTGAGATCATGCAGTATTTGTCTTTCTCTGACCTAATCAGTTAGTATAATACTCTCAAGCTTCATCCATATTGTCATAAATGACAGGATTTGCTTTCTTTTAGGGCTGGACAATATCCCACTGCATATATACATATACCGCACAGTCTTTAACTATTCAGCTATTGAAGGACAGTTGGATTGTTTCCATATCCTGGCTACTGTGAAGAATGCTGCAATGAATATGGGAGTGCAGACATCTCCTGAAGACAGTAATTTTGTTTCTTTTGGATATATACTCAGACGTGGGATTGACAGATCATATGGGAGTTCTACTTTTAATTTTTTAAACAACTTTGTATTGATTTCTATAATGGCTGTAAAGATCTTCATTCTTACCAACAGTGTATAAGGGTTCCCTTTTGTCCATACACTTGCCAGCATTTGTTTTCTCTTGCCTTTTGTATAATAAACATTCTAACAGGTGTGAGGTGATACCTCATTGTGTTTTTGATTAGCATTTCCCTGATGATTAATGATGTCTGGCACCTTTTCATGTATCTATTGGCTCTCTGATGTCTTCTTCGGAAAAACATCTATTCAGGTCCTTTGCTTATCAGAACTTCTTAACTGAGGTAAAATCTATCCTTCATATGGGACATTTGGCAGTGTTAGAGAATATGTCTGTTTTCATGGGAATTTGGAGCACTATTAGTATTTGGTGGATGGGATCAGAGATGCTAAACCTTCTGAAAGGTGTAAAACCCATTACACAGATTTGGCCAATTTCAAATTCCACTAAGCTCCCAATGGAATACTCTGGGCTAGAAAAATAGAGGCAGATTACCTGAAGAGGAGAGTGTTTTCACACGTGAACACCTGATAAAATGAGGAATGGTTGAAAAAAATGTATATACTTAGCTCTGATAAAGATGTTATAGGAAAAAAAATAACAGCTTCCTTTCATTATTTGAAGAACATTGAGAGGGTTATTAGATACAACAGAAGTTATAGAAGATCTTTGTATAGAAAAGATATTCTTAATTCTTTGAGAGATAGTTACTTGCCCTTGAACTGTTAAAGCAGAAGCTATGTGACCACGTAATAAGAATATTGTAAAGAGACTTAAGGAATGAAAGTTGGTCAGACATTTATGTTCTTTTAATCCTAGGATTTTCAAAGAAAATATTTCATATATCTTACATATAAAAGCTGCGGTTTAAAGTATGCTAAATTATGAACTCCTTGCATGACTGATTCCAATCTTGTTTTGAAATGATTTTTAAGTCTAACTACTATGGTGAACCTTACATTTCTTAAAAAACAATGTAAATTACTTACCAAAAGTAGTTTCCTACAATAAACATGCAATCTGTAGATTCATTATTAAGTAAAGTACTATCTCAGCTTTTCTACCTTCTGTTGATTTTGCTATTTTAGTATAAACAGTCATTACTCATGACATATTTATTATAATTTTATTTACAGTATTAAAAATAACATGAGCATGAAAGAATGCTGGAAAAGCAGAGAACTTTAAAAGGATGCAAGTGAATTTCAGCATTCTGGAACATACACAGTTCATTCCTGTTTGAGTTAATAAGGAGAACTGACTCAACAAAAATTAGATGTTGGGCACACTGTTGGGAAGGTAGTGAGATGGATGCTTTTCCAAAAATTTTGTAATGGATAATTGGTTTCTCATTTCAAACTGAGAAAATAAGATTAAGTGTCACTGCTGTTTAGTAAGCTGGGGGAAAAAAGGGTCGTGGTTCTATAACCTTAAGCATATCTCTAAAAATCTCCAATTATCAATCAGCCATCTGTGCTTGAGCATTCATGGAGATAGTACTTTCAAAGAGAGGCAGATTTTCACACCCAAAAAGGTACTCAGAAAAAGTGAGTGTTTTGTTTCTTGTCAGCAAAGACTGTGCTTCACTTGATTATATGATTGTTGAGAATCATTAGGCTAAGTGACTTTTAGGTTTTCTTTGTAGAAAAGTTTGAGAATCCTATGCCTCAGTAACTTGTTCTGGAATTCATTTATTCAGTCAATAAACATATAGACAGTTTTGGGGCGCCTGGGTGGCTCAGTCGGTTAAGCGTCCGACGTCGGCTCAGGTCATGATCTCACGGTCCGTGAGTTCAAGCCCCGCGTCGGGCTCTGTGCTGACAGCTCAGAGCCTGGAGCCTGCTTCAGATTCTCTGTCTCCCTCTCTCTCTGACCCTCTCCCATTCATGCTCTGTCTCTCTCTGTCTCAAAAATAAATAAACATTTAAAAAAATAAAAAAAAAAAACATATAGACAGTTTTGTTTATATGCCAGGAATTTTAAGTGTTTCCTTAGTTGCTGGGAATAAAGAGACCTTATCTACCCCAAACATGGGGGCAGGAGAATCTTATTCTAAAGGATCTCAGCGTTCAGTAAAGGAAGGTGGTTCAGACATATAAGGAAATAGAGCAAATTGCAATCCTGTATTGTTATTATGGAGATCTCAAAACAGTTATGAGAGAGGACCACTTAAAGGTGCCTCCAGGAGTCAAGAAAACTGAACAGTGGGTAAAAGGGAGAACATTCTAGATGGCGGAAAGAGTGGTATGACTCAGTAAGTTGGAACCTCTCGAGAAGAGTGGTTTTCAAACTGAGGTGTTCTTACCCTTGTAGGTAATGCAAACTTTCCAAAGGATAAAGCATTTGTAGTTTAAGGTATTCAATTATTTCAATCCACAATTTCCATATGCTCTAAATTCAAATATCATGTAGATTCTTCTATCCTACTTCTGCTTTCATAAGGGTCCATCGCTTAGAGGTGTTAAAACCCCCAAAAGCACTAGCGAGACATTTGGAAAGTTTCCCTAGATGCTTTTAAAGGATTAATAAGGGTTTTTTAAAAACCCACTGTAAAGCCTCCTTTCTTTATCTTGTGCATATTAATGTTGGGGGGAATGCAGGCTTGTCCATGGGGTATCTGAGGTCTTATTTTTAAGTGTTCAGAAACCACATACATTGTAGTGTGGATAGCAGAAGTAATGGCAATTTATGTTCAGCAGCTTCAGGTCTTCCAACTACAAAGAATGCATTGCTCTTGATGGAGAGTCTGATGAGAACAATGTAAACAGAGCATTAATAAAAATGAATGCTTGTTAAAGATTCAAAATTTAAATTAATAATTTCCAGCTATTCTCTCTTTTTACTCTTAGGACACGTCATTGGAAATAAAAGCACCTTTGATCAGCTGGAGCAGTTCAAATCGTTGGAGAGTATTCCTTTAATTGTACCTGAAATGTTTTCTGGAACACCACATTTTTACTTTAAATTCATGGATAAATACTAAGATAGCCATGGGACTAATTGTATTTCAGCAGCATATACTTTTCTGTTTGTTAAATTCGTATGGAAATTTCATAATAATGAATCTAAAAATAAAGTAAGATATTTTTGGATATGTACACCTGATTCTTAAAATACTTCCAGATACATATTTACTAAAATAATATTGTGCCTTTTGTCATATTCTGACTTCATAAATAAATAGGAATCAGAGGCATGTTATAGTAAGTATCAGGAACAGCTTACAAATTTGTTCTTGTTTTTAAGCTTTTTGCAAAAACACCTAAATATGTTACAAAATTAATTTAGGTTAACTTTTTATAAGATGCACCCTGTAATTAATTTTCAGTACTTTTACAATAATCTTCAAATGCATATTAAAATATTTATTTGAACTTGAAAATCAATTCAGACATTCTCTGACTGAAATTAAATTGTTTTAGCTGATTAGTTTGAGTAGGGACTGTCTTTGCTAATTAAATGAGAAGGAATCATGTTCCCACACACTGAACAAGCTAAGTCTGTGCCTCCAATGTTTTTACAAATATATACATAAAACACATGACAGACAAAGCTCTTAGTCACAAACACCTTACTTAAAAAGGTGTATATTTTAATTTCTCTACCCCTTATGACTTTATTAGATTAAAAAATCTGCCTCTGAATTATGAAAAAGCAATATAAAATTTTATCGTTTAGTTAGTTTTGGTAAACGTTTTAAATAAACTTCTCAAAAGTTGAGAGATTTGTTGACTGAAAAATAATTCTTTGGTAAGACAGATTTTCAATGCTCTGCTTTTCATAATTTGCGGGAAGACTTAGTAAAATTGTTAGCTAATCGATCATTACAATTTTTTATTAGAAATCATTATATGATTTTTGGCAAATTCGGAGAGCTGACTGATATTGCTAAAATCAAATACATTCCATTGTGATCTACTTTATTATGTAAATAGTTTACTCAGTGTTTACATCTATAGAAACAAAACAGGAATATAATTGAGACAAAATCTGTATCTGCTCAACTAGCACTAAAGAATATTCATCTGTAAAAGCAAAGGTGGCCTGTTAATCTCATTAAAAGACACCTTTCCATTAAATGTTTACTTTTTGTTGAATTACCCTATTTTGATCAAATCTGCTATAATAATATTATAATGAAACTCAATCAGAATAATTCTGTGAATCCCTTAGAATCCCCCAAAATTACAAATTAATTTAGATATATAAGCCATGTTTTTCCAAAGAAAGAAAAAAGAAATTAAAAATACTTAAAAACATGAAAGTAATTTGCAGGAGTATAATGGAAACATAAGATCAAATATGGATTGGATGCAAAATTTGCCACTTTGTAGTTGAATGCTCATTCATTCATTTATTTTTAGATGAATGATAATGGCCAACAGATCATTTTGGTATTTGGATTCTATTATTGCTTCAGAAAGAGGTACTATTTCTATCCTTTGCTTGTATAGAAATTTTTATCAGAGAGAAAATTAAAAAAAAACTCTCTAAACCTGTTTGACTTCTGGGAATGGTTGTTTGGTAGTGACTGTCGCTGATGGACATTTTGCAAGGTTACTTACTGGTTAATTTTAAACATGCTTAGAAATAATGCATAAGCAAAGATTTTCAAAGTTTTATAAAACCTTACACATAAAGTTTTATAAAACCTTACACGTAATCCACAATGTCATAACTAAATACATTCTATAATAAAGGAAATGTAATTATGAGATATTATATTTGAATATTCAAGGTAGAATGAAACTCATTACAAAAGCTTTCCACGAGGAGTTGCAAGTGACAGTATAAAGACAATGGTTCCTGACCCACCCATGGCATTCTGGCTTAAGAGACACAATCTGTGGAATTTTCTCCAATAATTGGTTAAGGCCAGAGCAACTCTGACTCTAGAGTGAAAGATAATTCAAAAAAAAAAAAAAAAAAAAAAAAAAAAAAAAAAGAAAAGAAAAAAAAAGCAGTAGATTGTTGGTAAAGCCCCTCTTTATTTCTTTTGCTTGAGTCAGTTTATGTTAGACAACAATTCAGCCGAGCTTAAATGTGTACCATCCCTCCACCATATATGGCGGTAGTTTGGTGAGAGCCCTGAGTAGTAAAAAAAAGAAGCCTCTTAAGAGGACAGAGTGAACAATTCTGGTAAGATCAAACACAGCACCGCCTAAGGCCCTTCCTACTCATTCCTCTCATAGAATGTCTACCTTCAGTACTCCTCTTTGAGGAGATGTTAGAACTATGCCCAGACACTATGCAAATGTTCTGAATTTGCGTGTAGAGACTTGATACCAAGGGAATAAACAGAGAAACATGTGAAAATATATAGCCCTGCCAAAGTTTTCTTGGACATTCTGGCATTGTTATTTTCAGGGAATTGTGCCTCGGCATCAGGGAATCAGGTATTTTCTTCTGTCTCTTGCTAAGAATGTGTATTGGTCACTTGAAATAGTTTAACCTGAAATGCCAAATGCCAAATATTCATTGATACATACAAGTATAGAGACCAATCTATGCTTCAAATAAAACTGTGTACTAAGATCTGTTATCACTATGATTAGCAAAAAATAAAAATAAAATAATTTATGATAGCTAAGTGAAGGTAAAAAATACAAAAGGGTTGAGTAGACAGACTCCAATACAACAGAGTTTAAGGTAAATTGCGATTTCCTTCATCTCTGTTTTTTTTAAATGTTTATTTATTTATTTTGCGAGACAATGAGAGAGAGAGAATCCCAAGCAGATACTGGGCTATATCATCTTGAGCCTGATTCGGGGCTGATCTCACTAACTGTGAGATCATGACCTTAGCCGAAATCAAGAGTCAGACGCCTAACCAATAGAGCCACCCAGCCGTACTATATTTCCTGCATCTTTATAACATAGGCTACTAGTGAGAGAATCACAAATGCATTAAGATTTTGTATGTTCTATTACAAATAATAAAGAAAGCATTTGTATATCTCCCAAGTTGAACTTAGTAGTAAATGGATCAACACAAATATTCCTAATGCAGGAAAGGAAAAAAAAAAAAACTAAATCTTATCTACTGATGATTTAACAATGAATAGTTCCATGGCCTTGAGATTTCCTGTGATTAAGCTGCACTGAATGAAGGTTGGAGAACAAGACAATTTCAAATATTCTACTTGCAAAAACACATGTACCTTCTGCACTAATCCCTGAAATTAAAGATTAAGATACATGTGAATTTTTTTTTGCAAATGGAATTAAATATTGAAAGTCTTGAGAACTAGTTGGTTAAAAAAATACTTGATTTAATATTTAACAGGAGTATCTATGTGCACTGTTACCAAATATTTAACTAATGATAATAAAGCCGTTAGCCAATCTGCTTCTTTCTTCATATCTTTCTGCTATATCCAAATGTACTTTTACTGTCAAATGAAGGCAGCTTAAGCTACAAACCCTACACTTTCATGTGTCCCTTGCAAGGCCCTGGAAGGGGCTAGAGATGTATTCACAAGATCATACATTTAGTAAACTCTGAAAAGTAAGATATTTTTACATTTTTTTCTCAAAAAGTTTCCTCCAAATGTTACAAGATTACAAGGACAACAAAATCTAGATCTACTCCTAGAAATGCCAATATTTTTTGGCTGCAATATAAATAAAATTTCAAGTTTAGACTTAGTTTCACAAAGCCTAGATTGCTTTGATCATGTAACAGGAGAATTGTCTGTGCACTTCTTAGCTATTATAATCTATGATTGTTAAACTAATGTGATCCAGAGAGTTGGAAAAATTCCAGGGTGCTAAAAACACATAACATTTAGTTTCTTTATGACAACTGAGGACACAGGCCATCTATTTCTGATCCACAAATAAATCTCATTAGAAAAACACAATGACAAGGTTTCATGTCATGCTAATATTAGTAATCAGTACCACTGAAGAAACAAAGACTTATAAGAACTGACCTAAAATAATTCTGCTGAACAGACACAGCTTTCAATATTTGCATAATTTACCCTAAATATGCCACTGCATTGTTCTATCACTCAGAGGCAGAACATGAAAGCATTCTGAATTAAAATGTTTTCCTCTGGGGTTCCCAGGTGGCTCAGTTGGTTGAGTGTCAACTCTTGATATCAGCTCAGGTAATAACCTCATGGTTTGGTTCATGGGATCGAGCCCTGCATCGGGCTCCACGCTGAGAGAAAGGCACCTGTTTGGGATTCTCTCCCCCCTCTCTCTGCCCCTCCCCTGCTCACATGTGCTCCCTCTCTCTCTCAAAATAAATTAAAACAAACAAAAAATGTTTTCCTCAGAATTTATCCTAAATTTATCCAATAAAATATTTCTTGTTGTGTCTTAAAACTATAGGTCTCTAGACAGATGTCTATTTCCATTTATTAAAAATATCTGTATCCCTTGGGGCACCTGGGTGGCTCAGTTGGATAAGCGTCCGACTTCAGCTCAGGTCACAATCTCACAGTTCATGGGTTTGAGCCCCTGTCAGGCTCTGTGCTGACAGCTCAGAGCCTGGAGCCTGCTTCGGATTCTGTCTCTCTCTCTCTCTCTCTCTCTCTCCCTGCCCTTCTCCCACTTGTACTCTGTCACTGTGTCTCAAAAATATATAAACATTAAAAAAATTTAAAAAAAAAGCTGGATCCCTTTTTTGGAGTCTGGATTTTTTTTTCTTAGTCTAATAATTTGTAGAAAACCAATGGAATATTGTGGAGTTTATAATTTCATAATTCCCTAATTGTGTCAAGAGGTATCAAGAAAAACATAAATATGAAGTGAATTTTACAAAGTGAATAAAAAATAGGATACTATTTTAATGACTCTTTAACGTTTCTATGAATACAATCTCATATGAAAAATGGATCTTTACAGATGGACAGGGCAGGTAGATAATAGAGAGACTGATAGATTTTAATTTAGGTACTCTACCAGATATTTTTGTAATATTTTGTAAGTACTATGATACTTATGTTTGCTTATGATTCTGAAAGATAAAAGTTCCAAATTATAAGCTTTGTACTACATTCATAGCTAGCAATTATCACACAATGAATTAAAATATGTCTAGTTTCAGAATCACAGAAATAATTCCTTAAGTAGTAAAATAATCCATCCAGAAGAGTCATGATAAAAATTTATGATTGGCCCAAGAATATCTTTTATATCAAATTATACAATAAAGCTGACAGCCTTAAAAATGGCAACAAGATGACACAAAAATGAAAAGAATATTCATTAAAATAATGTTATCCTAAAGCAGTCTGACAAATGAAGACATGTCTATTTTTCAGAAATAGACGCTCAAGAATCAGTTAACTGTAAAGTACAGACTTATTTTAAAATGTAGGGAAACAAGGGGTGCCTGGGTGGCTTAGTCGGTTAAGCATCAGACTCTTCTTGATTTTGGCTCAGGTCACGATCTCATGGTTCGTGAGATCAAGCCCTGTGCTTGTGCTGACAGCCTGGAGCCTGCTTACGATTCTCTCTCACCCTCTCTCCCTGTCCTTTCCTCACTCATTCTCTTTCTCTCCCTCTCAAAATAAATAAACATTTAAAAATAAATAAACAAAATGGAGGGAAACAGAAATGTGCACATGAAAATGCAACATCATGTAAAATTATCACAGCTGAGAAATATGTTAAATTTGTAAGATCTAGAAATGCTACTAAAAATTCACATTAGTCGACAATGGTTTACACATTTTCAAATATGCATTATATACATATAAACTGGATAACCATTAGTGACTCCATTCATATTCAACTGGGTATGTCTATTTTTAATTTGCTAGGTAGGGTTAAGAGAGTTCATGCACACACACAAAAAATTCCTATTTTAATCCGGATCAATTCACCCACTGATCAGAAAAAACATCACCCAGCACTTGTACCAAACACTGGCTTTAAATGTTTATCTGCAGGTTGCATATGTCAAATGCACAGGTTCAACACAAAAGGCATATAATGCTGTGTGTCATAGAAAATGAAGTCTATATGTGGGGTAGCACATAGCACAATCACAGGCATAATTCCTTTAAAAAAATGGGAAACCTTTATGGCCAAATCTTAGATTAAAATTTATAAATTAGTGGCTTATGGTGATCATATTACTTCTGTAATAGAGTTTTCAATCTACAGTCTATAGACTACTTCACAGGGTCTCTGGAGGATCAAAAGAGGTAATACACATGAAAAAGTTTTGGGACAGTTAAATAAATAAAGTCCAATTCCTCTTCCTGCACCAAGATCACCCCGGCTTATGCCCTTTTCTTTATAGCTCCAATACCATAGCCTATTCCAGGCCTAACAAGGATGAATTTTAATCTGATTGGTTAGAGTCTGGGAATGGATTAAACCTATTTAATGATATCATCTGCTCTAAAATATGTCAACTAGGTACCTTACACCCTCTCACTCATGATGTCTTACTTCTATGCTCTTCATTTCTTACTCAAGTTTGCTCCTTCATTTACCAAGCCAGAAAAAGGTAAGATCACAAGATCTAGATATGTGGTGGGAATCAGGGAATAGGAAGACAGAATTTAGTGTTAACTCATTATAATAAAGATAAAACAAATAGAAAAAAAATTTCATAATTTTTATAATCAGAAAAAAATATAAATATATATATTTTCTGCACAGATATATTTTGAATTATATCAAATGATAATTTCATTATATGTCTACAGCTGTAATTAATTTATTTAAATGCATAGCACAGTAATAACTGTTACAAGTCAGTCTAATAGTTGTAGTAATTTCTGCTTAAATAGAAACTTAAAATGTTCAAAGTCTTTCTCCCATGTTACTATGTCACTGTATGTATGTATGTAGGTGTATTTCTTGGTAGTTCACTATTATTCATGAGAATACTAAATCTTGCCTGCCTGACTTTAGGAAAAAAATCAGATTGCATAGACATCTTCATCCATAAAATCCCTAATTATTCTGCTGCCTACTCTGTCAATATTCTTTGCAGGAAACCTAAAATAATTTTCTGCTAGATTCAGATGCATGAGGGTACAGCCTATGAGGAATGTCAACTGGCTAGAACTAAACTAGGATACTCTTAAGGTATGCTCTGGTTGGAAATAATAATAATGACACATTATCTTACTGTCTCGTTTGGCTCAGCTCACAATTAAATGCGAAGCTACTCTCAAAGCTTTCTTCAGACTTTAATTATTGGAGAAGTCCCAAATCCAAAATTCTAGACTAAAACTCTTTAATGATGATGGCACAGGAAAAACAAGTTCCTTCTAGCATTTTCAGCAGCATTAATCACCACCATTTCAAAATCAGTCAAGCCACAAACATTGTTTCATTCAAGCCTCAGAAAAAATTGGTTCTGTTCCTGTATTTCTGATTTCATTTAGTGACATCACTATCCATTCAATCAAGCCAGAAAGCTAGATAGCATCCTAAATAATTCTTTATGTTTCATATCTGATATGAAATTAATCATAAAGTACTGGTGATTTCAGTTCCTAATTATACTTTGACACCATTTGCTTCTTTTCATCCTTGTTCCATTTCCTTACTTAGAGTTCGTATCACCTTTTACTGGACACAAATAGATGACCAGAGCGATCTTTCAAAAAGCATCTTATTGATCATGGTTTTTCTTTCCCAAACCCTTAACTGACTATCAGCTTTAGAATAAAGACTAAATATTTAAAAATGAGATATGACCCATTTATCATATTATCTGTCTTTAACTTCACAACATTCCACTTTGTTTTTTTACATTCTTTCAAGATCTATTATATTTGTGAATGCTGTTTTAACTCATCTTATAGACATTGAGTGCCTACTATGTTTTAGACAGGTCTAGGCATTGAAGATACAAAACAAAAGAGAATTAAATGTCCTATTCTCTCACTGTATTCATTTTAATTCTTTCTGCTTGGAATGCCTTCTTTTCCAACATAGAAAACGTCTACATAAATTCCAAAATTTGTCCTAAATGTAACTCCCTGTGGAGTTTTTCTCAGGAAAAGTATCTGCTTCTTTACTTTGCATGTATCATAACTGGTACAATTTTGTATTATGACATGTATTACTTTGTTTCTGATACATCTGTCTTCCTCAGCAGAATGTAAATTCTTTTGTGTCATTCACTGTGGGTTCGGTGACTAACCCATTACATCTCTACTTTGTTATGTACAGTTTCTTCCATTATCATACTGTTGATTTAAGTCTTTACTTGAAATTTAGCAACTTTTGTATCAATTTCTAGAGCAATTACCTTCATCCCCTCTGTCATCATCGTTATCATGGACATTGTGATAAACTCTCCAACATTCATTCTAACCCCAGGTGAAATGTTTAGGAAGGAGCCCAAACCAGTGACAGAAATCTCATCCTTCTTGCTGGTACAGTATGGGGTTGATTAGAACTACACTATTTTGAGCCAATATAATGGGAGAAAAGACTTGGTTAGAGCTTCTACAGTAAAATGCACTTAAAAATGTAGAATTTGTCATACCAGATTATAATGTCTCCTTTTCTCTTAGTATGTTTCTCTCGTGTAGAGAAACTGCGTGAATGAAATTTAAAACCAAATGAAACCAAATGACATGTTTTGTCAATATAACTTTGGTGCTTTTTAAAATCAGTGCAGAAAAACTCTGTTTGGAGGTAAGTAATTTACAAAGTTTGACTTTTGTCCAAATTCATTAGTAATTATTCTAACTTCTCTTCCTCTAATGCCTCATAAACTTCTCTTTTTAACACAATGTTGCTAATTATTAGTAAAACAGCACAGTGAGTCTGCTAATAGCTGGTATTCCTGAGTGTTTTTCCTTTGGGACACCAGCCATCGCTCCTCCTGGAACCTAGTGTTCTACATATTAATCTGAAAGAATGGCTCCTCCTTTGTCAGAATAATTTCCATGCTTTAAATCATCTGTTTCACGATTTACAAATGTACGCTTTCTTGTAGATGGAAAGATCCTTTCTTAAACATCTAGTAAATGTAGCTTTAGTAACAAAACAAAACTAAAAAAAAAATAATGATGAACATTAAGTCAAGTTTACTGTGCAAGGATTTATATAGACAGAGGGGAAAAAAAGGAATATGCTAAAAAAAAAAAAAAAAGGAATCTCTCAAATACATTTCTATCCATTGATGAAGATACTGATTTAGACGGAGCCCACGCACATCATTCATTCCCCCTTCCTTTTCATCTGGCCTAAAAGATGTCTCTAGAAATTCATATTGTCATATAACATTATTTTTCTATAAACAATTTATATGATGTCTCTCACCCCCTCTATCTTTTAGATCATGATAGTCTCTGTAGATGCTTATTTTAAACTTCTCTGTTTCCATCAACTATCTTTAGAATATTTTTCCTTGTCTTGAATTCCTCTTTCCATTTCAGAACCCTCCTGAATTCCCCACTTCCCTAGGAATTTTTCACTTGCCTTTCTAGATTGCCATTCGGGGACATAGTGGGGGCACCTCTTTCCTCTATGTCCTAAAATTAGCTGTGAACCAACTAATCAATAGCATATAGTTCCTGCTTTCAGCTACTGGTTGGCCTCAGGGGTTCCAGGTGATTTTCTTTAGATTCAAGCCAATGGTTTCTTGCTTCTTAAAAGAAAAGTTCCAAAACTTTCCAAGTGGAAAGGATGGTGGCAGCTTTAGCATGCTATCTCCAGGGCAACTCATCCCTTATTTACCTGTGGAATGTTTTACCCTATGTTTTTAATGTTTATTTAGTTTTAATTTTTTAATGTTTATTTATTTTTGAGAGAGAGAGAGAGAGAGAGACAAAGAGAGAGAGAGAGAGAGAGGGGAGAGTATGTGCAAATAGGGAAGGGGCAGAGAGAGAGGGAGACAGAGGATCCAAAGAGTTGTCTACGCTGACAGCAGAGAGCCCAAGGCAGGGCTCCAACTCATGAATCTGTGAGTTCATGACCTGAGCTGAAGTCGGATGCATAACCAACTGAGCCACCCAGGTGCCCGTTTTGCCCTATTTTTAGTAAGGGTCTACTATAAGCTAAGCAGACTCGTGGGCCCAGGGACTAACCCAGTACCATGAGCAAAGAAGAAGGTTCTGGCAGCTGCAACACAGCTGTGAAGGAACTGTTACCCCTCACACTGCATTTGCAAACAAACTAGTTAAGTTTTCTCCAAGTGCTCCATGGTAGAAAGGGCTACAGTCTATACCTACTGCATTAGAACCTCTGGGCATGGGAAAAGAAATCTGCTGTTAAAAATGATCAGTATCCTCAAGTGATTCTTTTGTACCTAAAGTTTAACTCTCCGGGTTAAGCTGTGAGCTCACAGCATTTTCTTTCTCTAAAGCAAGGTTTTGCAGTGGCCCAGTACTAATGTCAGGTATAGATACTCAGGAACATAGAGACAAATGCAGTGGAAGGCAAAAGGTTGAAATGCCAGTAAAAGGTAACATGAATGTCAAAACACAGTCCCTATTTTAGAAACAGGGCAAAGAGTTGTTCTCTATCAGAATTTGGAGCTAGTAAATAAGATTTTAAAAATCCAGGAGAGAGGCACCTGGGTGGTTCAGTTGGTTGAGTGACTGCCCCTTGTCTCTGTGTGTGCTCTCTCTCTCTCAAAACAAACAAACATTAAAAAAAAAAAAAAAAAAAAACACAAGTTCAACAAAACTAACAGGTTTCTTTTCTTACGTTTATTTATTTTGAGGGGGAAGGGGCTGAAAGAGAGGGAGACAGAGGATCCCAAACAGGCTCTGCACTGTCAGTGTGGAGCCGAAGTGGGGCTTGATCCCAGGAACCATGAGATCACAACTTGGGCCGAAATCAAGAGTCTGAGGCTTAACCAACTGAGCCACCTGCGCACCCCAAGAATTGATTTTTTAAATAAACACACATTTTCTCAAAGAAGACATACAAATGGTATATGAAAAGTTCAATATCACTAACCATCAAGGAATTGCAAATCGAAACAGCAATGAGCCATCACCTAACACCTGTCAGGGTGGCTATTTAAAAACAAAACAAAAGGCAACAAGTGTTGGCAAGGATGTGGAGAAACTAGAACCCTGATACTGCTGGTGGCAATGTAAAAAGGTACAGCCCTTGGAAAATAGTATGAAAGCTGTTCAAAACATTAAAAGTGCAACCACCAATAATGATCCAATAATTCCATTTCTGAGTATTTATCAGAAAAATGAAAATCAGAAAAAAATGAAAATCAGAATCTTTTTTTTTTTTTTTAATTTTTTTTTTCAATGTTTATTTATTTTTGGGACAGAGAGAGACAGAGCATGAACGGGGGAGGGGCAGAGACAGAGGGAGACACAGAACCGGAAACAGGCTCCAGGCTCTGAGCCATCAGCCCAGAGCCCGACTCGGGGCTCAAACTCACGGACCGCGAGATCGTGACCTGGCTGAAGTCGGACGCTTAACCGACTGCGCCACCCAGGCGCCCCGAAAATCAGAATCTTAAAGAGCTATTAGCACTTTCTGGGGTACATTAAAGTACTCACTATTCATAATAGCAAAGATGGAGAAACAATCTTAATGTCCATTGACGGATGAATGGCGAAAAAAATGTGGCACTTACATACAATGCAATATGATTCAGCCTTAAAAAAGAAGGCAACTCCACAACATGGGACAGAACGGGTGAATCTGGAGAACATTATGTCAAGTGAAATAAGCAAGTCACAGAAGGACAATATGATTCCACTTATATGAAGTATTTAAAGTTGTCCAGTTCATAGAATCAAGAGTAGAATGATAGTTGCCAGGGGCTGGGTGGACAGGGGAATGGGGAGCTACTAATCAAAAGGCAGAGTTTCAGTTAAGCAAGATAATAAGTTGTAGAGCTCTCCTGCACAACACTGTCCCTACAGCTAACAATACTGTATTATATACTTAAAAATTTGTTTAGAGGGTAGATCTCATGGTAAGTGTTGTTACCACAATAAAATGAAACTTCAAAACAATTAAATTTTTTTTTTAAATCACAGGGGCAAATAAGAAGATGAGGCAGGAGAATTTTTAAGAGGACACAGGGCAGAGCAATTCTTTCAGAGATTTGTTTGGGCCACTGTGTTTTTGTCAGGATACAATACCATGTTGCCTGTTGCCACCTTTCTGCCTTTGAAAGGTGTAGCTAAACAAGTCAGTTTTCTAACATCAAAGTGGTGCTAATGTTTTAGAAATAATTTAATTCCTCAATATGATGAAATTGGGAAAGTTCTCAAAGCAAAAAGTCTTCCTGTCATCAATTCGCCTCACATATAAATGTGATCATAATCCAGCATGAATGGTTTCTTTGTCCTGTTTCCAATAGCAAGGTGCCCTACTCAGATTTCCGACAATGTCACAAGTTACTCATTAGACCTGCTGTGGTCATCTGATGTTGACTAGTATTTATTCCCTTAAGGTCTAGGAAGAAATTGTACTTAATTGAAATTCATGGTCACCTGTCTCATTTAAAAGGTATCTATCTCCAAGCTGTTCAGCCATCCTATTCCAATTCAAGTCAGGTCACTCAAAATATATGCAAAGCCTATTTTATATTTTCTTCCAATCTCTTCAAATGTGTAAGTCTCTCTCTTTCCCACTCTGCCATCACTCAGACTTATATGGAGAACACAGAAGGCACTTCCCAGGCTTAAGTGGAGAACACAGAAGGCACCAGGCAAGAACTACTTCTCAACTTCCAGTGTGCAAAACTATAAACTTTCTTGCAACCTACCAACGCAGGAAATATTAAGATGATGAAGACTGAAGATCAAGTATTTTGGAATATTTAAAACCCTAATTTGATTTTTCAGTTTGGCTGTATCTTCCACACTCAGTTCCAATTTATAGTTGTGTTTCATAATCACTCACACATAGGCTTTCAAGAGTTATATTTTTGTTAGTAAATGATGGGCTTCTTTGAAAATCTTACAGTATAGTTCCATACTTGGTGGATGAATTTAAATTTATTCCTTAATGGAAAGATTTCATTCTTGTGATGGTGTGATCTAGACTGCTAAAGTGATTCTCCAAATCAAAACCTGACACTTCCCAAATCGAACCTGGTAGGTGTACTGAGACCAGATATCTGTCCTGGAATTGTTGTGAACCTATTTTTTTTTCAAGTGCAATATTTCTGTGATAAAGCGTCATTCTGTGAATGCATAGCCTAGAGCTCTTCGAAGGTTTTACTTTATATAAAGCTCATACAGAGTGAATGGCAATATGAGAATGGTGATCATTATCTCATACCATAAAGGCTGAGCATTACTTGTTTTTGCAATCCACAAACTCTTTGCATGTGGTCTAGTTTAGAGCAATGACTTATGGGACACAAGCAGAGATATTCAACCATTAAAGAAGCAAGGAACTATTTCATTAGCTGGACTGGTTGGCAGGATAGAAACAGAACCATAGTCAAAGTATGAGTCAATTATGCTGTTCTACCAGGGTCAGGAACACTGGTTTAGAGATACAGGGGAGCTGTTACAGGGACAAATCTAGAGTCAAGGTGAGAGGCCGAGTCACCCTAAAGAAGCCCAGTGTCTTCCTATCACAGCAATGGCATTAGGAAAGCTAGGAAAAGTCCCATGTAATTTACTCAGTTATTCAAAAAGTCAGCTCACTTTTATCCCAGCCAGGGATTTAAGGATGTTAAGTAACATCAACACTTGGTTAGTAATAAAATTATTCTATGGCGTTACAAGAGGAATGGGGTTTTAGTGACTGTGTTGATTACTTTAAAAGGCCCATTACTGGGGCGCCTGGGTGGCGCAGTCGGTTAAGCGGCCGACTTCAGCCAGGTCACGATCTCGCGGTCCGGGAGTTCGAGCCCCGCGTCAGGCTCTGGGCTGATGGCTCAGAGCCTGGAGCCTGTTTCCAATTCTGTGTCTCCCTCTCTCTCTGCCCCTCCCCCGTTCATGCTCTGTCTCTCTCTGTCCCAAAAATAAATAAACGTTGAAAAAAAAAATTTAAAAGGCCCATTACTAAGCAATAATCACTTCTGAGAACTCCAATAAACTGGTCTGAAATTCCTCTTTCTCCAAAATGCAATCAGCTCAAATATTGGAATTTTCATTCATTATAAAACTTCAATTTTAATTTGTCAACGATTTCATAGAATAGCAAGCAGTCTCTTCATTATTATTATTTGCTAAGCTTTTAGGTATGTACCAAAACCCTTTCAAAGAAGATGGTCTTCTGTAGCATTAGGTAGAGGAGGCAAAATAAGTTGTACATCCTATTTGAAGCTGGCTTGCAATGTCCTTTGTGTTTCATTTGCTCCCCCTACCACATCGGCAATTATGCCTTGGTGCAGAAGCACAAATACTGAATCTTGGGAGGGTGGGGAGGGTGTTGGCCACATGCTTTTAAAATACTGTGGGACAGGGGTGCCTGGGTGGCTCAGTTGGTTAAGCGTCCGACTTCGGCTCAGGTCATGATCTCACACTCCATGAGTTTGAACGCCACGTCAGGCTCTGTGCTGACAGCTCAGAGCCTGAAGCCTACTTCGGATTCTGTGTCTCCCTCTCTCTCTGCCCCTCCCCTGCTCGTGCCCTGTCTCTCTCTGTCTCAAAAATAAATAATAATAAAAAAAAATTAAAAAAAAATTTAAATACTGTGCGACAATATGCAGTCTCCACTTGAGAGGAAGTAGAGTCTGAGAAGAAACTAGGGCGGGTTTAGGATAAGGAGACAGAGGGCTAATTCATTAAAAGAGGCTGACAATGTAGAGCCTAGAGAACATAATACATGTCCTCTAATACATAATACATAAAGGAAGTTCCATAGAGCTCAGTGGGAAGGATTGGTAAGGATGCCAAGGGGGGACTAGAAATCATCAGAGAAACATTAGTCAGCATGTGGAGGAAGGTATGTGTGAGGGAAGCAGATGATCAGGAAAACTTATGCTTGTACTAAAGGCTAGACAGAAATAAGGAACTCAATGGTCTTAATTTCCAGGCAGGATCAGGCAGTGAGGTCTAATGAGGCTGGTCAAAAATTCTTTTGTTGGGACCCTAAAGTGGTATCTTTCCAGAGAACTGTTTAAAAGGGACTTTTTAACTGCAGTGCCTGTGACATCTGCAGCAGTTTATGGTGCAAAGAGACCATCTGTAGCCTCCTGGACCAATCCGGCCTTGAAGTGATACCTGAACAGAAGGCGGAGGAGAAAATTAATTCACTACAGGAACTCACCCTTCAATGGACCTTAATGGCTGCTACAGTTAGAAATTTGCATACTGTGTTTGAAATTATTTTTGAAGAGTTTTGTTTTTGTTTTGTTTTGGTTTGGTTTTGGTTTTTTTGGTGTGCAGTTAAAGCATTTCACCCAAGCCCACTCTACCTTCTATTTTTCCATATTTATGAAATCTCTGCTCCTGGATAAACAATTTGACTTCACATCCACGCTCTAGAAATTCTTATTCTTTTGCCTCTACCATACCACATGCACATGGAGTTTATGCTCATATTTTGCTCTTCCTTTAAGATCCAGCTTAAATGCTACCACATCTAAGGTCTGTCCTTGGAGCCTTGCTCTCATGTTTCCAACCACTGGCGCCATCTATTGTCAGATGTTAACAGGATTATATATCTCACTGCCTATTGCCTTGAGTTCTTATGAAAACCAGGCATCAAAATGTATTTTCCTACAAAAATTTTGTTATCTCAAGTAGATGGTAATCTCGATGGACAAATTAATGCTCTGCTTCTTTTTCCTATAGTACCAATCACAGAATATTTATACTTGATACGTGTTAGAGAGTTTAACTTTATTCTAATGTCGATGTGTATTCAACTGTACAGCAATCTCCATTATGCAAAATTTGTAATATTTTACCTAATCTTTAAGTATTTAATGATAAACATATATTGAGAAACAGTGTTGAAAGTGGTGAAAGTTATTATTAAACTTATGTTGAAATATAATGCAAAACTATGAGATGCACATTCTTTCATTTAAAAACATCTTCATGGTCACCTGTGATAAGGCACAGTGAAATGCATGATGTATGAGAACTGTTACACAGAACTGGTAGACTTCTGACCTATCCCACTTTACTACAGAGCTGTTCCCTTTTTCTACCTTTTGAAATGGGCATATATTCCTATCTGACATCAAGAAATAAAACCTACCACAAATAGAACTCTTATTCCCCATGAACTGATGTAAAGCAGCTTACTTCTAATGGCTGCAATGCATCATACATTCAAAATAAATTAGTGGCCATTAAGCCACAGGCTCCTCATCATTTGTATTACAAATGATGCTTAGACATCAGGCATTACTGGAACCACCTTTCATCTGAAGAGTGATATTGATATTCTTCAGTCAGAGCACATTAAAATGATCCAATGAAATACACACTGACTTCAAGAAGGATATAGCATGTTATGCTTGTGATGAGAATATTATTTAGGTTTCCTGGTAGCAAAACGCATTTCTTCCATTATAAAAACTATGTTTTTGAGGTAGAAATTAAATATGCCCCAAATCAAAATGACTTTTTCAGGACCTCATAGTGGTAGACTATTTATATCTTAGCTGTTTGCCACCTAAATCACAAAGCACACAGGGAGTGTTCAAAATATATTCATGAGCTGTAAAAGACTATTTTGCTTTCATTCTTGTATCTTGTCTTAAGCTCTTTTCAAGATGATTTAATTATATAGGAAATGCAGTGGGCTTTATTGTTAGTGTCATAGAAAAGGAAACTTCAAGTTGAATTTTAAGAAACCAGAGAGTAATGCATGAATGTATGAATTTATAGCAATATGGGAGGATTTTTTAAATATGATTATAAACCTAATGAAACTTAGCTTTCTTAATGAAACAAGCTTTCTTAATCTCTTCACAAGTTTTCTTATTTTGCATATAACACTTGAACAATAGCTAATTACATAAATAAAGTGAAGAATTTCAATTACCTCCATCATCAAAGTCCCCAAATCCATATCATCAACTGGAATCTTAAGAATATTTTAGGAATATTTCCAATTCTAAAATGAATCTCCCAGATTATTCTGTGGATTCCCTCTATAGTCAGAAAGTCCGGTTTGAATTGAGACAACTCACAGCATCTCCATATTGAGGGTGTAAAGCTACACTTAGATACGTTTGTTTGTCCCCCTCCCCCTGTGGCTCTCCCGTGTTGGCAACTTCAGGGATATTTTTCATGTACTAGTGAGAACATACTGCATAGTTTTTCAACAAAGGCATTTTCAAAAGTGATCCCTTATGTCAGCTATAATAGAAATCAACTCTTTAACACCCTCTCTTTCTTCAAGTTGGTGTTGGAGGGAGGGGGTGAGGAGGCCTAGAGCTGGCCAGGCTAGAAGTCTAACTCAGTCTGTGGAGGGACACGCACTGGCACCGGGTCAATGGGCTGATAAGTCACACGAGAAGGGAGGAGTCAGTATGGAAAGTCACTTCAACCTTTATGAAATTCCTTATGAAGCAGCAGAAAAATAAGAACCTTGTGTACTTGAGAAAATTAAGAAATAAAGGAAGAGAATGGTTGAAATCTGCAGAGAAGGGCAAAAAATAAGCCAGTTAAGTCATACACTAGGCTTTAGTCACATATGGCCTTTTACCTGGACATAGTTCCCTTTCATACTGCTTTGGCTTATTTCCTGTAGAACCCACAAAGATTGAGGAACCACTACATTTTCTGAGAGAAGGACTGAAAAATGTAACATTTTAAAATATGCTACACGCTAATGAGGCTTTTCTCCACATACACATATATTTGCATAGCACGTTTTCAGTCTACAAAGAACTTCACAATTTTATTTATTCCATTTGGCTTCTTGAAACACTGTAAGACATGAATATCACTATTTTAGTGATATAAATATCACTCCCAATCATTACTTCATAGTGGACAAAACGGATTCTCACACTGGATCAAGGACTTGCCTGGAATCACATAGCTCCCAGTGATAGAGCTGAAGTTTGACCCCCTGTCTTTACGTCCGGGTGAAACCCTCATTACAAAATGCCATGATGTTATGAAATAGTATTTGTTTATACTTTAGAACAGCAGCACTTAGTCCTCTTTGGAACACTTTCCCTTTCGAGTGTGGGTCATATGACCTCTGCGGGCCGAGCCGAGAGCTGCATTATAACCACGTTATGATGAAGAAGTCAGGTTCACAGAGCTCAGGTGACTTGCATGAGCGTCACATTGCTAACAGACAGTGCATTAAAGATTTGAATATGGTCTTTTTATACTAAATCCAAAATGTTTAGATAGTCTATGAACTCAAGGGTTTGAAAGAGTAGACATAAAGAATAATGGGCCATGTGTCTGGGACTCTTACAATGCCAGCAAACGCTTCAAAGCACTGAGCCGAGGGGGCTGCAAGGCTTGTTTCCTAGGGACATGTCCTGTGATCTTTCGTGAGTCATTTAACCTTTCTGAACTGCAGTTCAGAAGTTCTGTAATCTGGAGAATGATGATCAGATCATTCTCCAAACTCATAGGTTGTTTAAAATTCAGATGAGGTCATTCATGTTAAAGAATGTTACAAACTTTAAAATGCTATACAAACACAAAATGTTAGTGTTTTTTGTCACGATTTTCTGAAAACGTCTTAAGGGTAATTTCTTACTTAATTTATAAGTTTGGGGCATACACAAGAATAAAATATAAAAGTCTAAACATGTATGAGCTTGAATACTCTGCATTTAATTTCATTTGCAGTATGCATTGTTAACTGTTTATTACATAAAAGGAATCAGACCAGGTCAAAACAGAAGGTACTTTGACATAAAGATATTTAGAACCTGTCCTGGCAGATATTCAATACATATGCTTTAGATTACATTTTCATGATTATTCATTTTATGGAATGATAGGTTTTCCTCCCCTTTTGTTTATAATCTATTAAAAAGCTCTCCACACGTCTTGGGATGTGTGTGGGAAGGCTGGATGGATAACACTGCTATGGACAAGCACAGGTGGTGAAGAGACTTGAGAATTTGAAAGTTTCTGAGATCTATGACCACCGTCATATTTTAGTAGAATAAATAGCACTAAACCATTCCATCCTGAAAAGCATGTATTTCAAAAAAGTTTCTGATCATGAAAAACATGCCACCTGGAATCCGAATACATCTCAAAATATATTAGGAAAATAGATGGACTTGGTCCAGATACTCAAGCAAGATGTTCTCTGATATGGCCACCACTCTAGTCCTCCGTAGCTAAGTCACTCCTTGTGCTTTTTGGTGGCTTCCTTTATGAAATAATACTGTTTTTGCTTTACCAATATCTTCCTCAGATGCAACTATATAACAGTAAGTCTAGATATACTTACTGCTAACGTATCTAATTCTCACACTAAAACTATATTTATATACTAGCTCAAGAAATAGGGGAAATTTTGGAAACACCAGCAGTTTATCATTTTAGGAGCTGCATGTTCTGGTTATTTTTAATTTTAGCAAACCCAATCTTTTAGAGAAGACGTAAGACTATTTATGTGGATAGGGTTAAAAGATTAAGAGTTCTTGTGGCAGACAGTGTTGACAGAGATGCTTCTAAGTGTTAGAGGATTTTGTCCTTTGGTATAACAGATCCCAAAGAACACTGACAACAATAAAAAAAAATGTGGCAGCAATAACTGGTGTGGATACTTGCAAGGTAAGGCTTCGATAATACCTGGTAGATCTTGAACTAATGACTGAGGACCTCTGTCCTGAAAATTCATTCTAGATTCTCACAAGTGGTTGGGTCATAATTGACCTCTGTATAGACACTGAAAAATCTTTTTCTAAATGTGAAAGCTGGCAGGCAACCTATTATAACAAAGGTAGATCCTCAATAATTACCAATAATTTTTTTTTAAATTTTTTTTTCCACGTTTTTATTTATTTTTGGGACAGAGAGACAGAGCATGAACGGGGGAGGGGCAGAGAGAGAGGGAGACACAGAATCGGAAACAGGCTCCAGGCTCTGAGCCATCAGCCCAGAGCCCGACGCGGGGCTCGAACTCACGGACCGCGAGATCGTGACCTGGCTGAAGTCGGACGCTTAACCGACTGCGCCACCCAGGCGCCCCAAATTACCAATAATTTTAAAGCAATCTCTTCCTAGACTTACTTTAAACTTTTCCACACAGACAGACAAGTAGATAGTACTATCTAGGTATCAAAGTCAGCTACATTGTCAGCAAGCTTCATTGTGCTGTTTGAAAGCTATGTGTAGCTTTTCCGGAACCGTCATTCTGCCTTCCAATACCTACATTTAACATTTAACATTTAAGTGACAAATAACAACTTGGCCTAGGCGAAAAAAAAAAAAAAGGAAAGAAACTAGTCTGTTTACAAGGTAAGGATCCGTCCACTTGTTGCATGATTATTTTAAAAGCCACAAAAGCATGGATTAGTAAAACCTATCTGTACTACTCTTCAACTATACTACAATCTTGCTTTTATTTATTATTTATTTTTTTAATATAAAATTTATTGTCAAATTGGCTTCCATACAATACCCAGTGCTCATCCAAACAGGTGCCCTCCTCAGTGCCCATCACCCACCCTTCCCTCCCTCCCAGCTCCCATCAACCCTCAGTTTATTCTCAGTTTTTAAGAGTCTCTTATGGTTTGGCGCTCTCTCTCTCTCTCTCTCTCTAACTTTTTCCCCTTCCCCTCCCCCATGGTCTTCTGTTAAGTTTCTCAGGATCCACATAAGAGTGAAAATATATGGTATCTGTCTTTCTCTGTATGGCTTATTTCACTTAGCATCATACTCTCCAGTTCTATCCACGTTGCTACAAAGGGCCATATTTCATTCTTTCTCATTGCCACGTACTCCATTGTGTATATAAACCACAATTTCTTTATCCATTCATCAGTTGATGGACATTTAGGCTCTTTCCATAATTTGGCTATTGTTGAGAGTGCTGCTATAAACATTGGGGTACAAGTGCCCCTATGCATCAGCACTCCTGTATCTCTTGGGTAAATTCCTAGCAGTGCTATTGCTGGGTCATAGGGTAGGTCTATTTTTAATTTTTTGAGGAACCTCCACACTTTTCCAGAGTGGCTACACCAGTTTGCATTTCCACCAACAGTGCAAGAGGGTTCCTGTTTCTCCACATCCATGCCAGACCTATAGTCTCCTGATTTGTTCATTTTAGCCACTCTGGCTGGCATGAGGTGGTATCTCAGTGTGGTTTGGATTTGTATTTCCCTGATGAGGAGTGACGTTCAGCATCTTTTCATGTGCCTGTTGGCCATCTGGATGTCTTCTTTAGAGAAGTGTATATTCATATCTTCTGCCCGTTTCTTCACTGGATTATTTGTTTTTCAGGTGTGGAGTTTGGTGAGTTCTTTATAGATTTTGGATACTAGCCCTTTGTCCGATATGTCATTTGCAAATATCTTTTGCCATTCCCAGAAAAGGTTGCCTTTTACTTGTGTTGATTGTTTCCTTTTCTGTGCAGAAGCTTTTTATCTTCATGAGGTCCCAAGAGTTTATTTTTGCTTTTAATTCCCTTGCCTTTGCAGATGTGTCAAGTAAGAAATTGCTGCAGTTGAGGTCAGAGAAGTTTTTTTCCTGCTTTCTCCTCTAGGGTTTTGATGGTTTCCTGTCTCACGTTCAGGTCCTTCATCCATTGTGGGTTTCTTTTTTTGAATGGTGTAAGAAAGTGGTCTAGTTTCATTCTTCTGCATGTTGCTGTCCAGTTCTCCCAGCACCATTTGTTAAAGAGCCTGTCTTTTTTCCATTGGATATTCTTTCCTGCTTTGTCAAAGATTAGTTGGCCATACTTTTGTGGGTCTAGTTCTGGGGTTTCTATTCTATTCCATTGGTCTATGTGTCTGTTTTTGTGCCAATACCATGCTGTCTTGATGATTACAGCTTTGGAGTAGAGGCTAAAGTCTAGGATTGTGATGCCTCCTGCTTTGGTCTTCTTCTTCAATATTACTTTGGCTATTAGGGGTCTTTTGTGGTTCCATACAAATTTTAGGATTGCTCGTTCTAGCTTTGAGAAGAATGCTGGTGCAATTTTGATTGGGACTGCATTGAATGTGTAGATAGCTTTGGGTAATATTGACATTTTAACAATATTTATTCTTCCAATCCATGAGCACGGAATGTTTTTCCATTTCTTTGTATCTTCTTCAATTTCCTTCATAAGCTTTCTATAGCTTTCAGCATACAGATATTTTACATCTTTGGTTAGGTTTATTCCTAGGTTCATGAGTCTTGGTGCAATTTTGAATGGGATCAGTTTCTTTATTTGTCTTTCTGTTGCTTCATTATTAGTGTATAAGAATGCAACTGATTTCTGTACATTGATTTTGTATCTTGCGACTTTGCTGAATTCATGTATCAGTTCTAGCAGACTTTTGGAGTCTGTCAGGTTTTCCATGTATAATATCATGTCATCTGCAAAAAGTGAAAGCTGGACTTCATCTTTGCCAATTTTGATGCCTTTGATTTCCCTTTGTTGTCTGATTGCAGATGCTAGAACTTCCAACACTATGTTAGCAGCGGTGAGAGTGGACATCCCTGTCATGTTCCTGATCTCGGGGGGAAAAAATCTCAGTTTTTCCCTATTGAGGATGATGTTGGCTGTAGGCTTTTCATAAATGGCTTTTAATATGTTTAAGTATGTTCCTTCTATCCTGACTTCTCAAAGGTTTTTATTAAGAAAGGATGCTGAATTTTGTTCAAGGCTTCTTCTGCATTGATTGACAGGATCATATGGTTCTCATATTTTCTTTTATTAATGTGATGTAGCACATTGATTTGCGAATATTGAATGAGCCCTGCAGCCTAGGAATGAATCCCACTTGATCATGGTGAATAATTCTTTTTATATGCTGTTGAATTTGATTTGCTAGCATCTTGTTGAGAATTTTTGCATCCATATTCATCAGGGATATTGGCCTGTAGTTCTCGCTTCTTGCTGGGTCTTGGTCTGGTTTGGGAATCAACATAATGCTGGCTTCACAGAATGAGTCTGGAAGTTTTCCTTCCCTTTCTATTTTTTGGAACAGCTGAGAAGGATAGGTATTATCTCTGCTTTGAATGTCTGGTAGAATTCCCCAGGGAAGCCATCTGGTCCTGGACTCTTATTTGTTGGGAGATTTTTGATAACTGACTCAATTTCTTCACTGGTTATGGGTCTGTTCAAACTTTCTATCTCTTCCTGTTTGAGTTTTGGAGGTGTGTGGGTGCTTAGGAATTTTTCCATTTCTTCCAGGTTGTCCAGTTTGTTGCCATATAATTGTTCATAGTATTCCCTGGTTATTGCTTGTATTTCTGAGGGATTGGTTATAATAGTTCCATTTTCATTCATGATTTTATCTATTTGGGTCCTCTCCCTTTTCTTTTTGAGACATCTGGCTAGAGGTTTATCAACGTTGTTTATTTTTTCAAAAAAACAGCTCTTGGTTTCATTGATCTGCTCTACAGATTTTTAATATTCTATATTGTTCATTTCTGCTCTGATCTTTATTATCTCTCTTCTGCTGCTGGATTTGGGGTGTTTTTGCTGTTCTGCTACTATTTCCTTTAGGTGTGCTGTTAGATTTTTGTATTTGGGATTTTTTGTTTCTTGAGATAGGTCTGGATTGCAATGTGGTTTCCTCTCAGGACTGCCTTCGCCGCATCCCAAAGCATTTGGATTGTTGTATTTTCATTTTCATTTGTTTCCATATACTTTTTAATGTGTTCTCTAACTTCCTGGTTGACCGATTCATTCTTTAGTAGAGTGTTCTTTAACCTCCATGCTTTGGAGGTTTTCCAGACTTTTTCCTTTTGTTGATTTCCAGTTTCATAGCATTGTGGTCTGAAAGCATGCATGGTATGATCTCATTTCTTTTGTACTTATTACAGGCTGTTTTGTGACCCAGTGTGTGATATATCTTGGAGAATGTTCCAGTGCACTCGAGAAGAAAGTATATTCTGTTGCTTTGGGATGCAGACTTCTAAATATATCTGTCAAGTCCATCTGATCCAATGTATCATTCAGGGCCCTTGTTTCTTTATTGATTCTGTGTCTAGATGATCTATCCATTGTTGTAAGTGGGGTATTAGAGTCCCCAGCAATTACCACATTCTTATGATAAGGTTGCTTATGTTCGCGATTGTTTTATACATTTGGGGGCTCCCATATTCGGCGCATAGACATTTATAATTGTTAGCTCTTCCTGATGGATGGATAGGCCGTGTAATTATTATGTAATGCCCTTCTTCATCTCTTGTTACAGCCTTTAATTTAAAGTCTAGTTTGTCTGATATAAGTATGGTTACTCCAACTTTCTTTTGAGTTCCAATAGCATGATACATAGTTCTCCATCCCCTCACTTTCAATCTGAAGGTGTCCTCGGATCTAAAATGAGTCTTGTAGTCAGCAAATAGATGGGTGTTGTTATTTTATCCATTCTGATACTCTATGTCTTTTGGTTGGAGCATTTAGTCCATTTACATTCAGTGTTATTATTGAAAGATATGGGTTTAGAGTCATTGTGATGTCTGTAGGTTTCATGCCTGTAGTGATGTCTCTGGTACTTTGTGGTTCTTGCAACATTTCACTCACAGAGCCTCCCTTAGGATCTCTTGTAGGGCTAGTTAGTGGTGATGAATTCCTTAAGTTTTTGTTTGTTTGGGAAAACCTTTATCTCTCCCTCGATTCTGAATGACAGACTTGCTGGATAAAGGATTCTCGGCTGCATACTTTTTTCTGTTCATCACATTGAAAATTTCCTGCCATTCCTTTCTGGCCTGCCAAGTTTCAGTAGAAAAGGTCTGCCACTACTCTTATGGGTCTACCTTTGGAAGTTAGAGCCTGTTTATCCCTAGCTGCTTTCAGAATTTTGTCTTTACCCTTGTGTTTTGCCAGTTTCACTATGATATGTTGTGCAGAAGATCGATTCAAATTATGTCTGTAGGGAGTTCTCTGTGCCTCTTGGATTTCAATGCCTTTTTCCTTCTCCAGATCAGGGAAGTTCTTAGCTATGATTTGTTCCAGTACACCTTCTGCCCCTTTCTCTCTCTCTTCTTCTGGAATCCCTATTATATGGATATTGTTGCATTTGATTGCATCACTTAGTTCTCCAATTCTCCCCTCATACTTCTGGATTTTTTATCTCTCTTTTTTCTCAGCTTCCTCTTTTTCCATAATTTTATCTTCTAATTCACCTATTCTCTCCTCTGCCTCTTCAATCTGTGCTATGGCCACCTTCGTATTATTTTGCACCTCATTGATAACATTTTTTAGCTCATCATGACTATTTCTTAGTCCCTTGATCTCTGTAGCAATAGATTCTCTGCTCTCCTCTATTCTTTGTTCAAGCCCAGTGATTAATTTTATGACTATTATTCTAAATTCTTGTTCCGTTATATTGCTTAAATCATTTTTGATGAATTCGTTAGCAGTCTCTACTTCCTGGAGTTTCTTTTGAGGAGAATTCTTCCATTTTCTCATTTTGGATAGTCCCTGCGGTGGCTCCAAACTGTAGGGCACTTCCCCTGTGCTGTCTGGAGTAACTTGTGTTGGACGGTGGGGTCAGAGTCAGACCAGATGTCTGCCTGCAGCCCACCTCTGGGGCCACAGTCAGATGGGTGTGTACCTTATCTTCCCCTCTCCCAGGGGAAGGACTCACTGTAGAGTGGTGTATCCCCTGTCTGGGCTGCTTGCACACTGCCAGGCTTGTGGTGCTGCTTTGATGGAATCTGGCCAAGGGTGTATTAGATGGGTGGATCTGCAAGGTACACAGGGGTGGGAGGGACAGGCTTAGCCTGCTTTGCAGTTGGTGGTACCCTGCGGGAAGGTCCCTGCAACACTTGATGGAGGCAGGCCCGTGGGAGGGATGGATCCACAGAAGCACAGCATTGGGCGTTTGCGTGGTGCAAGCAAGTTTGGTGACAGGAACTGGTTCCGTTTGGAATTTTGGCTGGGGGATGGAAGAGGGAGATGACGCTTGCCAGGGCCTTTGCTTCCCCGCTGAGCTGAGTTCTGTCTTCCAGGTCTGAACAGCTCTCCCTCCTGGTGTCCTCTCACCCTCCCAACTCTCTGAGAGCAGAGCTGTTGACTTTTAACATTCCAGATGTTAAGTCCCGCTGGCTTTCAGAACTCACAGAGTCTGGGCTCTGTGCTTTTGCAAACCAGACTATGGGGGCTCTGCCTTGCCGGGCGGGCTGCCCCTCCACTGCCCTAGCTCCCTCCCGCCAGCCTGTGTAGTACGCAATGTGTCTCTGCCCTTCCTACCCTCTTCTGTGGGCCTCTTGTCTACGCTTGGCTCCAGAGAGTCTGTTCTGCTAGAGTCTGGTGGTTTTCTGGGTTATTTAGGCATATGCGGGTGGAATCTAAGTGATCAGCAGGACGAGGTGAGCCCAGCGTCCTCCTATGCCACCATCTTCCGAGAGTCTCTCCACAATCTAGTTTTTAAAGTTGAACTTCTTATGGAGAAAGGTTGAGTCATAAAACCTTTAGTTTTCACAAATAAAGAATTAAGACTATAACTTTATCAAATGAGAGGCATGAAAATGTCAAATAAATAATGACATGGGAATTAGAAAGTGACATTTAATAAAGAGAAACAAAAGGGAGAGAAAGACAGAGTGAGGACACCCTTTCCAAATTACTCCTTTCTTTTTTTCACAGAACACTTACATGATGTAAGAAATCATAAAGAGATGGAGCACCTGGGTGGCTCAGTCAGTTCAGCATCCGAGTCTTGATTTTGGCTCGTGTCATGATCTCATGGTTCAAGGGACTGAGCCCCATCCTGCTTGGGAGTCTCACCTCCCTCTCTCTCTGCCCCTCCCCCACATGCACATGCACTCTCTCTCAAAATAAATAAATATTTTAATAAAAGAAATAATAAAGAGATGATAAAAAAAGGAAAGGATGGGAATGCAAGCTGGTGCAGCCACTCTGGAAAACAGTATGGAGGTTCCTCAAAAAACTAAAAAAAGAACTACCCTACGACTCAGCAATTGCACTACTAGGCATTTATCCACGGGATACAGATGTGCTGTTTCGAAGGAACATATGCACCCCCACGTTTATAGCAGCACTATCAACAATAGCCAAAGTATGGAAAGAGCCTAAATGTCCATCGATGGATGAATGGATAAAGATGAGGTGATATATATATATATATACACACACACACACACACACACACACATATATATATATATACACACACAATGGAGTATTACTCGGCAATCAAAAAGAATGAAATCTTGCCACTTGCAACTACCTGGATGGAACTGGAGGGTATTATGCTAAGTGAAATTAGTCAGAGAAATAAAAAAATCATATGACTTCACTCATATGAGGACTTTAAGAGACAAAACAGATGAACATAAGGGAAGGGAAACAAAAATAATATACAAACAGGGAGGGGGACAAAACAGAAGACACTCAAATATGGAGAACAAACTGAGGATTACTGGAGGGGTTGTGGAAGGAGGGATGGGCTAAATGGGTAAGGGGCACTAAGGAATCTACTCCTGAAATCATTGTTGCACTATATGCTAATTTGGATGTAAATTTAAAAAAATTAAAAATAAAATTTAGGAAAAAAAAAAGGAAAGGAAAGGAAATACCCACCTGACCTGACTGGTAATCAATCTCATGAGTTATAATATCAATCAATTCCTGTAAACTCTATGGATTCTATGAAATTGGTTTTATTTTTTTATTTTTTTTTTAATGTTTATTTATTTCTGAGAGAGAGTGCGAGTGGGAACGGGTCAGAGAAAGAGAAGGAGACACAGATTCCAAAGCAGGTTCGAGGCTCTGAGCGGTCAGCACAGAGCCCGACATGGGGCTTGAACTCACAAACCATGAGATCATGACCTGAGCCGAAGTCAGATGCTTAACCGACTGAGCCACCCAGGGTCCCCTGAAACTGTGTAGATCTTAATGGCAAGCTCATTACTAAGAAGAAATGACTTTAAGAAGAAATGTGAATAATTATGAACTTATTTTTTCAAACCACACATAGATGCAACTAGAATGTGTTGGTGTATCTGGTGACAATACACATGGGTCGTGAGTTTCACTCAACATAATGGTACCACTAATACTCTGAAGTGTAAAAGTGTTTTGCAATTTTTAATTTAAAAAAATGAATTATAAGGTGAAAGTTTAGGCAAATTGGAAAAAACAATCTCAGATACATATCTACATAGGAAACCTCTCTGCTTGATATTTCCTCATTTCAGAAGTTGGTAAACTTTCAGAATTTCTAGGTTTCTATTTTCCTGTGCAATAGAAAAAGAAAAGTACACCACAGTATGTAGAAGCGTGTGTCCTTTCAGGGGGAAGCATGGGTGATATTACCCCATCGGTTGCACATTGCTTGATGGCAGGTTTTTAGTGTTTAGACTAAACACTAGTTGTCAGTAATCTGCAAGTATATCCACTTCTCAAGGGCAAACTCATATTGACCATTTGCCATCCTAGTTTAAGCCACTGTCGTTCACTGACACACTATTCTTTGATGCCTAAAGGGTTGCTCACAGCCATCAGGCTCATGCCCTTGCGTGTAGTTCAGAGGAGAGTATGCAGTCAGTGCCACCACATCACTAAAGAAAATGTTTACGAACAGAGAACTAGAACTGAGTGAGTGTCCATGCTTTTCTACCTGTCCTGTTCCCATTACGCTGTTCTTTCCTTCTCCTGTACACTATGAAGATGCTCTGTTTGTGTTTCATTGTTTTGCCTTGAGTGCCCTAGCTGTTCCATTACAAAACTACTTCCCTTGGATCCTCTGGGTGGCTCAGTCGGTTAAGCATCCAACTTCGGCTCAGGTCATGATCTCATGGTTCGTGCATCAGGCTCTCAAGACCAACAGCTCAGAGCCTGGAATCTGCCTCAGATTCGGTCTTCCCCTGTCTCTGCCCCTCCCCCAACTCGTGCTCTGTCGGTCTCTCTCTCTCTCAAAAATAAGCATTACAAAAAAATTTAAAAGGAAACTACTCCCTTGATAACCCTTCAATTGGGAACTTACCCCACCCAACTACCTCAGGGCTAGGGGGCGGCATAAGTGTTCTACCTTTTCTCTATCAAATTTAAACCTCCTCTCCAACTTTACCCTTTCTTTTATGAATCTTTGTGCTTCTTTTAAGCTATTTCCATCAAGTTTCTGCACTCTCTCCAACCCCCCTTCTTGCTATTATCGATTGGCACCTGGGTCTCTTACCCAATCATGCTTTTGAGGTTGGCACATAGCTAAGAGTCTCTCTCTACCCCACTGCCAATCATCCTTCTTAGGGATATCAATATACATGTGACTTCTCAATTTCTTGAGCTTCCCCCCACCCCAAACTTTTTCCTTTAATTCTTTTTTGTCACATTCTACCTCAATGATACATTGAAATGGTCATAGTTGGAATTTGTCATCAACCTATATGGCATTTCTCTCCCCTGACAATTTGAATGCAAACATCCCCTTCACCACCTTCGGCCTTTCATTTCACTTGCTCTCAATCTCACTATTAATAACTTCTAAGGTCTCACCAAGATTTCCAATCTATAGATGCTACTGCTCTCCCTCCAACATCCAACATTTATCAAGGTCTCCTACTTTTCTTTCCCTTGTAGAACTTAAATTGGATGGCTTACACTAAAGACCTGAAAATTGCTGTAGAAAAATCACAGAACTGTAGTAACAGATGCCTTCACATTTCATGACATCAAACTCCAAATGGAATCTCAACAGTGTCCCAATACTGCTATGTGATTTCTAATAATCTAGCTTTCCCATTGTCTGAGGTTTCACACCCAACTCCCTTGGTCCTCAAAGCCCTATTCTCCCTCTTCCCATGCCCATCTCCCTGCAGTCAGTTTGTGGTGAGACAAGAGAAGTCATCACCAGGGACGTACTCATCTTCTAGAACAACAACCCCACTATACCTTTATGTGCACACTTATCCCTTCCCTAGTACATTTATATTCATTCCATATTTTCAATGGTCTTGCTAATATAATGATAATATTCAGTATAAGTTGGCTAAAGTTCCTTCACCACTGGACAGTGTTTGGAATGATACTGACAAGTTTTGCCTTATGACCATCTTTTTAAAACAGATTTATTTAAATTCAAGTTAGTTAACATAGAGCATAGTATTGGTTTCAGGAGTAGAACCCAGTGATTCATCACTTACATATCTTATAACCCTCTTTTTGAAAAACATTCTTATTCAGATAACTGGATTTAGTATGATTACTACTGCAGCTTAGAGTTCCTTTCTTACCCTTTAAGGTGATGGTGCCTATCTTTATTCTAATCCACATATGCATTGGCCATAAAGAATATACCACTGGACAATCTTATTCCCAAGTATTATATCACATAAAATTCCTAACTTCTTTCCAGAGATATAAGTAATGATTACTGAGTGGCAAGTGTTTGGAGGACTTGAATGAGAGTGCTAGGTCCCAGGACAGGAAGTTGAGGCAGAGCACAGCCTGTACCATCATAGCCAGCAACCCTAATAGCCCAAAGATGGAAGATCCAAGATTAACAGTCAGATTTCCTGGTGCCTAGTTCTGTACCCTATTAATTTCCAATGCTATGTACTAACTTGCTCACTATTAACAGAGTCATTAAAATCTAGTGGATCAGAAATTGGCTAATAAGATTTTAGACCATATAATTTGATATCCAAGGTCAGTGAGAGTAGTGACAAGGTTGTAGTAAACAACAACCTGCCTATCATAGTTCCTGAAATCTGTAGCTTCTCCTTCCTTTCATTTTTACCTCCCTACATTAATTTCTTTCTCTCTTTTAAAGTGAAATGTCTAATTTAAGCCATATACTTAAATGTATACCAATATACCTAAAAACTTTAAATATGCTTTTTTCAAAACAGTTTAAAAATTACACTTTGGCTAACTTAATATAGCTATTTCTTCATACTCCAAAGACCTTTCTCAAAAGAGTTTCAAGTCACGTTCATTTTCTATATGAATTCCACTGGTACTCAAGGCTCTCTGGTAATCCAAAGGTCCAAAGCAACTCAAATTAGCCACATGCACTCATTCTGCACTATAACTGAGATAACTTTAAACACCGTCATGGGGAACATGAGTTTGAGGCTAAAAAATGCTTCTGAGCTCTACGCACTAACTAATCGTTATAATCCCTTCCTCATATCTCCAACTTGTTTGGGATGGGTTAGTCCACACTCCATCTGTGGTCTGCTGAGACCACCCAAACTCAATGTGGCAATTTGAGTCACCTCTCTAAATAGAAAGATGTTATGTTTTGAATGGTGCCAAACAAACTGTCAACACTCAAAAAATAAATTACAATAATAAGAACATGTAGGAGGCAGTTCAGGGAGAAATAAGTGAAATGTCTAAAAGGCTTAGAGACTGATTTATGAGAGATGATTAGGAGAACAGAAAATAAGTAGCTTGGTCAAATAATGCCAGGGAGGGCAATGAAATAACTACTTATATTTTTTGAGAGACTTAACATGTTGAAAAGTAAAAGCATTTATTATTTACCAAGTAGATAATAATAATAATCACTATATAGCTTATGTTTCTTTGGTATAATTTTCAAAATACATCTCTCATACCTCAGAGTGTAATTAAGCAGTACAAACATTTTACACCCATCAAACATTTTTTTTTGTAGTGAAAATAATTTGAGGAAAGTTATTTCTAATCAAAGAATGTTATGTGCTATTTCGAATAGGAAGGATAGAGAATGATCTAGCAGAAGGAATCCTGAAAGATGACTCCTAGAAGTCAGAAGCCAATGCCCTCATCCCCTCACTGGTACATACTATATGGCTTCTGAAAAACTCAGAACTTTCTTGGTATTTTATCCATAAAATAAAGCAGCAGTAAAGTGGAAGAAACTTCCCTTCACTTTGTAAAGGTCTATGAACACATGTAATTATGAGGCAAAGGATAAAATATTTCTTTAAAGAATATTAAATTATATGGAGTTGGAAGTGGATTCTAGCTGTTTAATGATAAACCACACCAATAACATACACTAAGAACCCATAAGCAACCTTCCATTTAGTTATGAATATAAGCCAAATAGTTAATTCCTGTATCTCTGCGCTTCAACAGGATTGTGTTCTTGAGGGAAAGTATTCATGCAACAGTATTTCTGGAGATATACTATTATTCTTTGGCACTGGAATATCAATAACTATAATTTTTTTGGAACTTATTACATAGCATTACTACACTTTGGGTAATTTATCTAACTGGAATTTTCATAAACCAAAAGTTTTCTATTATCACCTTCATTTCACAGGTAAAAGATTTATATTGGACTTCTTGTTATTATACTCTCAAATGTAGAAATTTCATGTACATCTCAATTTAAAAAAAACTATTCCTGAAATGCAAAAGCACCTTCACTCTTCAAGTATACTTTTAATGAAAATATTCTTATGATAAAATTAACTAGTTAATGCTCTGGGTAATTAAGTTAGAATCACATTTATGACTCAAATTCTAGTCCTATTCTGTTTGACACCTTAGCAAACACCTCAGATAGAAGCACCAAACTGACTCCAACAAGTCTCCCCTAGGTTCTATCTTACCAAACGCAACATATGTTTACTTGGTAAATAACATATCCAATTAGCAAGTTCAATTATGATTCTTTTTTATTGTATACAATTGATATAAAAACCTGAAGACTAACCCTAAGAAAGACTTGAGATATGGGTTTAAGCATATTGTTAATATTGATGTTAATATTTAATAATTTTATTTTCTTTTTCCTATGCGCACCTGAAAACTGATATTGAACTGTGACAATCAGCTATGCTTTCAGGGGAGATACCTGATAAGTTCCTTGGCTGGTGTGAAAGGTTTGAAATAGCACCTTGCTCTACCAAATTAACAGTACTCTTCATTCCACTGTCACCTAATCCTCGGCACTAGAATAAGAGAAGGACACAAAAGCTGTATTCTACAAAGGATCTATGAGTTGCTGCTGTATACCAGGTGGCCTTTCAGGTTTTTCTGCACTCAAGTTTTCTTGGAGTGTCTATGATGACTTATGGAGCTTATGAGGTATCTCTGATATTAAAATCATATACACACATATGTTATATAGAACAGACATTATATATACATACATTGTTTATCTCCACAATTAAATTTGTCATTGTCAAAAACAAATGAACAAAGGAAAAAAAAGAGACAAACCAAAAAGGAGACTATTAACTATAGAAAACAAAGTGATGGTTACCAAAGGGGGTGGTCATGAGTGGATGGATAAAATAGCTGAGGCGGATTAAGAGTACACTTATCATGATGAGCACGAATAATGTATAGAACTGTTGAATCACTATATTGTACACCTGAAACTAATATAACACTGTATGCTAAATATTTTGGAATTAAACTTTTAAAAAATTTAAATGTTTATTTTTGAGAGAGAGAGAGAGAAAGCGTACAAAAGCGGGGGAGGGGCAGAGAGAGAGGGAGACAGAGGATCCAAAGCGGGCTCTGCACTGACAGCAGAGGGCCTGATGCAGGCTTGAACTAATGAGAACCATGAGATCATGACCTAAACTGAAGTCGGCCGCTTTACTGACTGAGCCACCCAGCCTCCCCTAAAATTAAAAATTTAATAGAAAATTAGACAATTCAAAAAGATTCCACATAGCAGAGAGAACTTGACCATAATCTTTGAAAGTAAAATAAAACTTAAAGTTTGTCTAAAGAAACTTTCATTGTCAGTTTTTGTAAACTGGATGCCTCTTTAGGAATGAAAAAAGAAGAATTTGTAAAGTATTCACTATAAAGCAAGAAAATATTTCTTGTGTAGATGGAAAATTGATGGAAATAAAAAAAGAACAATGGAAATGGGGTAACAACAGTTGAAAACAAATAATTATTGCTTTAGAATTTTATAACAGAAAGTAGTTGAAGGACTTCCAACTTTATAAAAGTATTCTCCGAATATTTATACTGTGACCTCATAATAGCACACAAAGTCATATTATGCGATGCCTTGCACTCAAATATCCCATAATACTTCCATGTTTTATGTTAGAGGAAGGAACTAGTTTCAAAGATGATCTCTGTTGTCCTTATACTAAAATGCTGACTTTTTCTAAACAGTTTAAATCCTCTCTATCCTCCAGGAAGCCGTATCATCCCCATTTCCACCAACTATTCCTTTGACCATTAAGGATATTTTTTATTTCTTTTCTCCCCTATCGGTTAATATCTCTGTCATTAAAATTATCACATAGATTTAATAGTTTCTATTTATTTTTCTTCCCAGCTGGATAAAAATCCTTGAGGTTGAAAGTTTACCTTCTGAACCTGTACTATCCAATATGGTAGCTATTGACCAACTGAAGCTTTTAAAATTGAAATTAAAATGGAATAAAAATTTAGTTCCTTTCTCAAACTAACTTCATTTCAAGGGTTCAATAGCCACATGTAGCTAGTGGATAACATTTACTGGACAATCAGATTTATAGAACATTTCTATCACCACACAAAGTTCTACAGAGCAATAGCATTCTAGTAAAAACTAAATAATAGATAGTGATAAATGATACAGGTGGGAAAAACAGTGCAAGGAAAGAGGATAAAATTGTGTGGATATGATGTGGGCAAGCTTGAGAAGACCTCTCTAGGAAGGTGAATTTTGAGTAAAGACCTGAAAGAAATGGAGAGCATAGGGGTAGTCATTTATAAAAATCAAGGGAACATCATTCCGATAATGGGAAGAATAAGTCCAAGCCCCTGAGATGAAAGCATGACTGGTATATTCTAGAAACAGCAGGTGGGCAATATAGCTAAAGCAGAGGGAGATAGAATAATAAGGTCAGGGAAGTAATGGGGGACAGCAGACATTCTTAGTGAGATGGGAACACACACAAAGGAAAGAAAAGATTGGACTTAGGTTACAAGATTTCACTGGTAGCTATATGCAGAAGCAGGGACACCAAATTACAGGCTATAATATTCATCTAGACTTCAAATAATAGTGTCTTGAACTGAGCAGCAGAATAAAAAGTGATCAAATTTTGGATGTATTTAGAAGGTAGAACCAAAAGATATGCTAATCAGAATTAAGAGAACGAGAGAGAGAGAGAGAGAGAGAGAGAGAGAGAGAGATTAAGAAACATTCCAATGTTTTTGGACTGATCAATAATGGGGGGAGAATTTCAGGAGATCAATTTTAGATAGGTTAAGTTAGAAATATCTGTTAAGAAGTTGAGTGAAAATGTTGAAGGAATGCTTTATATGCAGGTCTAGAGTTCAGAAGAGATTAGGACTGGAGATATAAATTTGAAAGGCATCAACGTAGAAATAACAGCTATAGTCATAGAGAAGAACAAGCCACCTATGGAGCAAATACATACAGAAAAGAAATCCAAGAGCCTATCTTTCAAATGCTGAGAGTTTAAGGAAGTAAAAAGCGCTAGAAACACACACTGAGAAGGCATGACTAACACCATCAGAAGAAAATAACATGTGCAGTCTTTTACAAGTAAGATTAAGAAAATGTTTGATGGAAGAGAGAGTGAACAGCTACTGTGTCTAAAATCGCTGAAAGGTCAGTATGACGAAAACTGAGAAATGACAAAACTGATCCCACAGCAGTCAGGGAGACCCTGAAAACAGCGATTTCAGGTAAATGGTGGGAACAAACATCCAACTGGAATGGGGTAAAGAGATGGAAAAGAAAGCAGAGATATTAAATATAGCAATGCTTTCAAGAAGTTTTGCTTAAAGGGAAGGACATAAGTAGGGTTTGTGGCTGACAGGAAATAAGAGAACGTTTTTTATTTATCTTGTTTTGGAAGTTAACCTATTTGGAAGTTGGAAGATAAAATATGTATATATGCTACGGGCATGATTCTGTTTTAACGGGAAGCAATTTTTGTCTATAGTCATGTCTTTCAGCTAGTGAGTGGTAAAAAAATGAAATGCATGAGTAAAGGGGTTGATCCCAGCTAGGATGCAGACAGTGCAAGACAGAAGGGGGGGGGGGTAGATAGGTCCAGATGTAAACACGTGGGAAACTGTGATGGTAGAAATATGTGACATGTCTTACTTCAACTTTCTAAATGAAGTAAAAATCAAAGTTGTCACCTGGGATGAAGGAGATGATAGTGGAATTGAGGAATGAGAATTCAAGGAGAAATACCCATCTCATAGAATGGGAGAAAGACTGAGTTAGGACAACAGAATATAAAGTACAGTTACCAGACAGTTTAAGGATCCACTTGAGATTACTGATCGTGAATAAAAATAGAGCAGTAAATCCTGCAGCATATTTTTCTTTAGTGACAGTCAGCTGTGTAGATGCAGGCACAGAGCAGGTAGACAGCCTGCTTTAACTGGCTCTGGTTGCATTAAGGGGTACAGGAAAATGAGCAGTAGGTAAGCAAATTGAGAATGTACACACAAAAAAAGTAATAATCACCGAATCTGACAGTTAGTTAGGTAAAGAGGGGAAAGATGGCATCAGGGGAGCTGTGATAAATATGGCAGTATAAATAGAAGGATAGGACCAGTGGGGCTGAAGGATTAGCAGAGCTGGGAGACTAAAGGAAATGGGTAGAAGACAGGACCTACTGGTAGAGAGTCAAATATTAGAAAATAAGGATTATGAAGGGTTTAAAAGTTATTGGTGAGGACAGTTTAAGGATGTGAACACAGGAGTTACTATAGAGGGACTGGATGATGGTGAAGGTGGTGATAACTACTACTTTGTGCATTACCTTTTTTATTTCACCAAATGTCTGGGTTGAAATCTATAATGTCCTTCCAATTTGTAGAGAAAGCAGTTAAGCTTAGAGGGAATAGATAACATGGTTAAGGAGGTATCCAAAACAGGACATTCCTGGGTTTATCTGACTTCAAAGTTATACTTTTTTCTCTTCTTAATTTTTGTGACATGAGAAGTTTACACTACAATGACTGGTCCTTTTCAGAAATAGAAAGGTATATTTCTATGGCACAGAAACAGACACTCAGATCAATGGAACAGAATAGACAACCCAAAAATGGACCCACAAATGTATGGCCAACTAATCTTTGACAAAGCAGGAAAGAATATCCAATGGAATAAAGACAGTCTCTTCAGCAAGTGGTGCTGGGAAAACTGGACAGTGACATGCAGAAAAATGAACCTGGACCACTTTCTTACACCATACACAATAGTAAACTCAAAATGGATGAAAGACCTAAATGTAAGACTCTAATAAGGATGAGTTGATTAAGACTATGTATTAAATTACTTTGTTTCCACTTTTATGTAGACATATCATGCATGAATTTATCTAAACTTTGAGTCTGTTAAAAATTTTGCCTAATTCATTTTTATTGGGATCACAAATTATATAGGATCACCATTCCCTTATATAATAAAAATTATCTTTTCCAGTCTCCTCTTGCTGGTCCTCACGTTTCCTTCTTCTCTCACAATTCCAATATTGTAGAATTCAGTTAGCACATCTATTCACATAATCCATACCCTTCAGAACTTCATATTGTTTTATTGTTTTATCTTTTCTTAGACTTGGTATTTCTACCGTGTAAAGATAAAATATGATTTGTCTTGATAGAAGAGGATTCTCCATTTCAAAAACAAACAAAAACTCACAAGTATGTGTTTCTGATCATTTTAGTTTCTCTGCCTGCATTACGTTACTTGTATGGTGCTCATTTTGTGCATCTACTGCGTTAAAATCTGTTCAAACATAATATACAGCCATTCACCACAAAAATAAAGCACAATGGCTTAGCTGCTGTTACGATGGATTCTGCAACTCATACATTCTCACATACCTTCTCCGTATGTTGCATTGAAAAAGACAAGAAACGAGGAAACTTAGAAGACAGAACATAAATCTAGTTTAAAGGTTGAATCATCTAATTTAGACAATGTCTAGAACGGCAAAATGTGGTCAAAGTAATAGAGAAATGGATCCTTTTTTCCCCCTTTATTTTTTGTGATTTTTTTTCTAAGTTGCAATCTAAGGCAAAGTTTACACTATCATAGGAAGTTTTCTTTCCTTCTTAATCCATTCTTCCACACTGGTGATGGTGTCCAGGTCTCTGAATAATTTTGAATTTTCAAAACACCTAAACTAAGCTCATTGTTAGAACATTATCTTAACACATACAGGTTTACATGGTAAGATGTTTGCCCAGATAACCACACTGTTCTTCCTTATTGTGTTTAATTAGGTGAGATGAAACTAATCCACAGAGAGTTCAGAAATATATATTCATGAAAAAAAGCACAGACTTTTTATTTATAAGGGACTTGAGCTGAGAAATATTAACTTGCCAGAGCTACTCAGCTAGTTAAGTGGCAGCACTGGAATCTGAGCACAGTCAAAAATACAAGTCCGTGCCCTAAACCACTATTCCACTATGTTACATTACATCTTTAAAAAAAAAAAAAAGCATAATAAGACTTCTTTTGCTTAGAAATTTAGTAAAGAAAAAAATCAGTTATTCATCTTTGAAAGTTTCTGGTGTGTTTTTAAACAACAATTTATCTAGACTCAATGATTATGCACTACAAAAGGGTAAGTGAAACAGCCTGCCAGTTGAAAGAGGAGCACCTCTTCGAAAAAACAGTTACAGTTGGAAGATCAGGAATAACTATCATTGAAAGTAAAACTAATATTCAAATGTTTAGCTAATTGAATTTCAGGCTATCAGATTCCTATTATGGTAAAGAAATAGTTATGACTTAGCTAAAGCAACAAAAAGTATTGTCTGAAACCAAACAGAAATTCAGGTTCTTTGTGAGACATGTTTTTCTGCTGCTACTGCCGACCCCCAAGGGAGAACGAATGAATGGTGAACATAAAGGAAACAGAAACATTTCTGTTCTCAATTTTGATGCTTCACAAGTAGAGAGAAAAAAATTCCTGTGTGTAATAACTATTCAACATTAACTGATGCTTCATTCATTAAACCTAAGAGAGTAAAAGTAGTCAAAAAGACAAAATAAGAGGTCACAAATATGAACTTAAAATATGAAGTGAATAAAACGGTCTTCCTTTCTTCTCCCAGAGATTTATTTTGGAATGTCAAGTGTATGGAGCCAGGCTGTTTTGTCAGGACATGTAGTTTCGCAAGCACTTTCAAATTGCCTCAAGCTTCTAGTTGAGTTGTGTTTGAACTAAATGGGAGCCAACTTTAAGGAGCAGAGGTTATGTTGCCTGTGGAAAGTTTTATTCAGCTTCTAAAACACATCAGGTTTGATTTAAGGAACACCTTGAAGTAATATTTTTGCCACAACACAATGGTATTTAGTATCATTTCTCGTGTGAAGGAGTATTCATCAAAAAGGCTTATTGTTCATTTTATCAGAGTCATTGCCTTAAACTTGTCTTTCTTTATCTGAAAAGGAAAAATTAACTCTACACAGATATTTTACATGTATCTTACACTAATTGTGACTTCTTTTACCCAAGAAGTATTTGGAAGATTAATAACAACCTCTATGTGTTCAAGAACACTCTAAGTGAGGTTATTAAAAGTCAACCCTTTCCAGATTTCTGATAGAAGATAAAAAATTTGTCCCAGACAACAACAAGGTCACAGAACACAGAGAAGCTTTGAAAAGTTTCTCAATCTTTAGATTGCATCCACCCTTGGGAAGATGATAGAAATCTGCACCGTTGAGACAGACTTCTGTTTCAAAAACTTTTTGCAGCCCAGTTCTTGCCCAAAAAGTCAAATATCCAACTGCCTGTTCTTTGTGCCACACGGATTTCACAGTTGTCATTTCCACAGCACATACCATATCATCTTGCCACTAGCACCAGGCAAAACACATTCTCATCAGAATAATTCAAGGCTATGGGGCATCACCTATGTATCAGTCTTCAAAAATCCATCAGTGCTTTCCATAGCAGTTCTACAAAGCTTTAGAATTAATGCCCCTCTCGTGACTATAATGTTTCTAGGTGTAATTATTATTATTTTAATAGCCTGAGAAAATTGTATTCCTTTTGAAGGACCTTGATAAAGTCTATGGCTGTAATCCAGGTATATCTACATAAATGTTAGTGTAGGGAAAACAACTGTAACAAAAACATTGGGTAACTTCAAATTATTGTACACAGCACAGGAAACAGTAATTCTATCAGAGAAAGTCTACAGGTATGGTGGTTCCTCCTTCTCTTTGGATTCCCTTTTTAGGTGAACTTGCCTACTCACTAAAATTTATTTGTAACTCCCAAATCAGTACTCACAGTCATTCAGAGATGTGCAGAGTAGGGGAAAAATGGAACCTCCTGACATGCAAGTTCCCAAGGTCAAGCAAGGTGACACTCTGCCTTCTTATTTCAGTTCTCCTACTGTAAACAAGTATCCTTTTCCTTCCTTAGTGCCATGTTTTCCACATTTTTGTACTTTTTGTTGATGATTTTGCTGTTTAAAAGTGGTCTTAAGGCGTAAATGCTTAAGTACTGGCTAGTGTTTCTAAGCACAAGAAGGCTGTGTTGTACCTTATGGAGAAAAATGTCTTTGAACAGAAACACATAAAACAAGATTATATATTGAGCAGTGTATGAAAATATGACCAGAGGCTCATAGGAACCTAACCTTGTATTTTCCCTGGGAGCAGGACCTCAGTATTCACTGATTCGGCATCCACTGCAATTTCATCCAACATAACTAATGTGAATACCAAGAATCAGCTGCATTTTAATACATTCAGAATTATGATCCTAAAATAGAAAAAGAACTGGGACACTGCCCAGAGTTGTGATTTTGGTATCCCAGCTGGTCATCTTCTGATTGTCTTCTTTCGTGTCTGCATGGACACAAATTAGTTGTCCAGGATAATTTCAGTCAATTTTAGGCTATCCGCTAGACCTCTCTCCATGTTTTCATCCTGTATCAATCACATTCACTTCCTTTGGGCTACTAGAACTCTCTATGACCTTTCTCCCTTTAGGGTTTTCACTTGTATTATGTGCTCTGCTTCAAATACTTTCCTTACTTTCATTAATGCTGCATACTCATCATTTAAGTTCAGCTCCAAGAAACATTTCCTGATCACACACTTATGAGATTTATTTCCTTTCTTATCAGTTTCATGCCAACTGCTGTGCTTCCTTACTTATACATATGATAGCTATAATTAAATAAATGAAATTTATTATCCTGTAAGCACAGACTGCATCTGCTTACTCGATGTGACTTTCCCAGGTAAACCAGTGCTTTGCATGTTATTGATGCTCAGTGTGTATCTGTAGAATAAATAAATGAATGAAATTACATAAGTAATTTCCCCATAAGTAATTCTCCCCAGTTATGACACTGGATTACCCACATATCTCTACCTCTGATGATCACAAACAAATACTTGCATACTAATTGTGTACTTGTGTACTAATTAGGCAGAAGCAGAGTTTCTGCCATAGCCAGGGGCCTCATCTTAAGGTCAGATCTATGAACCCCGTATCTGCATATCTAATTCTAACTAGCTGAGCAAATACTTGCACAAGAACAGCCATCTAGATTAATCATTTAAAAAACTCTCTGGAAAAGTGCAATTACTGTGTCTGTCACTACTGCTATAAGAAGGAAGGAAGGAAGGGAGGAAGGGAGGAAGGGAGGACGGGAGGAAGGGAGGGGAGAAAAAGAAGTAATCAAAGGGTATTTCAAATTCTCTTCCATAATCATCAAACTTAAGTCACTCATAGAATACAAAAAAATGAAAATTAATTCCTATTTTCCTAATGTCCTTTTAAGATAGCTAATTGAAAACACCTGTTACATATTCTTGATCCTAATGCTGATTGAGAGGGGATAGAATATTTCCTTGTTTTAAAAGAAATATTCTCAGAAACAGTTTTTAAATTAATCAATATAGTTCAGGAAAGTATTTTATGCTAGGACCTTTTAGGAACTTAACCTGACATACATCTATCATATGTCTATTCTACTTAAAGAAGAACACATTCATTGAGGACTAACAGTAACTCACAGAATATTAAGGAAGATTATTTCTTTATAGAAATTATAGAGCATATGAATTTGAGATTTGGTGGAGAGACACTACTCAGTCCACAGCACTGCCCGAATCAACATTATAAACTGATTGCTCCAGTAAGCACATCACTCGCTGTTACCAATGGCCACATACACTACAGCTTATGAAACACATCCCACCGACTTCCAACAGTGACACTATTTTTGTGCTACTTCTGGATCATGGATTATCTGTAACCACCCTGCCTGAATGTATTCTTTGAGGCATCTGTTTCTTCACATCAGTAGTTTCTGAATTAAACCTGGCCTTACCAAACTAGGTTGATGGAGCTTGGTGCCCTAGGTGCAAGGAATTCTCAGAAAGTGAATTTCTGACTTTTTATCTGGGAAGGCAAGAAATCACAAAGTTGGGAGTCCCCTAAACATAGGAAGGATCCCAAAGGTATATGATAGCCCAGAAGAATGACAAATATCCAATGTGCTACCCAAATAGCACGTGGCGTAGGGAAATGCCACAGCAAATACGAGTAAAGGCCATGGCATTGCTGTTAGAACTGACTACTGACCTATTTGTTACTTTAACATCTGTTTAAAAACCTTACTGGCACGGGTTGTTCTAATCAGACTTACTATCTTCCCTGCACCTAATCCGTGGTTGCATTCTATCATGACTCTGAGGAGTAGATATCATATGTACATTCACATGTATTTTTTCTATGATTTACAGATGGGGAAAGTGAAGATCCCAGGTCAATGGGTGGCCCAAGCCATGAAATGGCGAAGTCCACACTTTATGTCTGTTATTTTGGAGCTCATTATTTTAATACCAATACTCTTCTGCCTCTCACTGAACATAAACCATTAAAAAACCCTCATGAGATCCCTGGACTTTCCATATCTAAGCTCCACTCAAAGGGTCAAACCTTGTAAGGTGCAACTGAGCAGTCTAGATAACTACTAAGTATTATATTTCATTAGGTGATCGAGTTTCTAAATACAGAATATGGATTTTGACACACATCTAACCACTTAGCTATAAAGAAACTATCTAAATGTAATCATGGATGACTAGTAAAAAAGCAACATATTTTATTCTTGAAAACCACATATTAGTCTACTTTAAAAACAGTGAAGTAGTGAGTACTGATTGTTTTGTCTCTTCAAAAACCTTCTCTCCTCTGGGAAGAGTGTCACCCTAGTTTTTAGGAACTGCTCTTTTCCTACCACACATATATTGTTCCACTCAGACTGCCAGTGTTAGCCCCTCATTCATCCACTGCCTGCAGGGGCTGATGCAAAGTAGACCAGATCCTAGCAATCATCCTTAGCATTTCTCAAATTATAACTTAGGGAAGAGGGGCAGTCTCATGTCAAATTTGAGACTGAAATATGAGCCTGCGATGCTGGTAATCATTTTCCCTCTGTCAATGGGAGTATACCAAAATAAATAAACAAAGCTACCTCACTGGAAGAGGCAGAGGAAAGAGAAGAGAGAGCAATATGACAGACAGAAATCACTGCTGCTGGTTGACCTGGAAGGCACTGACACCTGTGTGCCACTTCTGATTTGTATGCAGGAACATTTCTCTTTAGACAAGGGGTTGAATCAGGTTTCTGTCATTTGCAACCAAAACACATTTGCATATGCAATGATACAATAACATATTTCAGAGGAATTTAAGCCAAAATTCAGGAAACGTACTCTTATTCTTACTAAGCCATAAATTAAGAAGGTTCTTTTTATACATTGATAAATGTTCACTATCTAAAGCACACACATCAAAAAGGATTTAAATAGTTTGTTAATTTTTTTAACGCATATATGTTTAAGTTTTTATCTATCTATTTTTGAGAGAGAGAGAGAGAGAACAGGGGAGGGGCAGAGAAACAGAGAGAGAGAATCCCAAGCAGGCTGTGAGCTGTGAGCACAGAGCCCAATGCGGGGTTTGATCTCATGAACCATGAGATCATGAACTGAGCTGAAATCAAGAGTCGGACACTCAACCAGCTAAGCCACACAAGCACCCCTTAATTTTTTTTCTCCTGGAAATAAAATTTAGTAATAATCCAATATTATTTGAATTATCACCCCTCTATAGGGACGGTATCTCCTGGACTAGTTAGGCCTAAGCATACTTAAGATCTGCCCTTGATCCTGTCTCTTACCATCCAAGTTCTGGGAGGGACAAAGAGACATTTAATTATAAAAAGCTCCATTGGCATGATTTGATCCCAATCTCTGTGCCTTAAGATGCAAGTGTTTGCCTCTCACTTCTATCCCCATGAAAACTGGCAATGACTATTTCCATGTACAGCAACTTTTTCATTTGAGAAACTGAAGGCTTCCCTCTTCCCTAACAGAGCTCTGAAGAAGGAGCCCATGTAGAAACCTTCTCATGATATGAGCCAAATGACTAAAGTCTATTCTAGTCCATATTTACAATTTCCATAATTGTAATTACATAACAATCTAGGCCTTCATGTTTGTACTGGTCAGTATGATACAGGTTTTTCGGAACAAGAAACTATAGAAGGTTAATAAAAATTTCTTTCTTAATTACTCAAAGTATAAGGCGGACCAAGGATCTTCCCCTTGTAGCCATGTCATATGGAACAAGATTGCTGCCAGGAGAAGAGGAAAAAGGAAGTTGCACACCAGCTGGAACTGTTTTGTCCAGGTGTCCAGGGAATATATACATCCTTTCACTCTCATTTCATTGGTCAGAACTAATCATTTGATCTCAATGTGAGCATAGAGAAGCTGGAAAATGTACAGGAACACATGGATATATACAGTAAGCAAAATGCTTTCTGCCACACTATACCATATTTCCTAGGAAAACTTTAGCAATATCTTTAGCAATGCTCATGGATTTTAAAAAAAAAAATCTACCATCCTGTAGGTATAAAAGGTACATAGCCTGCTTGCATAGGACTATCCAAATGTACCTGGTACTTTTGGGATTTTATAAAGCTAATATGAAAGCCCTGCATTATCTCAATCACAGGAATGGAATAAACTTCATTTTTTTTTTTTTTTTTGGCTACTAAAAGACGGCACTTTATGAATTACTTTAATGGCTCTTTTATTCTGCAAAATATTCAGAGTAGAAAGCAAAATAATGTAGTGAGCTTATTTAGACTTAAAAAAGAATAGAAAAATACATATTATATATTATGACCACCAACCACTCATGCCTAAAATCTTTTGCTTCTTGGCCTCCAGTAAAAACAAACCAAAACAAAACTTGGTGGTCTGAGGCTTGGCCCCCTGTGTAAAGTATTCTATCATAAAACCATCACCCTTACCTTAGTACAACTGGCAGTCACTGCTCACATAAAACAGAAGAGTATGTTACCATGGAGACAAAACCAACTCTCCCCTCCAGAATGGTTGATTCTTCCAAGTCATAACAGATACTACCAGAAAAATAACAAGAGGTACTCACAGAGACTGGCAGCCCCAAATCCATATTCAGTTATCATGGAGCTAAGCAAGTTTGCATTATGTTTTGATAGAGTAACAAAGGCAAACATTGCACTGAAAGATAATCCTATGTAATCACTGTTTACAAAATAAACCCCTATATCCATCTAAACAATGTGGAAAGTTTAAATTGTAATGTTTTCTACCTCTACTTAGCGCTTTATTAATGGAGTGACCACTGTGCTTGACCTATTTGCTGAAATTCGTTAGAGCTCCAGGACACCATATGGATGACCAGATGGGTTGCTGTAATTTAATGTCATTATTTGAAGGATGAAGTAAGGTATAAACATGATTTGCATTCTTTTCCATTCTTCCTGCATACCTTTTATTAGTTTCATTTTTAATTCAGACATCAGAAGGGAAGATAATACCTTGCTACCAAGGCTCAGATGCCAACTAATTACTACAAGAGACTCCAGTCCTGACATCACAGGCCAGGCCTCAGAACACACTCCATCTTACCCGGTGACCCCACCATGGTGATTAATAGGTTGAGTGCTAAGGCCTAATGAGTGTGTCAGATCTTAGATGTTCTCTAGGCTAATGTAATTAGCATTATGTTGAACAGAGTATTTCAGTTACTTAGTAGAGAGCCTCGTTAAACTTCATACTAAACTATGTGTTTTCACATCTTGGTCTTTAAATTTATTTCATAATCATCAACCTAAAAGTCCTCTGTAAATAGAGATCTTTCAAATATTAAAGGATAAGCTAAATATTTTTACATCAATTATGGATTTTCTTCAACAAAAGTGAAACCCCATGCTATAAATGAAATGAAGTATTTTTCAGTGATGTTTGTTGAAATTCAAGTATCTAGACTCTACCAATAGAAATTCTGATTTAAAAAAAGGAGGTTTAGGAGAAGATCCATGACTATGCATTTTAAACAAGAGACCCATTAAATAAAAAGCAAAAAGTCTGTGGACCATACTTGAAAAAGCACTACCATTTTGGTAACAGGACCAATATCTGTCTCTTAGATTAACTGAATGTATCAGAATTTTTTTCTAATAGTTATTAGGTTTCTGAAAAAATTATCTGAATCCATATAAGGGGGATTTTCATATTGAGATTACAGTTTTAAATGTACCAATTATTTCTTGTTAAAAGATTAAAAACAATTATTGAGATGAAACACAAATGTTATTTGTAACAAACCATGTAAACTGTAATGAGTTCTCCATTAACCAGGGGACATGGAAGGCAATGACACTTCTATCCTGCAGCCCATGGGCCTGGGATTGCTTTCAAAATTCATGGGAAAGAACACAGTGTAGAAGAATTTCTAGAATTCCTGACTTTTCTCTATGGCCAGGGATAATAAACAAAATGTCTCAGCTCTGATGACTAAGGACTCTAGCAATATTCTAATTACTTACTTGGATCTCACCTAGATATTACCATTATCAATTACTACATACTGAGTATTTTTATGTGTCTAGCGTTTGCTTTCTTGAAACATTCAGATAGAAACTCCCTACTGATCTTTAATTTAGACACATTTTTTCATCTATTACCCTAAACATTTAAGGCATTTTTATCCCAAATTGATAACTACTTACTTAACCAAACTACCATTTTCTTTATGAGCTACAAAAGAGTTCGCTCTTGTGCTTTTTAAACATGTATACTATATGTATTTAAAATAGGAAAATGAATAAAATAAAAACTATTTCATGATAAATATATATTATAGGTATTGACATATTATAATTTGATACTGAAATTTAATGGTTCGAGAAAAGAAATTTATCATTCTTCATTCTAATAAGCCTTTTTGTAGATCCAGCCAGGGAGCAGAAGGCTATCAACTGACACTGGCAAGTCTATAAACACATCGTGCTTCCATTGGATGAAGAATAATTGCTGGGGTATCAAGCTCTATATGAGACTCACTGGATGATACCAACTCTATTTTTTCCTCTAGGAATCTTGCATTTTCCAGCAACCCTGGCCTCTGTCTTTAGGCAGAGCAGTATAAGAATTCTGATCAGTCAAGACAATGGGGGAGGAGTTAAGATGGTGGATTAGTATGGCCACCCTGAACTTGTCTCATCCCAGAAATGCAGCTAGATCAGGATCAAACCATTTTAAACACCTGGGAAATTGATCTGAGGATTAACACAACAATCTGCATAATTGGAAACAGAGAACTTGGCAGGTATATGGTACAGAGAGGTGAATAAGTGGAAAGAGAAAAGCCATGGAGCCACATAGCGTAGGGAGCCATTTTCTCAGAGAGAGGACCGAGAGAAAGAGAAATGGGGAGAATGCAGAGCATCAGGATCATGCAAGAAAAGCAGTCCCCCTGAAAGTAGCTGGAAAGAAAGAGAGGAGTGAAACACTTGCAGGAGACAGGAGAAAAAAATCTGTTCCCCAAAACCATTGATGGGGAGAAAGGAGAGGACTTCGCTATGGCCAGGATTCCATAAATATTGGAGCACAGAGTCTGAAGTTTCAGAGCTCAGTGACTAGCAGTGCTCTGGTGAGGAAGTAGGGTGAATCCCCAAGAGCAGGCAGCAGGGTCTGAGGGGTCAGTGTGTCACACAGGGAGAAGCGGTTCCCCTGACTGGATTGCATTTGGTAGAGGTCAGATGGCCTCCCATGAGCAAAAGTCCCAGCAGACCCCGGAGAGCAGCCATGTTGACTGATATTGAAACTGCCTGAGGGTAGCAAAACCAGACACGGGCTCAGTGATGTGATTTGCCATAAACTCTGGGCCTCTGCCACTGTGTGAAAGCATGAATGTTTTCTGGGACAAGCCAGCATCTAGCCATTGCTCAGGGACACACTGCCCCAGAGAGTTGCTGCAGGTCCATGCTGCAAGGGTCTCTGAAGTGTGGTGTTTTGAAACACATCCCCCTCTGAGATAAAACTCTGGAGGGAGGTGCTGCCTGGAAGGTAGACAGCTTGAACACAGACAGGGTAGAGGCAGGGAGCGGACAGAAGCCTGAGACAAAAGAGAGATGCTTGATCCTGGGTTGGTGAGGATGTGGAATTCTTGCGCATAAGACTAGGGAGCTAGCTGAAGTCATTTTCATTTCTAGCGTGCCTGCATGCACAGATCCACCCCAGTAAGCTAAGCAGCACAGCCAAGTGGCAGAGCTATTACACCAAGCCCCACCCACTTGCGTCCTTCAGGCAATCCCCCAGAAGACCAGCATAAACCCCTTCCACCTGCAAATCAATCTATGGACTAGAGTGTACTGCAAAGTTTCAATTATAAGGGAAACAGGATGTAACTTTATTCAGGTTTCATTCTGTTTACTTGTTTGTTTATTTATTCATTTTCTTTGCTTCTGTTTTTGCTTAGGTTGTTTCTTTTTTCTTTCTTTTATTTCTCTTTCTTGGAAACAGAAAGAGCAAATTCTTTTTTGTTTTATTCAATTTTATTATTTAAAAATTTTAAATTATTTTAACATTTTTTTCCTTCATCTTCTTTCTCTATTTCTATTTCTGTTTCTTTCTCAACAAGCAGAAAGTAACACACTTAGGATATAGCTCCCTTTCATTGATTTCGTTTTGTTTTGTTTTTAATTTTTTAACTTTTGTTTTTTTATCTTATCATTCTTTTTCTTCCTCCAAAACGACAAGATGGAGGAATTCATCCCAAAACAAAGAACAGGAAGAAATTATGGCCAGGGATTTAATCAGCATAGATATGAGATGTCTAAACTAGAATTTAAAACCACGATTATAAGGACATTAGCTGGGGTTGAAAAGGCATAGAAGATACCAGAGAATCCCTTTCAGTGGAGATAAAACAACTAAAATCTAGTCAGGACAAAATTAAAAATGCTATAACTGAGATGAAATCTTGAATGGATCTTGCCATGATGGCAAGGATGGATGAAACAGAGCAACAAATAAGTGAAATAAAAGAAGAAATTATGGAAAATAATAAAGCAGAAAAAAAGAAGAAAACAAAGGGAAAAGATCATGATATGAGACTTAGAGTACTCAGTGACTTATTAAAAAGAAATAACATTTGAATCGAATGAGTCCCAGAGAAGGAAAAGAGAGCAAATGGAGTAGAAGGTTTATGTGAGCAAATTAAAGGTGAAAACTTTCCTAATCTGGGGAAAGACACAGACATCAAAATCCAAGAAGCACAGATAATTAGATTCAATAAAAAAATGCCATCACTAAGGCATATCATAGTCAAATTCACAAAATACACAGACAAGGAAAGAATCCTAAAATCAGCAAGGGAGAGAAAAGTCCTTAACCTACAAGGTAAGACAGATCGGGTTCACAGCAGATCTGTCCACAGGAATTTGGCAAGCCAGAAAGGAATGCCAGGATATATTCAACCTGCTGAATCAGAAAAATATGCAGCCAAGAATTCTTTACCTGGCAAAGCTGCCATTCAAAATAGAAAGAGAGAGAGAGAGTTTCAGACAAACAAAAACTAAAGGAGTTTATGACCACTAACCCAGCCCTGCGAGAAATTTTAAGGGGGACTCTTTGAGTGGAGAAAAACAAAACAAACAAAACAAAACAGACCAAAAGCAACAAAGACTGGAAAGATCCAGAGAATATTACCAGAAACATGAACCATAGAGGCAACACAATGGCATGAAATTCATCTCTTTCAATAATCACTCTAAGTATAAATGGACCAAATACTCCAATTAAAAGGCACAGGGTATGAGAATGGATTAAAAAAAAAAAGACTCATCTATATGCTGCCTAGAAGAGACTCATTTTAGAACCAAATATCTTCAGATTGAAAGTAAGGGAATGGAGAACCATCTATCATGTTAATGGTTATCAAAACAAAGCTGGAGTAGCCATACTTCTATCAGACAGACTATATTTTAAAATAAAGATGTAACAAGAGATGAAGAAGGGCATTATGTCATAATTAAGGGGTATATCCAGCAAGAAAATCTAACAATTCTAAATATTTATGCCCCTAACTTGGCACACCCAAATTTATGAATCAATTAATATAAACACAAAGAAACTCATTGATAATAATACCATAATAGTAAGGGGCTTTAGCACCCCAAATACAACAATGAGCACATCATCTAAGCAAAAAATCAACAAGAAAACAATGGCTTTGAATGACAGATACTTTGATAGACTTAACAAATATATTCAGAACATTTCATTCTAAAGCAGCAGAATACAAATTCATCTCGAGTGCACATGGAAAATTAACATTCTTCAGAATAAATCACATTCTGGGTCACAAATAAGCCCTCAACAAGTACAAAAAAGTCGATATCATACATGCATATTTTCAGACCACAACACTATGACACTTGAAATCACTACAAGAAAAAAACTGTAAAGACCATGAATACTTGGAAATTAAATAACATCCTACTAAAAAATGAATGGATTAACAAAGAAATTAAAGAGGAAATTAAAAAGTACGTAGAAGCCAATGAAAATGAAAACACAACAGACCAAAACATCCGGGAAGCAGCAAAGGTGGTCATAAAGGGAAAGTATATAAGCAATCCAGGCCTTCCTAAAGAAGGAAGAAATGTCTCAAATACACAACCTAACCTTATACGTAAGGTAGCTAGAAAAAGAACAGCAATTAAAGCTCAAAACTAGCAGAAGGGAAATAATAAAGCTTAAAACAGAAATCAATGATACCAAAATCAAAAGAACGGTAGAACACATCAATGAAACCAGGAGCTGGTTCTTTAAAAGAATTAGCAGAATTGATAAACTCCTACCAAGATTATAAAAAAGAAAAAGGAAAGAACCCAAATAAATAAAATCATGAATGAAAGAGGAGAGATCACAACCAATACCACAAAAATACAAACAATAATAGAAGAATATTATGAGCAATTATATGCCAACAAATTGAGCAATCTGGAAGAAATGGACAAGTTCCTAGAAAAATATAAACTACCAAAACTGAAACAGGGAGAAATAGAAAATCAGAACAGACCCATATCCAGAAATTGAATCAGTAATCAAAAATCTCCCAGCAAACAACAGTCCAGGGCTGGATGACTGTCCAGGGAAATTCTACCAAACATTTAAAGAAGATTTAAAACTTACTCTTTTGAACTGCTCCAGAAAATATAAATGGAAGGAAAACTTCCAGACTCATTCTATAAGGCCAGCATTACCTTGATTCCAAAACCAAAGACCCCACTAAAAAGAATTAAGGACCTATCTCCCTGATGAACATGAATGCAAAAATTCTCAACAAGATACCACTAGCAAACCAACTCCAACAATACATGAAAATAATTATTCACCAAGATCAAGTGGGATTTATTCTTGGGCTGCAGGGGTGGTTCAAAATCCTCAAATCAATCAGTGTGATACATCATATTAATAAAAGAAAGAGTAAGAATAACATGATCCTCTCAACAGATGCAGAAAAAGCAATTGACAACATACAGCATCCTTTAATGAAAACCCTCAAGAAAGTAGGGATAAAAGGAACATACCTCAAGATCATTAAGGGCCATATATGAAAGATTCACAGCTAGTATCACCCTCAGTGGGGAAAAACTGAGAACTTTCCCCCTAAGGTGAGCAACATGACAGGGATGTCCACATTCACCACTGCTATTTAACACAGTATTGGAAGTCCTAGCCTCAGCAATCAGAGAACTAAAAGAAAGAAAAGGCATCCAAATCAGCAATGAAGAAGTTAAACTTTCACTCTTCGCAGATGACGAGATATTCTACATGGAGAATCCAAAAGATTTCAGCAAAAAACTGCTGGAACTGATATATGAATTCAGCAAAGTCGCAGGATAGAAAATCAACACACAGAAATCAGTTGTTCAGTTGCATTTCTATATACCAATAATGAAGCAACAGAAAGAGCAATCAAGGAAATCGATCCCACTTACAATTGTCCCGAAAACTATAAAATACCTAGGAAGAAACCTAACCAAACAGGTGAAAGATCTATACACTGAAAACTACAGAAAGCTTATGAAAGAAATTGAAAAACACAGAAAGAAATGGAAAAACATTCCATGCTCATGGATTGTAAGAACAAATATTTAAAAATGTTAAAACAAAGCAAACTACACATTCACTGCAATCCCTATCAAACGAACACCAGCATACTTCACAGAGCTAGAACAAACAATCCTAAAATTTGGATGGAACCAGAAAAGACCTGGAGTAGCCAAAGAAACCCTGAAAGAGATTAGGTGGGGAAGATGGCAGTGCAGGAGGACTCTGGGCTCACCATGTCCTGCTGATCACTTAAATTTCACCCACATCGGCCTAAATTACCCAGAAAACTTGCAGAAGACTAGCAGAATGGACTCTCCAGAGCCAAGTGGAGAAAAGAGGCCCACGAAGAGGGTAGGAATGGTGGATAGGCGGTGCCTACTACACGGACTGGCGGGAGGGAGCCAGGGCAGTGGAGGGGCAGCCTGCCCGGCAAGGCAGAAGCCCCTGAAGTGTGGCTTGAAAAAGTGGAGAGGCCAGACTCCAAGAGTCCTGACAGCAGGCGGGACTTAACATCTGGAGTGTTAAAAGTCAACAGCTCAGGGCGCCTGGGTTGCTCAGTCGGTTGGGCGGCCGACTTCGGCTCAGGTCACGATCTCGCGGTCCGTGAGTTCGAGCCCCGCATCGGACTCTGTGCTGACGGCTCAGAGCCTGGAGCCTGTTTCGGATTCTGTGTCTCCCTCTCTCTGACCCTCCCCTGTTCATGCTCTGTCTCTCTCTGTCTCAAAAATAAATAAACGTTAAAAAAAAATTAAAAAAAAAAAAGTCAACAGCTCTACTCTCAGACACCGGGGAGGGCGAGAGGACGCCAGGAGGGAGACTTGTTGAGTCCCGGAAGACAGAGCTCAGCTCGGCGGGAGGAACAAAGGTGCTGGCAAGCGCCATTTCCCTCTCACATCCCCCAGCTGGAATTCCAAAAAGGAACCAGTTCCCATTCCTGAACTTGCTTGCACCTCGCAAATGCCCAATGCTGTGCTTCTGTGGATCCATCCCTCCCACGGGCCTGCCTCCATCAAGTGTTGCAGGGACCTTCCCGCAGGGTACCACCAACTGCAAAGCAGGCTAAGCCTGTCCCTCCCACCCCTGTGTACCTTGCAGATCCACCCATCTAATACACCCTTGGCCAGATTCCATCAAAGCAGCACCACAAGCCTGGCAGTGTGCAAGCAGCCCAGACAGGGGATACACCACTCTACAGTGAGTCCTTCCCCCGGGAGAGGGGAAGATAAGGTACACACCCATCTGACTGTGGCCGCAGAGGTGGGCTGCAGGCAGACATCTGGTCTGACTCTGACCCCACCCTCCAACACAAGTTACTCCAGACAGCACAGGGGAAGTGCCCTACAGTTTGCAGCCACCGCAGGGACTATCCAAAATGAGAAAATGGAAGAATTCTCCTCAAAAGAAACTCCAGGAAGTAGAGGCTACTAACGAATTCATCAAAAACGATTTAAGCAATATAACTGAACAAAACTTTAGAATAATTGTCATAATTAATTGCTAGGCTTGAAAAAAGCAAAAAGGACAGCAGAGAATCTTTTGCTACAGAGATCAAGGGACTAAGAAATAGTCATGAGGAACTAAAGAATGCTATAAATGAGGTGTAAAATAAAATGGAGGCGGCGTAGCACGAATTCAAGAGGCAAAGGAGAGAATAGGTGAATTAGAAGACAAAATTATGGAAAAAGAGGAAGGTGATAAAAAGATATAAAAAAATCCAGGAATATGAGGGGAGAATTGGAGAACTAAGTGATGCAATCAAACAGAAAAATATCTGTATCATAGGAATGCCAGAAGAAGAAGAGAGAGAGAGAGAGAAAGGGGCTGAAGGTGTACTTGAACAAATCATACCTGAGAACTTCCCATATCTGAGCAAAGAAACAGGCATTAAAATCCAACAGGCACAGAGAACTCCCTACAGTGGTAACTTGAATCGATCTGCATGACATATCATAGTGAAACTTGCAAAATACAAAATTCTGAAAGCAGCTAGGGATGAATGGTCCCTAAGATACAAAGGTAAACACATAAGGGTAGTAGCAGACCTACCTACTGAAACTTGGCAAGCCAGAAATGAATGGCAGAAAATCTTCACTGCGAAGAACAGAAAAAACGCGGCCAAGAATCCTTTATCCAGCAATTCTGTCATTCAGAATAGAAGGAGAGATAAAGGATTTCCCAAACAAACAAAAACTGATGGAATTCATCACCACGAAACCAGCCCTACAAGAGATCCTAAGGGTGATTCTGTGAGTGAAATGTTGCAAGGACCACAAAGTACCAGAGACATCACTACAGGCATGAAACCTACAAACTTCACAACAATTCTAAACCCATATCTTTCAATAATAACACTGAATGTAAATGGACTAACTGCTCCAACCAAAAGACATAGGGTATCAGAATGGATAAAAAAACAATACCCATCTACTTTTGTCTACAAGAGACTCATTTTAGACCTGAGGACACCTTCAGATTGAAAGTGAGGGGATGGAGAACTATTTATCATGCCACTGGAAGTCAAAAGAAAGCTGGAGTAGTCAGAATTATATCAGACAAACTAGACTTTATATAAAGGCTGTAACAAGAGATGAAGAACGGCATTATATAATAATTATAGGGTCTATCCATCAGGAAGAGCTAACAATTATAAATGTCTATGCGCTGAATATGGGAGCCCCCAAATATATAAAACAATTAATCACAAACATAAGCAACCTATTGATAAGAATGTGGTAAATGCATGGGACTTTAATACTCCACTTACAACAATGGATAGATCATCTAGACACAGGATCAGTAAAGAAACAAGGCCTCTGAAAGATACATTGGATCAGATGGACTTGACAGACACATTTAGAACTCTGCATCCTAAAGCAACAGAATATACTTTCTTCTTGAGTGCACATGGAATAGTCTCCAAGATAGATCACATACTGGGTCACAAAACAGCCTGTAATAAGTATAAAAGAAATGAGATCATACCATGCACACTTTCAGACCACAATGCTATGAAACTGGAAATCAACAACAGGAAAAATTCTGGAAAACCTCCAAAGCATGGAGGTTAAAGAACACACTACCAGATAATGAATTGGTAAACCAGGCAATTAAAGAACACATTAAAAAGTATATGGAAACAAATGAAAATGAAAATACAACAATCCCAACGCTTTGGGATGCAGTGAAGGCAGTCCTGAGAGGAAAATACATTGCAATCCAAGCCTATCTCAAGAAACAAGAAAAATCCCACATACAAAATCTAACAGCACACCTAAAGGAAGTAGAAGTGGAAAAGCAAAGACACCCCAATCCCAGCAGAAGAAAAGATGTAATAAATATTAGAGCAGAAATAAACAATGTAGAATCTGAAAAAACTGTAGAGCAGATCAATGAAACCAAGAGCTGGTTTTTTGAAAAAATAAACAAAATTGATAAACTTCCAGCCAGACGTCTCAAAAAGAAAAAGGAGAGGACCCAAACAGATAAAATCATGAATGAAAATGGGATTATTACATCCAATCCCTCAGAAATACAAGCAATTACCAGGGAATACTATGAAAAAATTATATGCCAACAAACTGGACAAACTGGAAGAAATGGACAAATTCCTAAGCACCCACATACTTCCAAAACTCAAACAGGAAGAGATAGAAAATTTGAACAGACCCATAACCAGCGAAGAAATTGAATCAGTTGTCAAAAATCTCACAACACGTAAGACTCCAGGACCAGATGGCTTCCCTGTGGAATTCTACCAGACATTCAAAGCAGAGATAATACCTTTCCTTCTCAAGCTGTTCCAAAAAATAGAAAGGGAAGGAAAACTGCCAGACTCATTCTATGAAGCCAGCACTATGTTGATTCCCAAACGAAACCAAGACCCAGCAAAAAAAAGAGAACTACAGGCCAATATCCCTGAAGAATATGGATGCAAAATTTCTCAACAAGATACTAGCAAATCGAATTCAACAGCATATAAAAAGAATTATTTACCATGAACAAGTGGGATTCATTCCTGGGCTGCAGCGTTGGTTCAGTATTCGCCAATCAATCAATGTGAAACATCATATTAATAAAAGAAAAGAACCATATGATGCTGTCAATCGAAGCAGAAGAGGCATTGGACAAAATTCAGCATTGTTTCTTAATAAAAACCCTCGAGAAAGTCGGGATAGAAGGAACATACTTAAACATATAAAAAGCCATTTATGAAAAGCCTACAGCTAATATCATCCTCAATGGGGAAAAACTGAGAGCTTTTTCTCTAGGATCAGGAACACGACAGGGATGTCCACTCTCACCACTGTTGTTTAACATAGTGTTGGAAGTTGTAGCATCAGCAATCAGACAACAAAAGGAAATCAAAGGCATCAAAATTGGCAAAGATGAAGTCAAGCTTTCACTTTTTGCAGATGACATGATATTATACATGGAAAACCTGACAGACTCCAAAAGTCTGCTGCAACTGATACATGAATTCAGCAAAGTCGCAGGATACAAAATCAATGTACAAAAATCAGTTGCATTCTTATACACTAATAATGAAGCAACAGAAAGACAAATAAAGAAACTGATCCCATTCAAAATTGCACCAAGACTCATAAACCTAGGAATAAACCTAACCAAAGATGTAAAAGATCTGTATGCTGAAAGCTATAGAAAGCTTATGAAGGAAATTGAAGAAGATACAAAGAAATGGAAAAACATTCTGTGCTCATGGATTGGAAGAATATTGTTAAAATGTCAATACTACCCAAAGCTATCTACACGTTCAATGCAGTCCCAATCAAAATTGCACCAGCATTCTTCTCAAAGCTAGAACAAGCAATCCTAAAATTTGTATGGAACCACAAAAGACCCCTAATAGCCAAAGTAATATTGAAGAAGAAGACCAAAGCAGGAGGCATCACAATCCTAGACTTTAGCCTCTACTCCAAAGCTGTAATCCTCAAGACAGCATGGTATTGGCACAAAAACAGACACATAGACCAATGGAATAGAATAGCGACTCCAGAATTGGACGCACAAAAGTATGGCCAACTCATCTTTGACAAAGCAGGAAAGAATATCCAAAGGAAAAAAGATAGTCTCTTTAACAAATGGTGCTGGGAGAACTGGAAAGCAACATGCAGAAGAATGAAACTAGACCACTTTCTTACACCATTCACAAAAATAAACTCACAATAGATAAAGGACCTGAACGTGAGACAGGAAACCATCAAAACCCTAGAGAAGAAAGCAGGAAAAAACCTCTCTGACCTCAGCCGCAGCAATTTCTTACCTGACACATCTCCAAAGGCAAGGGAATTAAAAG